>NW_024040817.1:33166139-33610985 GCF_014851395.1 Micropterus salmoides | reverse complement strand
ATCAGCATACATGTGTTCAGGCGGGACTCTCATCCTACATGTCATTTTGGTCCATGTGAGCATGTACACCTGAAGCTACGACAACTTCCGTGTCATGGCGAAGAGTTGATCTTGGCCACGCCACGGACACGCCCATTGACGAAAACTTGCAAATAGCCAACTTTTCATCTTCAATGCCTTTAGAAGGCACAGCAAATTTGAAGTCGGTCGGACTAAATCCCTAGGAGGAGTTCGTTAAAGTACGAAGTGTGTAAATCATCCAAAATTTGACGTAAAATTCAAAATGGCCGACTTCCTGTTGATTTAGGGCTATGCTCCAAGAGGCTTTTTTGTGCGTCTGGACAAGATACACGTACCACAGAAAATTCGTGCACGTAGGAAACGTGCGGCGGGGGCTGCTTCGTTAAAAGTCACTTCCTGTTGCCAGCAGGTGGCGCTATGACTGTGTGAATGTCAGCATGTACATGTGTTCAGGGCGGGACTCTCATCCTACATGTACAGTTTGGTCCAGATGTGAGCATGTACACTGAAGTTACGACAACTTCCGTGTCATGGCGAAGAGTTGATCTTTGACGCCACGCCACGGACACGCCCATTGACGAAAACTTGCAAATAGCACAACTTTTCATCTTCAATGCCTTTAGAAGGCACAGCACAAATTTGAGGTCGGTCGGACTAAATCCCTAGGAGGAGTTCGTTAAAGTACGAAGTGTGTAAATCATCCAAAATTTGACGTAAAATTCAAAATGGCCGACTTCCTGTTGATTTTTAGGCATGGCTCCAAGAGACTTTTTTTGCGTCTGGACAAGATACACGTACCACAGAAAATTCGTGCACGTAGGTAAACGTGCGGCGGGGCTGCTTCGTTAAAAGTCACTTCCTGTTGCCAGCAGGTGGCGCTATGACTGTGGGTGAATGTCAGCATGTACATGTGTTCAGGGCGGGACTCTCATCCTACATGTACAGTTTGGTCCAGATGTGAGCATGTACACTGAGAGTTACGACAACTTCCGTGTCATGGCGAAGAGTGATCTTTGACGCCACGCCACGGACACGCCCATTGACGAAAACTTGCAAATAGCACAACTTTTCATCTTCAATGCCTTTAGAAGGCACAGCACAAATTTGAGGTCGGTCGGACTAAATCCCTAGGAGGAGTTCGTTAAAGTACGAAGTGTGTAAATCATCCAAAATTTGACGTAAAATTCAAAATGGCCGACTTCCTGTTGGTTTAGGCTATGGCTCCAAGAGACTTTTTTGTGCGTCTGGACAAGATACACGTACCACAGAAAATTCGTGCA
Source organism: Micropterus salmoides (assembly GCF_014851395.1). NCBI lineage: Eukaryota > Metazoa > Chordata > Actinopteri > Centrarchiformes > Centrarchidae > Micropterus > Micropterus salmoides. The sequence goes on along the minus strand of NW_024040817.1, from coordinate 33,609,684 downwards.
CGTAGGTGAAACGTGCGGCGGGGGCTGCTTCGTTAAAGGTCACTTTCTGTTGCCAGCAGGTGGCGCTATGACTGTGGGTGAATGTCGGCATGTACATGTGTTCAGGGCGGGACTCTCATCCTACATGTACAGTTTGGTCCAGATGTGAGCATGTACACTGAAGTTACAACAACTTCCTGTTTCATGCGAATCATCGACGCCACGGACACGCCCATTGACGAAAACGCGCAAATAGCACAACTTTTCATCGTCAATGCCTTTAGAAGGCACAGCAGAAATTTGACGTCGATCCGACTAAATCCCTAGGAGGAGTTCGTTAAAGTACGAAGTGTGTAAATCATCCAAAAATGGCCATAAAATTCAAAATGGCCGACTTCCTGTTGACTTTAGGCTATGGGTTCTTGAGGCTTTTTTGTGCGTCTTGATACATACATGTCCCCAGAAAATTTCGTACATGTAGGTTGAACGTGAACGAGGGGCTAATTTTTCCAATTTTCTAGGTGGCGCTAGCGAGTCATTTTGCACGCCCATGTGCGAAACTTGTAGAATACGAAATTTTTCACCGGTTCTGACATGTTTGCAAATTTTGGTGAGTTTTCGAGTATGTTTAGGCCATGTCATTTGGGCCTACTTTGCAGAAAAAAAAAAAAAAAAAAAAAAAAAAAAAAAGCTGCAAGCAGCGTTGGGCGGGCCCTCGCACTTGTAAGCGCGTCCGCGCGTGAGCCGGCCGAGTTGCACATTCTGGAGCTCTGCCGGTGCGGCTGTGAATTTCCTACGCGGTTCCGACGCCGCATGTGCTATATGTCACTTCCTGTGTCCCCTATGTGGAGCTACATAGCACTTGCCGCTATGAATATAAATCGGTATTGACGTGTAGATGTCTGCGGGTGGGGAGTTATCAAGCACGTAAAGTTTGTTTCAGATGTGAGCATGTACACTGAACAATAATGTACCCAAACAATAAAATAAATTCCTTTTATATTTCCCTGCCTTGTTGTTTATGTGTACATACAGAGGAAGAATGTGAGAACAGCACATTTCATCGTTACTGTGTGTTAGAGCATGGGAGAACAGTGGATACTTTTAATACAGCCCACACCCCTAATACTGTGTAACTATAACAAGTAGAGAACAGAAGAAAAAGATGTTCTTTCTTTACAACTGTCTGCATAGCTTATTCATATTGTGTAATGAATGAAAATAAATAGGCCTACTAGGCTCCTCTCTACTTTGACATTTAAGATTAGCTTGTTTGATCCACCTTCATACACATGTGACATTACTGTACAACTTGAGAAAGGTGAGTTGTTTTCTGCTCCAGCCTGCCTAAAAGAAAAGCGTTTTGGGATTAAATGGACTTTATTAGCTGCTGCAGTGCAGGATGAACTCAGAATACCCATTTCTCACCTTATTATTCTAAATCATGCAACGAAGAAGAAATGCATAAGAAATCCTGGGACAAAATCTGTCCACAAATACTGTACAGCATGTAGTCTGATGAACAAGACTTGTGTTATAGCTGACTTGGGCAGTGAAATGTTTTTTTAATTCATGTGGTCATAGTTGTCCACAACTCAAATCAGAATATAAGAAAATGTTTTATACCACCTCAAGAAGGCTTCCTATCAGAAAGGTAGGAAGGTATTTCAAATGTACAACTGCAGTACTTAAATCTAAGTAAAGTAATTTCCCTGACATTTTTGTGTTACTTTACTTTTAATAGACCCATGTAAGAGGTTTTATACTTCCTGTGAGTATAATCCAATCAATCTTATTTTCATACTGTATATCCGTTGTGTAATTTGATAAATTGTGTTGTATGTCGTGCTCGCATCTCAGAGAAGACTCTGACTGCAACATGCGTCTTTGTAAAGAGAGAAACAGACAGAAAAGTCTCTAACTCTGCCTGTCAGCTCGCTCTGCTCCGTTAAAACTGAATTTACCATACAGAATTGAATACGAGTGCACTCCAGATTTAGCTGCAGCCAGCTGACCGTGTGCTTCTCCCTATACCGCAGTTCTGTGTCCATGCATGCAGCAAACTGAAAGCACTGTCTGTCGGTGCTTCTACGTGAAAAGAAGGAAGACATTGCTGGTAGTATTGTCTTCAGAGTTGTTAAACACCTCAGCGCACTGAAGGAAGCCATCTGACTGTGTGAGGGGCAAGATCGTTGATGTCTGCAGGCAGAGTAGGAGCTCTCCTGTCTGACTGGTCCACCAATAGCAGAGAAGATGACCCCTTGAGACACAGCCCCTCCTCATTTGCATAATGAGGCAGAAATGCATACAAAAATTTAAGACAGGCAGAAATAAATACCATGGGTGAAAATAAGGTAAATAAATACAAAGGAAGAATAAAACAGACAAAAATATTAAAACACACACATAAATAAATACATTAAAAAATTAGTAATAAATAAAGTTGAATAAACAAATAAGGTAATTATAACAAAGGTGAATAAGTAAAGGCACTAATTAAATATATACATTTATGTCTCCTTGTATAATTTAATTACTACCTACATTTATTTATTTACTTTTTTTTTGTGTATTTAATTGGATGCTTATTTATTTATTGAGCATTTATTTATTTCTGTATTTATTTCTGACTGTGTCAGGATCGGTCCTCCATAGCGGGTGGGAGAGTTATCAAGCACGTAAAGTTTGGTTCAGATGTGAGCATGTACACTGAAGTTACAAAACTTCCTGTGTCATGGCGAAGACTTGATCTCTGACGCCACGCCACGGACACACCCATTGACGAAAACTCGCAAATAGCACAACTTTTCATCTTCAATGCCTTTAGAAGGCACAGCACAAATTTGAAGTCGGTCGGACTAAATCCCTAGGAGGAGTTCGTTAAAGTACGAAGTGTGTAAATCATCCAAAATTTGACGTAAAATTCAAAATGGCCGACTTCCTGTTGATTTTAGGGCATCGCTCCAAGAGGCTTTTTTGTGCGTCTGGACAAGATACACGTACCACAGAAAATCGTGCACGTAGGTGAAACGTGCGGCGGGGGCTGCTTCGTTAAAAGTCACTTCCTGTTGCCAGCAGGTGGCGCTATGACTGTCTGTGAATGTCAGCATGTACATGTGTTCAGCGGCGGGACTCTCATCCTACATGTACAGTTTGGTCCAGATGTGAGCATGTACACTGAAGTTACGACAACTTCCGTGTCATGGCGAAGAGCTGATCTTTGACGCCACGCCACGGACACGCCCATTGACGAAAACTTGCAAATAGCACAACTTTTCATCTTCAATGCCTTTAGAAGGCACAGCACAAATTTGAGGTCGGTCGGACTAAATCCCTAGGAGGAGTTCGTTAAAGTACGAAGTGTGTAAATCATCCAAAATTTGACGTAAAATTCAAAATGGCCGACTTCCTGTTGATTTTAGGCATCGCTCCAAGAGGCTTTTTTGTGCGTCTGGACAAGATACACGTACCACAGAAAATTCGTGCACGTAGGTAAAACGTGCGGCGGGGGCTGCTTCGTTAAAAGTCACTTCCTGTTGCCAGCAGGTGGCGCTATGACTGTGGGTGAATGTCAGCATGTACATGTGTTCAGGGCGGGACTCTCATCCTACATGTACAGTTTGGTCCAGATGTGAGCATGTACACTGAAGTTACGACAACTTCCGTGTCATGGCGAAGAGTGATCTTTGACGCCACGCCACGGACACGCCCATTGACGAAAACTTGCAAATAGCACAACTTTTCATCTTCAATGCCTTTAGAAGGCACAGCACAAATTTGAGGTCGGTCGGACTAAATCCCTAGGAGGAGTTCGTTAAAGTACGAAGTGTGTAAATCATCCAAAATTTGACGTAAAATTCAAAATGGCCGACTTCCTGTTGGGTTTAGGCTATGGCTCCAAGAGACTTTTTTGTGCGTCTGGACAAGATACACGTACCACAGAAAATTCGTGCACGTAGGTGAAACGTGCGGCGGGGCTGCTTCGTTAAAGTCACTTCTGTTGCCAGCAGGTGGCGCTATGACTGTGGGTGAATGTCGCATGTACATGTGTTCAGGGCGGGACTCATCCTACATGTACAGTTTGGTCCAGATGTGAGCATGTACACTGAAGTTACACAACTTCCGTGTCATGGCGAAGAGTGATCTTGACGCCACGCCACGGACACGCCCATTGACGAAAACTTGCAAATAGCACAACTTTTCATCTTCAATGCCTTTAGAAGGCACAGCAGAAATTTGAGTCGGTCGGACTAAATCCCTAGGAGGAGTTCGTTAAAGTACGAAGTGTGTAAATCATCCAAAATTTGACGTAAAATTCAAAATGGCCGACTTCCTGTTGATTTTAGGCTATGCTCCAAGAGGCTTTTTTGTGCGTCTGGACAAGATACACGTACCACAGAAAATTCGTGCACGTAGGTGAAACGTGCGGCGGGGCTGCTTCGTTAAAGGTCACTTCTGTTGCCAGCAGGTGGCGCTATGACTGTGGGTGAATGTCGGCATGTACATGTGTTCAGGGCGGGACTCTCATCCTACATGTACAGTTTGGTCCAGATGTGAGCATGTACACTGAAGTTACAACAACTTCCTGTTTCATGCGAATCATCGACGCCACGGACACGCCCATTGACGAAAACGCGCAAATAGCACAACTTTTCATCGTCAATGCCTTTAGAAGGCAGCAGAAATTTGACGTCGATCCGACTAAATCCCTAGGAGGAGTTCGTTAAAGTACGAAGTGTGTAAATCATCCAAAAATGGCCATAAAATTCAAAATGGCCGACTTCCTGTTGACTTTAGGCTATGGTTCTTGAGGCTTTTTTGTGCGTCTTGACATGATACATGTCCCCAGAAAATCGTAGATGTAGGTTGAACGTGAACGAGGGGCTAATTTTTCCAATTTTCTAGGTGGCGCTAGCGAGTCATTTTGCCACGCCCATGTGCGAAACTTGTAGAATACGAAATTTTTCACCGGTTCTGACATGTTTGCAAATTTTGGTGAGTTTTCGAGATGTTTAGGCCATGTCATTGGGCCTACTTTGCAGAAAAAAAAAAAAAAATAAAAAAAATTCAATAACCTCACCCTATAATCCGAGCAAATTCAATAGGGACCTCACACGGTCGTGCTCGGGCCCTAAAAAAAAAAAAATAAAAAAATTAAAGCTGCAAGCAGCGTTGGGCGGGCCCTCGCACTTGTAAGCGCGTCCGCGCGTGAGCCGGCCGAGTTGCACATTCTGGAGTTCTGCCGGTGCGGCTGTGAATTTCCTACGCGTTTCCGACGCCGCATGAATGTACTATGTCACTTCCTGTGTCCCCTATGTGGAGCTACATAGCACTTGCCGCTATGAATATAAATCGGTATTGACGTGTAGATGTCTGCGGGGTGGGAGAGTTATCAAGCACGTAAAGTTTGTTTCAGATGTGAACATGTACACTGAACAATAATGTACCCAAACAATAAAATAATTCCTTTTATATTTCCCTGCCTTGTTGTTTATGTGTACATACAGAGGAAGAATGTGAGAACAGCACACATTTCATCGTTACTGTGTGTTAGAGCATGGGAGAAGTGGATACTTTTAATACAGCCCACACCCCTAATACTGTGTAACTATAACAAGTAGAGAACAGAAGAAAAAGATGTTCTTTCTTTACAACTGTCTGCATAGCTTATTCATATTGTGTAATGAATGAAAATAAATAGGCCTACTAGGCTCCTCTCCACTTTGACATTTAAGATTAGCTCTTTTGATCCACCTTCATACACATGTGACATTACTGTACAACTTGAGAAAGGTGAGTTGTTTTCTGCTCCAGCCTGCCTAAAAGAAAAGCGTTTTGGGGATTAAATGGACTTTATTAGCTGCTGCAGTGCAGGATGAACTCAGAACAGACCCATTTCTCACCTTATTATTCTAAACCATGCAACGAAGAAGAAGAAATGCATAATAAATCCTGGGACAAAATCTGTCCACAAATACTGTACAGCATGTAGTCTAATGAACAAGACTCGTGTTATAGCTGACTTGGGCAGTGAAATGTTTAATTTTTTTAATTCATGTGGTCATAGTTGTCCACAACTCAAATCAGAATATATGAGAAATGTTTTATACCACCTCAAGAAGGCTTCCTATCAGAAAGGTAGGAAGGTATTTCAAATGTACAACTGCAGTCCTGAAATCTAAGTAAAGTAATTCCCTGACATTTTGTGTTACTTTACTTTTAATAGACGCATGTAACAGGTTTTATACTTCCTGTGAGTATAATCCAATCAATCTTATTTTCATACTGTATATCCGATGTGTAATTTGATAAATTGTGTTGTATGTCAGAGAAGACTCTGACTGCAACATGCGTCTTTGTAAAGAGAGAAACGGACAGAAAAAGTCTCTAACTCTGCCTGTCAGCTCGCTCTGCTCCGTTAAAACTGAATTTACCATACAGAATTGAATACGAGTGCACTCCAGATTTAGCTGCAGCCATGACCGTGTGCTTCTCCCTATACCGCAGTTCTGTGTCCATGCATGCAGCAAACTGAAAGCACTGTCTGTCGGAGCGTCTACGTGAAAAGAGAAGGAAGAATTGCTGGTAGTATTGTCTTCAGAGTTGTTAAACACCTCAGCGCACTGAAGGAAGCCATCTGACTGTGTGAGGGGCAAGATCGTTGATTCTGCAGGTAGAGTAGGAGCTCTCCTGTCTGACTGGTCCACCAATAGCAGAGAAGATGACCCCTTGAGACACAGCCCCTCCTCATTTGCATAATGATACAGAAATTTAAAAAGGACAGGCAGAAATAAATACCATGGGTGAAAATAAATAAGGTAGAAAAATACAAAGGAAGAATAAAAGACAAAAATATTAAAACACACACATAAATAAATACATTAAAAAAATTAGTAATAAATAAAGTTGAAGATTAAACAAATAAATAATAATGTAATTATAACAAAGGTGAATAAGTAAAGGAACTAATTAAAATAATACATTTATGTCTCCTTGTATAATTTAATTACTGCCAACATTTATTTATTTACTTTATTTTTTTGTGTATTTAATTGGAAGCTTATTTGTTTATTGAGCATTTATTTATTTCTGTATTTATTTCTGACTGTGTCAGGATCGGTCCTCCATAGAGGGGTGGGAGAGTTATCAAGCACGTAAAGTTTGGTTCAGATGTGAGCATGTACACTGAAGTTACAACAACTTCCTGTGTCATGGCGAAGACTTGATCTCTGACGCCACGCCACGGACACACCCATTGACGAAAACTCGCAAATAGCACAACTTTTCATCTTCAATGCCTTTAGAAGGCACAGCAGAAATTTGAGTCGGTCGGACTAAATCCCTAGGAGGAGTTTGTTAAAGTACGAAGTGTGTAAATCATCCAAAATTTGACGTAAAATTCAAAATGGCCGACTTCCTGTTGGGTTTAGGCTATGGCTCCAAGAGCTTTTTTGTGCGTCTGGACAAGATACACGTACCACAGAAAATTCGTGCACGTAGGTGAAAATGCGGCGGGGGCTGCTTCGTTAAAAGTCACTTCCTGTTGCCAGCAGGTGGCGCTATGACTGTGGGTGAATGTCAGCATGTACATGTGTTCAGGGCGGGACTCTCATCCTACATGTACAGTTTGGTCCAGATGTGAGCATGTACACTGAAGTTACGACCTTCCGTGTCATGGCGAAGAGTTGATCTTTGACGCCACGCCACGGACACGCCCATTGACGAAAACTTGCAAATAGCACAACTTTTCATCTTCAATGCCTTTAGAAGGCACAGCTGAAATTTGAGGTCGGTCGGACTAAATCCCTAGGAGGAGTTCGTTAAAGTACGAAGTGTGTAAATCATCCAAAATTTGACGTAAAATTCAAAATGGCCGACTTCCTGTTGGGTTTAGGCTATGGCTCCAAGAGACTTTTTTGTGCGTCTGGACAAGATACACGTACCACAGAAATTCGTGCACGTAGGTGAAACGTGCGGCGGGGGCTGCTTCGTTAAAAGTCACTTCCTGTTGCCAGCAGGTGGCGCTATGACTGTGGGTGAATTCAGCATGTACATGTGTTCAGGGCGGGACTCTCATCCTACATGTACAGTTTGGTCCAGATGTGAGCATGTACACTGAAGTTACGACAACTTCCGTGTCATGGCGAAGAGCTGATCTTTGACGCCACGTCACGGACACGCCCATTGACGAAAACTTGCAAATAGCACAACTTTTCATCTTCAATGCCTTTAGAAGGCACAGCACAAATTTGAGGTCGGTCGGACTAAATCCCTAGGAGGAGTTCGTTAAAGTACGAAGTGTGTAAATCATCCAAAATTTGACGTAAAATTCAAAATGGCCGACTTCCTGTTGATTTTAGGCATCGCTCCAAGAGGCTTTTTTGTGCGTCTGGACAAGATACACGTACCACAGAAAATTCGTGCACGTAGGTAAACGTGCGGCGGGGGCTGCTTCGTTAAAAGTCACTTCCTGTTGCCAGCAGGTGGCGCTATGACTGCTGTGAATGTCGCATGTACATGTGTTCAGGGCGGGACTCTCATCCTACATGTACAGTTTGGTCCAGATGTGAGCATGTACACTGAAGTTACAACAACTTCCTGTTTCATTGCGAATCATCGACGCCACGGACACGCCCATTGACGAAAACTCGCAAATAGCACAACTTTTCATCGTCAATGCCTTTAGAAGGCACAGCAGAAATTTGACGTTGATCCGACTAAATCCCTAGGAGGAGTTCGTTAAAGTACGAAGTGTGTAAATCATCCAAAAATGGCCATAAAATTCAAAATGGCCGACTTCCTGTTGACTTTAGGCTATGGGTTCTTGAGGCTTTTTTGTGCGTCTTGATACGATACATGTCCCCAGAAAATTTCGTACATGTAGGTTGAACGTGAACGAGGGGCTAATCATTTCCAATTTTCAAGGTGGCGCTAGCGAGTCATTTTGCCACGCCCATGTGCGAAACTTGTAGAATACGAAATTTTTCACCGGTTCTGACATGTTTGCAAATTTTGGTGAGTTTTCGAGTATGTTTAGGCCATGTCATTTGGGCCTACTTTGCAGAAAAAAAAAAAAAAAAAAAAAATCCGAGCAGATTCAATAGGGACCTCGCACGGTCGTGCTCGGGCCCTAATAAAAATAATCCGAGCAAATTCAATAGGGACCTCACACGGTCGTGCTCGGGCCCTAATAATCCGAGCAAATTCAATAGGGACCTCGCACGGTCGTGCTCGGGCCCTAAAAAGGATTGGGGGTCATAGCAAAGTTGAACAACAAAGACATGGGGTGTGAAAATGGTGTTTGTATTAGGGCATGTCCGGCCTTATCCTCTATTAGCGGTGGTGGTGGGTCGATCACCAAAAGGTGAAGACGGGTGTGAAAAGTGGGGTTTGTGTATACGGGATGTCCGGTGTTATCCTCTAAAAGCGGATGTTTGGGAGTGGCTTTAGCAAAAAGTTTTTTTGACTTACATCGGACCGAGAGCGTGGAACAGTGTGACTGAATGATTTTTGGGTGAATCCATATGGACAGAGCTATCTTCGTGCAGAACAACAGTGCCATCTTTGCAGCATCACAATCATGGACGCCACAGGTAATCAATTAGGAGTAATGACTCCAAAACGACTTATAATTATAGATCCTGTTGCAATGAGTATGGATCCTAGAAAGAAGACTCCCCAACCACAATGGCTGATTTTCTGGACCGAAAGGCTTGTGCGCCTCAGTTTGAATGGGCGGTGGAAGATTTTAGAATATTGAAATTCTTGTTTGAGCACGGAAAAGTTCATCTTTATACAAGAGAGCTTGATGAAATTTTTCTTCATGAAAGCACACCGCACATTAGTTTTTCAGCCAAAGACTGGAATTACTTCAGAAACAAAGTCTGTAAAGATATGAGTGCTTCAGAAGGAGTCTATACCACACAATGGTACGGGTCTGTGCCAGGAGAGCTCTACCGTGTAGAGACAGACCTTGAAGTCTACGATCCAGAATCCTACATCTTTTTTAGATCGTGCAAAGACGATTCTATCATTCAAAATGCCAGGAAGGGCACCCCAGAGCAACAAAAAGGCTACACCATCACGTCTAAAGAGTTACGAAAAAGTTATTATAGATAAAAACAAAACATTTAAAATAGAAAAGATTTTATCTAGAAAGAAAAGACAAGGCCGGGACATGGTGTTAGTAAAATGGGTCGGATGGCCAGATAAATTTAACTCGTGGATTTTGGAAAACAGGTCATTCAGCTACCTTAACAGATTACAAACACACGTATAAATGGATACAGAGGATTTTTTTGTCACCCTGCGCAGCAACTCGTCTGCATTATTTTACCCGAGCAATACAATAGCAAACTTTAGAACAAAACTATCAAAGCCTTTACACTTTAAAACAGCATACGAGGTGGGTTTGATAGCAATACAATATCCAAAACATGGAATTTGTTTTCATCAGAAGACTGATGACAGTGTTGACACAGATGTAGGATGTATAATATATTTGTTTATACGGATATTGTTGATCATCAAACGGTAGGAGATAGTTACCTCCCTCTTTTAAGAACAGTACATATATCAGGGCCAAACAACCATATGATCACAAATACTTATGACAGACCACACTATCTGAGGCTCTGCAAAACACACATTGAAAGTATCGAGATTTCTCTCAAGACAGATCAGAATCAACATATCCCTTTTACGTACGGCAAAGTGATAATAGCTACACTTTCGACCCGTAAAATATCAGTATTAGACAAGGAGCAAACATGTACCATCCATATGCTCACAATGTGGACAAGTATGTTGCATTTTATACAGCCCAAGTGGGTGGTGATTTACCAGGATACAGCGGGCTCAGTGCTCAGTATGGTGCAGGGTTAGGGGATATCTTTAGGCTGTTGAAGTATGCCGACTTCACCGGGTCCGTTGATGAGAAGAGATCAGATGAGACAGTGCCTTAAGTTTTGAGACCTTTATTACCAAACCAAAAGCAATTGCAGATATATATCTGGAGACTCCTCACACCAACACAGAGCCTACTCTGAAGCAGTAAGCAGAGTCTGTCTCTTCCTATGCAGCCTGACAATTTATAGAGGTAACTGTACCCAGTGGTGTGTCTGTGTGTCCGTGTGATTAGTGATATGGATGTGTGTGCTTGTGATTGGGTGTGGATGATTGAATCACAATGTATGTATGTTTGTGTCAACATAACTTCCTCTTATCTAAGCCTCACAAACTAAGTATTGCAACACAAGTTACATGAGATATAAAGAGAGCATCATGTACCCTTCTCACAAGGGGTCTGTTTAGATTAGCATTGCCCTTATTCAAGAAAGGATTTACATTTGTTGCCCCTCATTTAAAGACAGCTGCTAAAAACATAGCTACGGATGTTATTACTAACGTCATGAACAGCCGTCAAGAGGGGCCGGGTATAGAGGTCGTGGCTCCCCGACCAATAAAACGACCTCCTGGGAAAAGAGGGAGTTCCCCACCAAAGAGGCGTAGCCGAACAACAAATAAGAAGACCCATACTAAGACTAGAAAAAATAAACAAGCAAGGAGAAGCAAGTCGACAAAACGTCAGAAGACGAGACATTTTCTAACGAGAATGTCGTTGGTACATAGCCTGTCACAAGAGTGCGTTAAGTCGGAGCTAGACCTGTTTATGGTGCCGTTAACACAAACAAGTATTGAGAAATGCGTCTACGTCGAATTCCCTCCTCTAGCAGCATTATCAGACTCTGCAACGGCTGGAGGACGCAATGAGGGACTAGTTAAAAGAATGGAGTACACACAAGGCGGCCACGTAGTGGAGGTAATGTTTTTTCAAGACAAGTTAATGATAAATGGAGTAGACCTCAAGATAAAATTCATAAGAGCTAAAAACAAATTTTGCTTAATGCGCAACACTGTAGACGACTTTCGGGTTAACATTATGTCAGAAAGCCTGTTTGTAAAGAAAGTCACCGCATCTCCGGCTGTTAAGCTAGCACACGCTAAGGCATTAACGCATGGCAATGTTAAATATCCCATAGACAGAGTCTGTCTTAAAAATTTTAGCGTCCCAATGGGCACTCGTGTTTGTAATCAAGAAAATATATTCTTGGGACAAATACCTAAATTTACTTTAGTAGGATTTGTAGATCATGAGGCATTTACAGGTAGTTATGCACATAACCCATTTACATTTAACCATTATGATATAGAGTTTTTATGTTTATACATTGACGGCCAACAATATCCTTCAAAAACCTTTCAACCCAACTTTACCAGAGGGAATGCCATCAGGAGTATCATCAGTTGGACTATGGAAAGTATCTTAAAAACAACAACGAATTTTGTAATGGATACAGTCTGCTCTATTTTAACCTGAGCCCTGATGAAGGATGCGGAGACCATATGTCGCTCATTAAAAACGGTAGTGTCAACGCACAATAAATGCGGTCATTTACACCACATATGATTCTATAATTGAGATATCATCAAGAAGACAGGTTCTCATTGACTTTTTCTAACTTTAACAAACAATAGTATGAATACGATAGAACGAAAAGTACTTGATAAGGTAGTGAAGCAAGGCGTCTTTCTTGGAGTATTTGCTAGTGACCAACTTCCTAAGTCAGTTATTAAAAAGAGACCCGCCATGTTGGTGGTAAACACAGACCCCTCCCACCTGGGAGGACAACACTGGGTCACTATCTATATTGACAAGCAGGGTGTGGGATCATTCTTTGACAGTTTTGGGAACTCTCCGGTATACTCACATTTTCCTGAATCCTTTTCTGTCTTTCTCAACAGTAATTGTAAGTCCACGCAACATTCTGTTAGAGTGTGTTAGAGTCTGTTAAGTGCAAGATGTGGATTCTGTAGTGTGCGGTCAGCATTGTGTGTTTTTTCTTTACCATATGGATAGAGGGTTATCTTATGACAATGTAATGACTAAATATAGTAATAAATGGTCATGCAATTATTTTATGGTGTGCAAATTTGTGAAAAAAATATGACCCTCAGTTGTATGTGGTCAAAATAATTATGCAGAATGTAACCAGTGTGTCCAAGTATTTAAGATAAATTACATTTTATCCAAAATATGCTGAGCTTTATTCCTGCTGTTTTTTGGCATGTTTTTTAAAACTTCTTCAAAAACAAAATCTCTTCCTTCTTGATTCTTCTGCTCTGAAGAGTGAAAATCCTCATCCGGCATTGACAAAGTTAGTGTGTTCTGGTCTTTTTCTCCTTGTTTTACCATGGTGAGAAATCTCTGCAATGCAATGGAATATTTTTTTTGCTTTTTCATGAAGATCTTCAGTCTTTTTGATCCAGAATGTCTTTTATAGCATGATCCAGGTCACAGTTTCTCGAATAGACTTGTGTGCCGGAGGTCTTCTTAAAAGATCAAGCTGTTGTTTAGATACCAGAAACATTTTTTGTGCATACTCCATAGTCATCTAAGTTTGTCTTGAAGCAATAAGACTCGTTATAAAAGGCACAGCGATACTCAGGGGGAGAAGAAAACCGCCACACTGTTTAGGCAGCGTCTTCTTTTTCTTTGAAGCGCAAACCTTTTGATTGGCGAGTAGTCTAATCCCCGCCTTCTTCTTTTTAAATTTTTGATACTGTCTTATTTAAAGGAATTTTACCTTTTAAAATATTGTAAGATATTTCACATAATGATACTAAAAGGTCTGGTGATACAGATTTAATAATATTCACTCTCTGAGATGGAGATGCTCCATGCATAGTTTGCAGTAAAGACAGGTTTCTTTTAATGCGATCAGACATGTTTATTTACTTTCTCATACACACAACATATACACATACACAACAGGCAGGTCTGAAAGCAAGTCACTTCTGAGTCTGAAATCATCAGGTGTCTTAGCTTTAAAATCAATCATCAAGTAACCGTAAGGAACACTCGTGGTGTCGTCGAAACAATCCATAAAAAAATGATGAACTAGTTATAAACAACTTAAATTTCTATGATGCACATATTTTGTAAACACATTTTGGACCTCAATGTTATTGCTAGTATCACTCATTAAATCATCAATAATGAACAAATTGTTTTTATCTAAAGGCAACAATGTATCATCACATAAAGAAGATGGCAAGCCTTCAACGAAATTCACATTTCTAATTTTCAATAACTGGTCATACAATGGTTTCCAACACGAAAAAATATATACAACATTTTCAATCTGTTTTGAAATGAGCTTATCGGCATTTTCAATCAACATTTTCACAAAATATGTTTTACCGCTGTTTGAAGGACCTAACACAATTAGACTAAAAGGATGTTGTAGTCTAAAATCAAAACCATCAGTCTCCCTAACAGCCATGGTATGGTAAAGTTCTCAGATCAGGAAAAACTCTGTGTTTCATGTACACGAATTTAAGTCTTGTGGCAAATGTTTTATTTTTTTGTTCGAAAGCCTTTTTATTTCTCAGATACTTAAAATTGTCTCCTGTTGTTAGGATAGTAGATAGGGTGACATCTATCTCAGCTGAAATCACATTGAAGTGAATAGTCCTACAACTGTGTAAATATATCAAAATATTACCTCTGAGTAGTATAGCTTAAAGCCTAAAGCCTTTCTAAATACACTTGTTTGATTGATTCTCCTTGAAGTTTGCTATAAAAAATTAAAACAAACAAACAAAAAACCCCCAACATAGTTTAAGATAATATGTGGCGCACAAAAAGAACCATGACTGAGGATAATAAATATAAGCGGAGATTCTGTTTCTACAAAAGAACACCTCAAATGTGTTGGACCTTTTAACCAGGAATCATATTAATTACTTGTATGCAGTACAATTTATTCTCAAGATGAACAGGAGGACAAATTACATTTAAATTTATGCCGTTTTCAATGCAACAGTCGAGCAAACACTAGGGCATAGTTTCATACTATACTATATACGCTGGTATGGATGTGATTCGCTGTTTTTTCATGGAAAATAACACTATTTCATTGTCGTTTACAACAAGTCATGGGCTATTTCTTTTAACTCATCGCCATGGTTGTTAAGTGAGTGGACGGTTTTGCGCAACCTAAATACATGTTTAAACACAGGTGGAATGCATTTGGTTTACTCTCTTTTCAAACGGGGGAATCCATATTAGTACAGGGGTCATCCTGTCTTGCGTATGTGTGTCCTCCTTCGGCCAGTGACGTCACTACTCAGGAGGAATGCCCCGTTCCTGCAGATCGGCTATAAAGGGCGTGGAGCTCCGGCGCCTCTTTTCCTGCGGAGAACGAGCGCATGCATTTGAAACATTTTTGTTGCCGAGAGTTTAAAATAAGAACAAAAAATAATCACGCCTGCATTTGTAAACATCTTGTGAGAGCCATCTGTTTTGTGTTCTCATGCATAAATCCACCCCTTTCACTGACTATACCGTTTGCTCCTCGTAATATTTAGTTCCTGATAACACCGACAAGACAACACCGCATCACATAGACTAATGTACCCCATATTACAATGATAAAGATAAAGTATCTACGCACTACTTTCACAGTTTTATCCTGCAATACCTGTTAGTCTGACATTATGGTCTATGCAGAGTTAGACTGCGGTGAATATACATCCGCCTTCATGCGTTCATGTCAAACCGGCAACTGTCTGGCTATTGACAGGCTGTCAATATCAACATCCCTATCAAAGATAAAAAAGGGATCTACCCCGTGTCTGATCTTACGTTGATCAGACGGATGTTAGGTTTTCTACATTCGCTCTTTCAGCGCAAGCCGACAGGCACCTGCTTTTAACAGGTGTATGGGGGCATTACTCTCTCCCTCCATGAGAAACTTAGCAGAAATCATACACAACACATTAACGATGGATCGCTAGAAAACCTGTCTATATGTGGGGGACGTATCCTATTCTTGCACCCATCAAAGCTATAAAGTGGATCAACCCCGTAATAATATGCATATCGATTGACGTCACTTCTCCTCGAGAGCCTTATATTTTGGTGTTCTCATGCATAATCAGCTTTAAACAAGAACGATAAATAATTACTCACACATATGAATCGGTTTTGTTACAGAGCGTTTAAAACGAACGAAAAATAACACTAGCCTATTTCATTGTTGTTTACAACAAGTCACGGGCTATTTCTTTTAACTCATCGCCATCGTTGTTAAGTGCGTGGACTGTTTGTGTAACCTAAATACATGTTTAAACACAGATGGAATGCATTTGGTTTACTCTCTTTGCAAACGGGGGGAATCCAGGGGTCATCCCGTATTGTCGTAGTGTGTGTGGGTCCCCCTTCGTTCAGTGATGTCACTATTCAGGAGGAATGCGAACGAAAAATAAGAAAGAAGTTTGAAACATTTTGTTACTGAGAGTTTAAAACAAGAACGAAAAATAATCAGGCACGCATTTGAAACATTTTGTTATTGAGAGTTTAAATGTCATTATCATTTGCTATAAGACAGTTTAACCACGATTGAAGAAAATAAAACCATCATTTAGTTTACTTCTACCTGATAACATTATTATATAGTATAGATTAAAGTATAGGAAGGGATAAAACAACATCGGATCTAGATGCTCATGTGTTGCAGGGTAAAACCGGACTTTGGTCCAGAGTTACGCACAGCTGTCAGATAGAGAATGCAAACTCGGTTTTATCATCAATCCATTTAAACTTCTGTTTGTTATGTGTCACATCTGACGTATTTTTAGTTTACTAGCTAATAATTAAGATATTGCAGGCAAAACACAAGACAGAGCAAGATTTCCACGGCTTCCAGTGGAATTTGAGGACCTTAGCCTATCAGCTTTAAAGGCCGTCCCTCAGAAAAAATTAAACATTACTAAAAAACTCCTATTTGTATGAAATAAAAAAGATGCTTTGTAATTCATGTTTTCTTAAATGTTTCTGGTTAGAATATAATGTTTTTTGCCGGTAATTGTCATTCCTATGACGGTTTACTATTGAAACCATAAGTGAAGGGACAGTTTAATTTGATGGCGTTGAGACCAGACAAATCATTGACAAGCTACAGCAAATAACTCTTATGGTTGATTGTTCAGCTGTTCTGTTAAAGTGCAATTGTTACATTGCTAGTGAACATGTGCTGTGGACAATCTCTTGAAAACTCAGATGAATCTATTGGGTTAGAGGTGTTTTGTTGAAATAGACTTGTTGTTGCAGTACTGCAGCCCTTATGGCAGGCAATGTTGAAAGAAAACATCTGGTCAGTGCTGGTCACTTCAAACTCTCTGAGACTTTGATCAACTAATAGGGCTTAAGGTGTTTCGTTGAAATAGACTTGTGACTGCACCGCTGTGGCCCCATGGTGGGCGATGTCAAAAGATAAACCCCAGAACAGTTGAAGTCTCACACAATCAACAAGTTACCTCCAAGGAAGCAAGATTCTCTGCATTATCTGCTTTCAAATCTATATATTTGTCCCATCATATTAGCAAGGATTATAATACACTACACTTTAATTAATTTATTTGTATACAGATAACTGTAATATCATGAATTTCATAGGGTTCTTAAATGTTTGTGGTGTGCATAAGGATTATAATACAGTATACTTTAATTAATATAGTTGTATATAGGTAACTGTAATATCATGAATTTCATAGGGTTCTTAAATGTTTGTGGTGCGCATAAGGATTATAATACACTATACTTTAATTAATATAGTTGTATGTAGGTAACTGTAATATCATGAATTTCATAGGGTTCTTAAGGGACTTTATTTACTACTCCCCTTTCCCAAACGTTCATTGGCTGCCAGAATTTAGCCATCAGATTGATTGGTTCTTGCATTCTTACCTCATATCCTTCCTTGTTTTATAGGTAATTTACACTTCCAGTAGTTGCAAGACCCCTTTTCTCTAGTCACAAATTAACAATAAAAAATATCAAGTCAAATTATAAAACATATCATGTAGATTCAACAAACTATGTTTGTATAATCTTTTCTATTTTCATGCATATGCATAAAGACCAAATATAGTAGGTCTCAATTTAAAAACTAGACAAAATGAGTAAAACAAATAATAATCACACACAAAATGCAGAAAAGACATCAAACACGGGTTGTCACCATCTTTTACAAAGAAAACCTTGCTTCTGTTCTTTTGGTCTCAAACTGAGGTTGCTTTCATTTTCACAATGGCTGGTGACATATAGACAAATAATGCTCCGTAAATGCTCCGTACTTGTATAGCGCCTTTCTAGTCTTTTCAACCACTCAAAGCGCTTTTACACTACATCTGCATTCACCAGTCATACACATTCATACACTAAGCCTAAGAGCTCAAACGGAAACTAACATTCACACTCACTCATACACTGGCGGAATAGTCGCCAGAGGCAATTCGGGGTTCAGTATCTTGCCCAAGGACACTTCGACACGCAACCAGGGGGAGGGAAATAGTGCCTTCTTTCCTGATTAAAATGATTATCTTGATGTCATCATGGAATACATATAGGAGACATACTTACTGAACACGCTGAGCATGATTAACCATACAAAGACAAAGGTCTCTTGAGGCAAAGGTCTCAAAGGTACAAGAGATGCAAATATATTGGACTTAAGAAATAAAGACAGTATCTCAAATTAAACATCTTTCTTACTTAAAATGTACTTTTATAATATGAGCTAAGCAGTTAACGATTATCACTCTCAAAGCAAAGGCAAATCATTTTACTGTATGACTTATGTGTCAGGCAGTCAAACTGTTTCTATGAAGGCCCCCCAAGAACCAGATCCAGTGGCTTTCAGTAGGCTGGGCCACAGAGACTCTGGGGCAAGGGCTGGTTGAGGCTGCTGCTGACTTCGGCAGCCGTGATGGCCAAGTCTCCTCCTGTGACCACCACGGGACCTGCGGATGATGGCCAGACGGGTCCCCACATAGGAGTGCTGTATCACAGTGGAGCTGGCCAGGCAGGAAACAGGAAGGTGGCTAGACGCTGGAGCGCTAGCAGGCCGGGAATCAGGCAAGCTGATGGAAACTGACTAGCTGGTTGCTAGCAGGCTGAGAAGCAAGGGCTGGTGTGTTGAGGAAACTAACTACTGGTAGCAAGTCACTTAACCAAGCCTTCAGTCACTTTCTTGCAAGCTAGCAACAAGATAGCCTCTTTATGACAGTCCTTGATGGCTTCTCTCCACATGGCTTTGAGCTCTACTTAGGCACAAACCAAGTCCACCAGTTCATCAGAAACAATGTCTGCTGGGTCCATTGTTGGGTGCATTTTACTGTCAGGGAGGCTGAGTGCAACAGTAGACAAACCCAAAATGCAGACACTAGCAAGGCTGGATCAGTTGTTCAGGTTTAATGAAGCAGAAGCAGAAACAGTCACTTACAGAAATGTCCAAACGAAAGGCAAGGTAATCCAGACACAGGGGTAAGCCCTACAGAGGCAAGGCAATGCAAACACAAAGGAACAAACCGGAAATCCAGGGGAAAAAACAGAGCGCTCGGCAGAACACTCAACATAGATTACAACGCAACAAAGACTTAAAGGTTCAGTCTGTACGTTCTAGTGAAATCTAATGGTGAGGGTTGCGAATTGCACCCCCCCTAACCTACCCAAGCGAGCAGTATAGCTGTGGTGCCTGAGACAGGACAAAGATGTCATCTATGAGATAAAAGAGATTGCAATTCAAGAAATTAGGTTTCTTTAGATAGATATATTAAGAAATTATATAAATTATGTAAAACCAAATGTTTTTGAATATTATTGTTACTTTTTCATTAATAAACAACAGCCACATGAAGAAATTAAGTGCTACATGATGTCTCATACTCCTGTAATACATTATTTTACATCTTGGAAGAGTTGGCTCATCTGGACTAACATACCAAAGTAAATGAAGAAATTCTCAAACACTATCACTTCTAGTGCATCCAGTATGACCACTGACAGATACCAGGACAATGTAAGCTCACTGTTTCTGCACCACAGTCGATTATAAACCACATAATACATGAAGTTTACAGTGGCATTGGCTGGGATCAAGGCTCCTCTCGCTTTGCTTAATTAGATAAGCAATCTGCAAATATTACCAATGTATTTTTAATTTTTTGAAATACAACAGAAACACAAAGTAATACTGACAGCCATAATTTCAGTTTGTGGTAAAACGGTGCAACGTTTTTAATGGGCATTTAGCATGTGAAAGTACAAATTACACATTTGTGTGCGCAGTAGGAAGCAATATCCAATAAGTTTTTTTAATGCAAATCCGGAAAGTATTTATTATTGGTCACTTGATAGGCACACGGTCTTGTTATATATCATCATTAGCAGTGAAAAGAAATATATGTTTTCCACCAGGGCAGTAAAATGTGAAGTTTAGCTGCTGATCTGAGCTTCTCTGCTGTTACCATTTCATCACCAATAATATTCATCAGCTGTTTGTCTCAGGAAGGTAACGGCACATTTCTGTCCTTGTAACAAAGCCATAACAGAGGCTGGAGAAGAACTACATGAAATTACAATCCAACTACAAATCTTTTTAAAGTTTAGCTGGCTGACCTGAGCTTTGATGCTGGAAGCTGCCTTATTGCCAATTAGCAATCAGCTGATTCTCACGAACGTAACACAATAAAGCCAAAGTACATCGCTGAAGAATAAACCAATCCAACTAACAATAAATGTTTTTCTACCAGTCAGTAAAGGTTTGGCTGGGTGATGCTTCCATTCTCTAAGCTAACGTTACGGTTTTATTGCCAACTAACGTTACTGATCAGCTGATTGTCTTGCTAAGTAACCGCAAAGCCAAACCACAGGCTGGAGAATAAGTAGGCGCCATGAAATTAATCCATATTTCACACCACTGACAGGGGAAACATGTCTCTCTGTGATAATGGCCAGCTTCTAGCTAAAGCTCTCAAACAACAGTTTTCATTTGCATCGCTAAAGTCTGACAAACAAAGTTAATTACCTGTCCAGCAGAAAACAGACAACTTCATCAACGCTTTGAAAAAATCTGTCCCACATTAACGTTATAGCCTTCCATCTGGGAAAATCCACAAAATCCGTGATTTCTGCCGTCAGCTGTCTGTCCCGACTCCGTCTAGCTGTCGGCTCTCGTGCTAAAAAACGTGTGCTCCTTCAGTTGTCCAAATGTCACTTCTCCTCTTACTTCTAATAAACCAGAAGACTACTCAGAGACTGTATATTACTATTAATATTAGTCCCTCTTCTTCTTCTTTCTACGTATTCAATGTAGTGACGGCCGACTACACTACCGGAATTACACAAGCAGAAGAAGAACGGCGAGATGACGAAATGTGTTTGTTCGTTCACGGCTAGAAACATGACGACAAAATACAGCAACTCTATACTCTGTACAGTATCAACTCTGACGGTGGTCCAGCCAGCTCCTGCTCCTCGAGCCCAGCCCATGGTCTAGCCCATGGTCCGGCCGACACCAGCCCCTCGAGGTCAGCTCCTCAAGCCCAGCCCGTGGTCTGTCCTAAGCCAGCTCCTTGTTTCCTGTCGCCGGCCCTCAGCCCTGTTGTCCAGTCGCCGGTCCTCTGCCCAGTTCGGCCTCCAGAGGGGATCCACCCTCATCATAGACCACCTCGCCTCCATTGGTCTCCTGGCTGGCCTCAGGAGAGCTCCAGCTCTCACTGTTGACCTCCTGGTAGACTTCCTGAACTGTGTTGTCCCTCTTATCTGCCTAGCCTGTTGGGTCGACCTCCTGAACTGTTTTGCCCCTCTGATCTGCCTGGCCAGATCTTTCTGGTTCCCCTGCTCAGTCCTCAGGCCGCCAGCCTGAGAGTTCCCTGTCTAGCTCCCTCAGTTCTGCCCTGACCACTTGCCTGATTATTATTATTTTTTTCCTGGCCCTGGCCCTTTCTCAATGGACTCAGAGACTCTGTTTTGTTTTTTGCCATGTACTCTGGCACCCCTCTATCTACTCCCAGGACTGTCTTGTCTTCTATGCAGGCCTACAGGTATTTAGCCTTGCTCTTCAATGCCCCTCTAGAGCATCAAATGAGCTCCACCCAGATCAAACCCTCTCATTAGCTGAGCTTATTTAAGGCAGCTGTGTTATCAAGGCTACCTCTTTGCTTTTTCCCTGCCTGTCGGTTGCCACATGGAACCCTCTGTGACGTTTAGTTAGGCGAGTGAGTTAAAAACCTGTCTTATGTTTTCATTGTGTTTTCCCAATGACAGAGGTTGTATGTTTTGCAGCAGTCTGCTGCCCGCCTGTTTTATGTGTTTAGGCTGATTCCAAGGTTCCCTGTCTGGAGTGGCGTGATGTATTGTCCTGTACAGAGCACATTGTGTTAAGGTATGAGAAGCAATGAGCAACAAGTAGGGTATGATATCTACCTGAGGTGACATTGCACATTGATTACTTTTATAAACCTGTTGCTAATGTGTATGTTTTTAATTGTAGGTTGTCAGCTGCTGTTTTACCTTGGTTAAACTAGGATTTTAACAATTGTTGGTAGTACACTCTGGCTGCAGTGCCTTGAGGTGGCACTCCACTAGTTGACTTTGCTTGTAGTTTAGATGTACCCATGGACACCAATGTCTATTGTGTTTAACTTGTTGTTTCCTTTTCAGTGGTTCTAGTGGCCGGCTTGTGGTGGAGGCTAGGCTAGCGTGCCTGTGGCTGTGGGTCCCTTCACTGATTGTAGTGTTAACAGCACTGGGGCATGATTGGGTAGTGACACAATGTGCAGTGAATCGGTTTGCAGTGGGCACATGCAGAGGGTAAGTTGGTGCACCCATGGAGCACACCCTTAGTTAGATTGTCTCTCCACAGCTGGCTCTGGCCCACTCTGCCTTTTTGTTTGGTTCAATAATATTCAGTAATAACTGGGAGTGTAAGTCAGTCAGTCTCATATCTAAAGGGTCAATTCTCTTGGCAGGGACGTAGAAATAGGCAACACACACAGTTCTTGATTATATTACAGTGAATTTATTCTCTAACTAATGTGATATAAAAGGATGGTTGAATACAGGGAAAATAAACAATTGCTGAACAATGAGCCTGGAGGTTCGATTGTGGGAAGCATTTGACTCATACAGCATAGGAGAACTAATGAAAGTAAGCTAACGCTATGAATTTAGGAGTTAAAAGGAAATCTCTGACCACAGAATGTTGGTTAGGTCTTACGACTTGTCGACGGCCCGCTTTGGCCACGCTAGCTGCCCGATCCTGGCTTTTTGCAAGGGATTCTCCGGGGTTCTCCGTGTCTGACTGAAGAAAACGCCGTCCTCCGTCTGTCAATTCGGCTGTTTTCAGGTTTCCTTTCGTTGCCGTTGGCGAGACCACGTGGCTTGGTCTGACCTCGGTGAAGTTGGCTCGACGAAAAAGCTTAAAAATGGAACTTGGTCGTTCCTGAATTAGTCCAGTGTAACTTAACGGACTGATAACTTTAACAAAACGAAAAAGAAAATAAAACAAACTGAGGGGCAGATCGATGTCGTGGCGCATGTGTAACTTCAAGCGAACAAAAGGCCTGTTTCGCTGGCCGACTCTGAGGGCGTTGCCTTGCGAGGCACGCCGGACGCGTGCCTAAGCGTCCAGAGAGAAATGTAAATGCTCCGTACTTGTATAGCGCCTTTCTAGTCTTTTCGACCACTCAAAGCGCTTTTACACTACATCTGCGTTCACCAGTCACACACATTCATACACTGAGCCTAAGTGCTCAAACAGAAACTAACATTCACACTCACTCATACACTGGCGGAACAGCCGCCAGGGGCAAATCGGGGTTCAGTATCTTGCCCAAGGACACTTCGACATGCAACCAGGGGGAGCCAGGGATTGAACCGCCGACCTTCCGATTAACGGCCAACCCGCTCTACCTCCTGAGTACAGCCGCCCTGAGAAGAGGGGAAGAGCAAAAAAAAAAGACGAGCGACGTCGCTTGTCGCTCTTTTGTTGCCTGGGGCGTGGTTCCCCAGAGGGCGTTTCAGGTTTCCAGAGGGACTGCCTTTCTAAACTTAATGTCTAAAAGAAAAGAATCTATTTGCGCGTATTATAATCAAATATTTTCCACAATCGAACCTTAATGGTGACACGGTTGTACCGTTCTAAGTTAAGCATTTGGTAACAGGAAACAATTGTCACATTATTGGTCAGGATATTTATACATTTAACGGCATTTCCAACGATGATATGTAATACTTATTTCGTCCACATGGGGGAGCTCAGGTTACATGAGGAAAGCTTAGATTAATCCAAGATCATCTCTCCTTAGGAACCGGGGGATTTAGTTATTCATCCTTAAATTCAAGCTGGCGATTAAGAGTATAGTAAGACATTTCTTTAACATCATTTCTAAAGGAATTTTGTAGGAAAGTATTATGAACAAGCATTGATTCCATTAGATGAGGGAGTGTCTTGCTGAAAATAAAAGCACTGCAAAAGTAACTTATTTAGATTCTTTTCAGCACTAATATCAACAACAGATAGCAACAACATGTTAACATAACTACTCAAATAGAGGCAAACGTAATCAGGTAACTAAAGATTTAATTAAACTTAATTAAATGCTTTGAGTCTTTGGAGACTCCAGTCTTTGGTTATTTAAAGTTCGGCTTTCTGGGTTATGTCACAACTTGGGTGAGACAGGTGTATCCCTTTGATGGGGTAATGAAACACAGAGCAAGGTCAGTTGCCACGGTTACGTGTGTGTGTGGGGGGGGGGGGCAAGGCAGTTTTGATGC
This sequence comes from Micropterus salmoides, assembly GCF_014851395.1. Lineage (NCBI taxonomy): Eukaryota > Metazoa > Chordata > Actinopteri > Centrarchiformes > Centrarchidae > Micropterus > Micropterus salmoides. The sequence goes on along the minus strand of NW_024040817.1, from coordinate 33,585,020 downwards.
TGTTCAGGGAAATGCTAATCGCTGGTTCGTGTCCCTTTGTCAGTTTAACAGTCAGGCCCCGCGTTATCAGCTTCGTAGATCAAAAAGGTGCCAGTTTTACGATCAGCTACCCAGGCATAGCACTTAAAGAAAGCAACTTTGACCCCCCCTTCTTCTCTGGGAGAGGAGAGAGGAATTTGGAGTAGCTCCAAATTTATTCAATATAAAATGCACAAATCCACACCGTTGTTCACTACAACTTTTATATTCCATTGTAATTTGATTAGTTAGTTATGATTTGATTATGCTGTGACTGATACCCAGACTGTGCAGCTGTTGCCGCAAGTCGTACTGCCTCCTGTTACGTCCCAAGGTCTAGGGGTGTCCTGGATGTAACATAAATGTGTGGCCTCCCACTCTTCCCATTCCCAAACAAGGCCAGCACACAACAAATACAATTTAGTAGTTTTTATTATACATCGGAGATGAGCAGTGCCCAAAACAAGAACCAAAACACTAAGAAAACCTAAATCTTTCCTAAACCTAAAACCAAAAGGTAAAGAAAAGACAAAGCTCTAAAACTAGGCTTCTAAGTCCAAAAACAGGAGAAAACGGTGCAAACAAAAAAAAGGGCTTCTCACTCCTACTCACTGCTAGTAGCTGACACAATATAGCTACGACAAAGGAAATTGCTTCATAGCAACAAAAATGGCAAAGCCAACAAAACCAGGTTGTCATAAGACAATCAGAAGGACTACGATAAACTACTTACAATCTAAGTTGAATATAGTCACAACCGTTCACTATGTACAATAAACACAGACATAACACACAGTCCTCAGGCAGGTTGGGAATGGCAGAGAGAGGGGGAGAGTTCCTGTCAGTAGGGCTTAAGATGGCTGCTGTCATCCAGGTGCCCAATCAGGAGGCTCCAATCAGCTCAACCGGACCAGTCCGGTGTGTCCACCTGTTCTCCAGTACCTGCATACACTCACACACATACACTCTAATGGAGGAGAACAGCTGACAGTGCCAGGAGAGATAAACAAACAACAAAATATGACCTCATAACACTCCATTGTTTATGCACTTCTGTGGAGAGGTTGTTGTAAAAATGCACTTGATGTTTTTTGTAGAGGATGTCTTTCTTTGCCATAGCTGCCTTTATCACTGCTATCTCGCGTTCTCTGTGGAGTTTCTGTGTCTCTTCTTGGCCCGACCCGATGCACTCTTTCCAGTACTATCGGACATCACAGGGGAGATAGGTCCAGCACCTCTGGTATCCAGCCTTCCAGAAATGAGCAAGGATCCGCGCCCTTGACACCTTCGGGGCAAGTTCACCAACCTCAGGTTATTCAGCGCAACCTTGTGTCCATGTCGACAACTTTATCTTTCAGAACTTCATTTCTTTTCTTAAGAGCTTTAATAGTTTCTTGTAGCTCAATGTGTTCGTCCTACATGGTCGATACACGCACCTCCACTTGTGTTAGCCTTTCGGTGCAGTCAGCCAGTTCTTTCTTGGTTTCTTCAACAGCAGTTAGAATACCATCATCGAGAGTCTCCGTGCTAACATTAGCCTCTTTGCTAGCTTTATGCTCCGTGCTTTGCGCCCCAAAGTCCGTTAGTTTCACTTGTGTCTGTGTTTTCTCTCTCCTCCTACTCAATTTTCCAAGATTTGGCTTTCAAACCGAAGGTTGCCTGCACTTTTCAGGGACTGTTATATTTTATATCAGGATTTATCCAGGATTGTAGTGGAGCAGGATCGAGCGTGACTTACCGAAAGTCCCAAAACAGTACATGTTACTTGAAAATTCCATGAGTGACAATGTTAAGACCACAAACCCAAAAGTTGCATATATTACGTTACTTTTTATGACAATGACTAATGTCAAATTATATCTGCAAATGGCCTGTATCATGAGATGTAGCTCAATTCAGGGAATGTGTCAATATAAGGTTTTAGAATGTGGCAACCACTGCCATCAGTGTATGAATGTGACATGTGGTGTAAAGTGCTTTGAGTGGTTGGAAGTCTAGAAAGGACATTTGATGATGTTGTTAATTTTGAGTTAAGGATAACTGCTGTTACATTACGATTAAATGGAAATATTCTAGATATCTAGTATTTCATTTTATAATTTTTTCCCCCCATAAATCTGCCTGACATATTTGGTAACTTTAGGATGTGCACTAGAATCTTAAAACAAAGTTCTGTGGGTTTTAACTATGATTGACAGCATGAGTTAAGGCGCTGAAAAGGCTAAGTGAAGTTGACGTCAGTCCAATTGCTGCAATTTGCCTTGCTCTCCTCTATTAAAGACCTCATTTTTATTTGAAATGAGGGGTGTTGGATTGTGGTGTGTTCTCTGCTCTTCTCTGGGGAGCCACTGTGTTCCATGCTGTCACTTCATCTCAGCAGACAGTCTGGCTCAGCACCTGCTCCTCACACTGGGGGGAGGGCAAGGCCAAGTGATGGTGACGGGGGAAGGGCTGCACAGGCAAAGGGTGGTCTTTTGTGTAGTGTTGGAGGAAGGAGTGTCTGTATGAATGCGTGAGGAGATCAGACTGTACAGACTGCTGATGCAGGGAGCGTTGTGCTCAACAAACCGCTCCCCAGACAAAAGGACTCAAAATGGCTTAGATATGCCAATTGTAACCATGCTGCTACATCCGTGGAGCCCCACTTCATATCTCTGTGTACTGTGCTACTTGGCTATTACTTTCTTTTGTGCTGACTGTGTGTGCATGTTGCTGCTGGTTGTCTTTCATTTTTGTCTCAAGCACTGTAGGCAACTGAAGTACAGTTTTCTAATAATTCTACATCAAATTTTACTAAATTTACTAAGAAATATGTCTGAAAGGACTGAGTAATCAGTCAGTGGGGAAAAAAATAATATAAAAAATGTTTGAAAGTTAATTTATATAAACAAATGTAAAATTGCACCTCTGCAGACCACTTTCTTTGCTGCCACATATCTATTAAAATAGTGGAACACTGAACTATATTATTGGGCAGCGCGGTGGTGCAGTGGTTAGCACTGTCACCTTACAGCAAGGTCGTGGGTTCAAACTCCGGTTGCCCCAGCCTTTCTGTGTGGAGTTTGCATGTTCTCCCCGTGTCCGCATTGGTTCTCTCCGTGTGCTCTGGCTTCCTCCCACTGTCCAAAGACATGCAGGCTAGGTTAATTGGTGTCTCTAAATTGCCCTTAGGTGTGGATGTGAGTGAGTGGTTGTCTGTCTGTGTGGCCCTGCAATGGACTGGCAACCTGTCCAGGGTGTACCCCACCTTTCGCCCAATGTCAGCTGGGATAGGCTCCAGCCCCCCGCGACCCTGTGCACAGGATAAGCGGTTGACGATGGATGGATGAACTATATTATAATTAGTAGTATTCTGCTTATAGTATTGCCATGTGCCAAAAATTCCATATCAATTTGAAAATTTAAGTCATTAAATTTTACTTGGGCTACAGAACAATTGTTTCATTTCACTTTTCTTTCTTATAGCAAGACTATTTCGGAAATTTTTAGGGGAAAAACTACATTCTTCCTACTGGAAATGAAGTTTATTGGGAAGGAATAAAACAGTCTTGCTCCTTTTAATACATTCACGAGTTTCAGCACAGTTCTGTCCTCCTCGTACCGTAATTTGGACATCAAAATTCACATGGATCATCAAACACATTCTAAATTTGTATTTGCACGGTTCTCAATGAACAGTTATTTATTGAATTGTATTGGTTACACAAATAATACAAGTTCTAAAATAAGCCTCATTGTTGCTGTCTTTACCTAATGGTGGTGATTGAAGGTGTGATTGAACTGAATGAACACATTTCAGCCAATCAGAATAACACAATTATCTGTGCAAACTATTTGTGTTTAGAAACAGACATATTAGCTGAGACTATTTCTTGATAATCAGCGTATCCATCCACCAGTACTTTTGAATTCTCCAGCTGCAGCAGTTGGTAAGCAGAGGTTTTGGTCTCTATACAGGCAATACAAAATCTCACTGTGATGACAAGACTTCAGGGAGATGTGTACCGTCTCTGCACTTGTGTTCTCCAAGACATAGTTTGCAAATAACTGACACTAAAAACACAAACAGATGTTTTTTGTTCTGTTTTGTAAACAAAGGAGATACATGTTAAATTTGGAGCTTAAGGGTGGTGGTAGGTGTATTTTTTTTTTTTTACTTTGGACAGCTCCATGCTAATTAATACACCCTGCTTCAATTATTAGGGCCCGAGCACGACCGTGTGAGGTCCCTATTGAATTTGCTCGGATTTTTTTTTTTTTTTTCTGCAAAGTAGGCCCAAATGACATGGCCTAAACATACTCGAAAACTCACCAAAATTTGCAAACATGTCAGAACCGGTGAAAAATTTCGTATTCTACAAGTTTCGCACATGGGCGTGGCAAAATGACTCGCTAGCGCCACCTAGAAAATTGGAAAAGATTAGCCCCTCGTTCATGTTCAACCTACATGTACGAAATTTTCTGGGGACATGTATCGTATCAAGACGCACAAAAAAGCCTCAAGAACCCATAGCCTAAAGTCAACCGGATGTCGGCCATTTTGAATTTTACGGCCATTTTTGGATGATTTACACACTTCGTACTTTAACGAACTCCTCCTAGGGATTTAGTCGGATCGACGTCAAATTTGTGCTGTGCCTTCTAAAGGCATTGAAGATGAAAAGTTGTGCTATTTGCGAGTTTTCGTCAATGGGTGTGTCCGTGGCGTGGCGTCAAAGATCAAGTCTTCGCCATGACACAGGAAGTTGTTGTAACTTCAGTGTATATGCTCACATCTGGACCAAACTGTACATGTAGGATGAGAGTCCCGCCCTGAACACATGTACATGCCGACATTCACCCACAGTCAGCGCCACCTGCTGGCAACAGGAAGTGACTTTTAACGAAGCAGCCCCCGCCGCACGTTTCACCTACGTGCACGAATTTTCTGTGGTACGTGTATCTTGTCCAGACGCACAAAAAAGCCTCTTGGAGCGATGCCCTAAAATCAACAGGAAGTCGGCCATTTTGAAGTTTACGTCAAATTTTGGATGATTTACACACTTCGTACTTTAACGATCTCCTCCTAGGGATTTAGTCCGACCGACCTCAAATTTCTGCTGTGCCTTCTAAAGGCATTGAAGATGAAAAGTTGTGCTATTTGCGAGTTTTCGTCAATGGGTGTGTCCGTGGCGTGGCGTCAAAGATCAAGTCTTCGCCATGACACGGAAGTTGTTGTAACTTCAGTGTATATGCTCACATCTGGACCAAACTGTACATGTAGGATGAGAGTCCCGCCCTGAACACATGTACATGCCGACATTCACCCACAGTCATAGCGCCACCTGCTGGCAACAGGAAGTGACTTTTAACGAAGCAGCCCCCGCCGCACGTTTCGCCTATGTGCACGAATTTTCTGTGGTACATGTATCTTGTCCAGACGCACAAAAAAGCCTCTTGGAGCGATGCCCTAAACCCAACAGGAAGTCGGCCATTTTGAATTTTACATCAAATTTTGGATGATTTACACACTTCGTACTTTAACGAACTCCTCCTAGGGATTTAGTCCGACCGACCTCAAATTTCTGCTGTGCCTTCTAAAGGCATTGAAGATGAAAAGTTGTGCTATTTGCAAGTTTTCGTCAATGGGTGTGTCCGTGGCGTGGCGTCAAAGATCAAGTCTTCGCCATGACACAGGAAGTTGTTGTAACTTACGTGTACATGCTCACATCTGAACCAAACTTTACGTGCTTGATAACTCAAGGGGTCATCTTCTCTGCTATTGGTGGACCAGTCAGACAAGAGAGCTCCTACTCTGCCTGCAGACATCAACGATCTTGCCCCTCACACAGTCAGATGGCTTCCTTCAGTGCACTGAGGTGTTTAACAACTCTGAAGACAATACTACCAGCAATGTATTCCTTCTCTTTTCATGTAGACGCTCCGACAGACAGTGCTTTCAGTTTGCTGCATGCATGGACACAGAACTGCGGTATAGGGAGAAGCACACGGTCAGCTGGCTGCAGCTAAATCTGGAGTGCACTCGTATTCAATTCTGTATGGTAAATTCAGTTTTAACGGAGCAGAGCGAGCTGACAGGCAGAGTTAGAGACTTTTTCTGTCCGTTTCTCTCTTTACAAAGACGCATGTTGCAGTCAGAGTCTTCTCTGAGATGCGATGCGAGCACGACATACAACACAATTTATCAAATTACACAACGGATATACAGTATGAAAATAAGATTGATTGGATTATACTCACAGGAAGTATAAAACCTGTTACATGCGTCTATTAAAAGTAAAGTAACACAAAAATGTCAGGGAAATTACTTTACTTAGATTTAAGTACTGCAGTTGTACATTTGAAATACCTTCCTACCTTTCTGATAGGAAGCCTTCTTGAGGTGGTATAAAACATTTCTTGTTATATTCTGATTTAAGTTGTGGACAACTATGACCACATGAATTAAAAAAAACATTTCACTGCCCAAGTCAGCTATAACACAAGTCTTGTTCATTAGACTACATGCTGTACAGTATTTGTGGACAGATTTTGTCCCAGGATTTATTATGCATTTCTTCTTCTTTGTTGCATGATTTAGAATAATAAGGTGAGAAATGGGTCTATTCTGAGTTCATCCTGCACTGCAGCAGCTAATAAAGTCCATTTAATCCCAAAAATGCTTTTCTTTTAGGCAGGCTGGAGCAGAAAACAACTAACCTTTCTCAAGTTGTACAGTAATGTCACATGTGTATGAAGGTGGATCAAACAAGCTAATCTTAAATGTCAAAGTAGAGAGGATCCTAGTAGGCCTATTTATTTTCATTCATTACACAATATGAATAAGCTATGCAGACAGTTGTAAAGAAAGAACATCTTTTTCTTCTGTTCTCTACTTGTTATAGTTACACAGTATTAGGGGTGTGGGCTGTATTAAAAGTATCCACTGTTCTCCCATGCTCTAACACACAGTAACGATGAAATGTGTGCTGTTCTCACATTCTTCCTCTGTATGTACACATAAACAACAAGGCAGGGAAATATAAAAGGAATTTATTTTATTGTTTGGGTACATTATTGTTCAGTGTACATGCTCACATCTGAAACAAACTTTACGTGCTTGATAACTCTCCCACCCCGCAGACATCTACACACCAATACCGATTTATATTCATAGCGGCAAGTGATATGTAGCTCCACGTAGGGGACACAGGAAGTGACATATAGCACCTTCATGCGGCGTCGGAACCGCGTAGCAAATTCACAGCCGCACCGGCAGAGCTCCAGAATGTGCAACTCGGCCGGCTCACACCCGGACGCGCCTACAAGTGCGAGGGCCCGCCCAACGCTGCTTGCAGCTTTAATTTGTGCTAAATTGGCTAACAAAATCCTGACTTCAGCTCTGTCCTAATCACACAGATATGAGAATACAATACAAAATGTATTCATTTGAGGATTTTCCTCCTCTGCTGTGATGTGTATTGTGTTCCTCTTCAACTGCTTACTGTTGTTTCTATCCTCTCTTCCTTTTTATTGATTGATATAATGTATCTGAGTGATGCCAGATCTGATCACAGAATCTTGCATCACATGCACTCAGTATGTAGGCTTACTACAGCCTATTATGTAACATAGTGTCCAAACACGTGTGGGATTGTATCTACACCTCTCAGCACTCTGCACCAGCTGTCATAAAATAGAATGTTGCCTGAATTCACGTCTTTATAAATGAATTCAAATAACTTCAGCCTACACGCTCTCCTCTTTCACTGATACACTGTTTACAATCACTGAGTGAAAATGGATCCGTTTATTTATTTTTTATGGCACAGGGATCCCTGGTTACTGATGGTGGATCTCTGCCTAGAACAGCAGCTCTGAGAGCAGTGATTGGAGCAGGCTGCTCACTGCTCTGCTCCCATTAGCTGCTTTCACAAAAACACTTGCCTCATTACATGCAAAGCTCCACCCTCCTGTAAAGGAAGGGGAGGGGGGCCTAAAGCGTGTGGATTTGTTTGATTTGCCCTATGTACTGTCTTGCAGGCTGGATTTTTCAGCATATATATATATATTAACCAGTAAGAAATAATTTGAAGGGTGGTCAGTACAAAGAATTTGGGTGTACTATCTTTTCACTATTTTCTTTGTCTGATTGTTTCTCGTATAGATGTGTATACTATATATGTAATAATAAGGAAGTCTCTCTCCCTCTCTCTCTCCCTCCCTCTCTCTCTCTCTCTCCTTCACCCCCAACCGGTCGAGGCAGATGGCCGCCCACCCTGAGCCATGGTTCTGCTCGAGGTTTCTGCCTCTTAAAAGGAAGTTTTTCCTTGCCTCTGTCGCCTAGTGCTGCTCTTGGTGGGAACTGTTGGGCTTCTGTAAATAACATCACAGAGTATGGTCTAGACCTGCTCTTTTATGAAAAGCGCTGTGAGATAACTGTTGTTGTGATTTGGCGCTATATAAATAAAATTGAATTGAATTGAACTATATACATGCATGTATACCAGAGGCACAGCAAAAGCAAATGTTACCAAACCTAATGCTTTGTCTTCTGGACTCACCAGAATGATTATAGATATTTACAAGGTTTAGTGTTTAAGTCTAATCAGTTAAGAATTCAGTGGCTGTGGCTCCGGAGACAGAGTGGTCGTTCTAATCATAAGGTCTGTGGCTCAATACCCGTTATACCATTATCACTATTATTTTTTTATTGCATTGTGCTACTGTGTGTCCCCCTCAACCCAGCTCTTTGAGGCAAATGGCAGATTCACAGTTCTGCTTGAGGTCTACCTCCTTTCCTAGTTTTTCCTTGTCACTGTGGCCAAGTGCTTACTCATGGTGGGAATTGTTGGGTCTTTGTTAGTAATATCACAAAAACTACTGTCTATTGGTGTTATATGAATAAAATTTAATTTAAAGTAGTTCGACAAAAATAAACAGGCTAATAATAAAAAATATCTGACCTTAAGGTTCACTTACTAGCTTATTCTGGTGCTTTCACCCGCACATTGTCTTCCTCCATCTGCTAAGGAAAACCGTGTACAAACACTGTGTAGCTTCAGCAGCTGAGTAGCCTACAGCTGAGGAGGGATCATACATATTGCTCATCTTCTAGCTGTCTGTCAGACAGCACTGAGGGCACAGACGCCCACGGAACCTCTGCTCCTGGTATCTAAACACATTGTTAAAGCCGCCTGATAATGCCATTCATTAGCACTTTGTTGATGTGATGCTGTAAGGAATAGTGAGCGGTCATTTCTTCAACTTGGTGTCTGAACAGAGCGGGTGAGTGATGCTGGACACACTGTGAGCTGCTAAAAGACAATTTGTTGACATGTTTTCACATTCAGCGCCATTTGCAGACAGGTAAACCTGCCGCCCCTTTTATTGTCCACACTGTCAAACGCTCTGGTTTTATCCCGAAACAAACACCGCGGGAAAAGCAGGAATTGATGGATTAATGGGTTTAATTGAACATTATATTTTAGAACAGAATGCCAGATAATAAAGCGATGCTGTAATGATATGTAAGGGAGCAGAGGTGATGCTCGGTTCTTTGTAAACAGCTATAGCCTACTTTTAATATTTCGGTACAGAAAAAACAGATTGAAACGATAATTTGTAGCTGTTTTTGCAAATGATTTGGTGTAATTATCATAATCACCATGGTGCTGTCATAATGTTTCTAGCAGCTGGAATCAATCTTAACACTGATACAATGGGATCAGTCGTTAGTCGTGTCATTATCATGGAGACTGTTGATTGTGTATAAGTAGCAGGGGCGCTTACAGCTCAGTGGAGATCCGGGCCTAGCCCTGAAATGTATTGCCACAGGCTACACTATAGAGCGCGCGCACACACATACACACATATGTGTGTGTGTGTGTGTGTGTGTGTGTATGTATGTGACAGATTTAGACGATGGTGCAATGAGCTGAGTGCAAAGGATGCAGGAGTAAACTATTATTACCATTATGTACGTGTGGGAGGTGGATGTCATATACAGGTACACACACATTTTTAATAAGTAGTTAGTGAAGTACTTCTAGCAGTCAGTTCTCTAGTAAATAATGATTATTTACTAGAGAACTGACTGGGAGATACTATATTAATGAATGATTGGGTAAGGATTGGGCTACTTTATAAATATCTGTGCATCAACATACTGATGACTTTCTTCATGAGTTGCTCCTGATTAACTCTGAACCAGCAACTTTGGCTCTGAAATGTAGATATCATCTCTCTAATAAAGGCAGGAGTGTGTGTGTGTGTGTGTTTGTATTTCAATTATGTCGATCATCCAACTGACCTCACATTTGGTGTGTTGCTGTGGACCCAAGGGAGCGCAGTGTCGCGTTTGGTGCAATTTGGACATGCAACACATTTAGAATGAATAAACTTTCAATAAAAGTACAGTACAGTGCAAGCTGCTCCGCTCTGCAACAGCGAGGGTGGGGTAAGCTCACGGGGGCAGGGCTTATATGCTCCGATGTGGTAGTGAACTGTTGCAGTTTATCGACATCCGCAGGTTTATTAATATGTTACAAACGAATGTGTTGAAACGGAGTTGTAAGAGTGATATGAAGTTCTAAGGAAGTATCTCCGCCATTGTCGTGTTGTTCAAGTGTTATTAATGCTGTTGGTGAAACCAATGGGAAACGCACATTTTGAACAAGTACTGCACTAGTGTAGAATAATGATGATAATAATAATAATAATAATAAATGAAAATAATTGAACAAACAAACCCCCATCTCCCCAATTCTTCTCCATTTGTCCCAGAAAATGTGGGTCATGTGTAGTAGTTGCATAAACATAAGCCAAAACCAATGTGACCACTCTATTTCCAAGACTGTCCTCACCAGAAAAACGCTAATAAATGTTGTTTGCGCAGCATGTTATTACGACCCATATTTATTTATGTTGTGGCAGCAACGTGGCCGTACAATGGTAGCAAAGGAGGAGGTGGTTATGTATTTGAAAGTCCATGTGGAAGGGGTGATCGGATGGGTCAGACCCCAGACTTTCACTCGGCACAGCATTTGAGTCCCATGTGAAACCCAGTAAAGGTTGAGTTTTAAGTTAACTAGTGTTACTGACTACCATCACGTGACTTACGTAATATACATACTTGAACCCAAACCACGATGTTTTCCTAAACCTAACCGAATAGTTTGTTTCCTAAACCTAACAAAACTGTGACAGTTTCACAACATTAACCACATGTTTAATGTGATGTAGGTCACATGACTTGCGAAAGGGAGCTAACGCTCATACTGTATGTGTTGTTGTCATATGTGTTGTTTTGGGAAGCATGGATAAACAACCTATGGTGGTGTTTAGGTTGGAGAACTTGTTGTATTTCCACTAAAATCAATAGAAGTCTACCTGAATCATCTCTCTACTACTCCCTTCTCAAGAATAGCTACTCCTCTGCTTCTCTTTGTGCCATTTGACACAAAAACCAACCAAGAGGTGGTAGGTGTGTTTCTTGCAGAAATGCCCTGTTTAGATTTAAGGAAAGACAAACATCTTTTGACGTGGATTACCTAATCCCTTTATGTTCCACAAAATTAGGGAAAGCCCCTTATTACTGTCAGCACATATAATTAAAATTCATTCAAAATTCAGCATCCTCTTGCTAAGTAATATAGTCACACAGCAGCAGTTCAAAATAATAGATTAAGAACACAAACAATACAACAATTAAAGCTGCAAGCAGCGATGAGCAGGCCTGAACACCTCCCGTACGTTGGGGTGTGCCGCACCCATGTAGCAGTTGCATGGTATGACCTCGTGTATCCATTGTGCGTTCTGTCATTTTGAAGGGAGTTAAGCACAACCGTTGAATAGTAGGTGGCACTATCATTGTAATGGAACATTGGCATGTAGATGTCTACAGGGCGGGACGGGAAGTTAATACTGCAAATATCAAAAAGGTGATGTGTGGAAAATATCTGACAATGTGTGGCTGATCTGTCAGTTACTACTTTAATTCAAAGTGGCTGACTATTAGTGGGTTTAAAGGTACAGCTCTCTTCATGGCGAGTAATTACTCACCAGGGCAACGGCATTTGACAAGAACTCAGAAGTTTCGCAATATAAAGCATTATGGCTTTCCTGCAGAACTTTGAGATGGATGTGGTCAACCTGCTATGCTATGGACATTTTCGTCCCTAAGGTGCTATGTGGGGTACAAACATGAATGAGGCAAAACAGAAAGTTTGAAACATGTTCTTTCCTGAGACCAGTAGTTGGCGCTGTCACTATGACTGGATATTGACATGTAAGTCAGTTAGGGGTTGACATGTGATTTTGGGACAGATCTGATCATGTCTAGTCCATTTACATGCTACTTCCCTTTCATGGCGAATCATCAACATTGAACGCCACGACATGGACACACTGTTTGGTCGATTTAAAAAATAAAAAAGTTTCGCAATTTAACATCGCAAGGCCGTTAAGGTCACGCTGCCCACATTTGAAGTCGATCGGGTTAAAGCTCTAGGAGGAGTTCGTTAAAGTATGTTCGACTAAAGTTGTAATCCGGAGGGACAGTTGAGACAAACTGAACGGTAAGCCTCATTTGAAGCTCACTAACTAACGAGCGCAGTGTGTCGGATGCCTGCAGCTGTTTTTCATGTTGCTTTCTGTTGAAATTTAGTTCTAATGTTACCACAGCGCAGGGGTTAGTTGCGGTCAGCTATTCGGCTCCGCACCGTGGCGTGCGTGTGTGTTGCTGCGTATGGAAATGGGCTTGTGCCCTGAAGGTAATGATATAGCTACGTGTGAAAAAGACACGGTCAAACTACAAAAAGGAGTTTGCTTGGCAATGTTGTTGACTAGTACCCAGCAGCTAGCTTGCTCCAACCATAAAGCTGCTGTTAGCGGCTTGCTGTGCAGTGAGGTGACAGAGACTCTTTACTATGATATATGGCACCAAATTACTTCATTGATGAAAGATGCGATAATACTGCATACCACGCTGTTGAGTCCTAACATATTGCCGCGGTGGAAATTACTTCATCGCGACAGCCCTATATGGCTCCAAGAGACTTTTCTTTAAGTCCGGGTATTATACACATGCCTACAAAATTTGGAAGGGTGTAAAAGACAGCTGGGGCTGCTCCTTTGAAATCCTGTAGGTGGCGCTATAGAGCCGTTTTATCATTCACATGCCCTTGAACAGTATTAGACAACACAACACACCCATTCTGGTGTGTGTGTGTGTGTGTGTGTGTGTGTGTGTAAAGTTTTGATATTTCAAGCATCATAAGCCTCTCAAAATTCAGCTTAATATTTCATGGCGAATAATGCATTTCCATGGCAACACCGTTTGACGACAGCTCACAAGCTTTACAACCTTACATCAACTAGGTCTTTTTTGAGACAGTTTTGAACCAAATTGGATTATCCTGTTAGGAGGAGTATCGCAACAAATAAAACATGTCACTTCCTGTTGCCAGTAGGTGGCGCTATTGCCACGACTGGATATTGGCATGTAGATGTCTTCAGGGCAGGACTCTTAACAAACGTGAAGTTTGGGGCAGATATGACCATGTCCAGCCCATATACACAGTACTTTCTATTTCATGGCGAATCATCAAAATTGAACGCCATGTCATTGACACACCACTTGATCAATCAAAAAAAGCTTTCCAATTTAACATCGCAAGGGTGTTAGGATGGCACAGCCCACATTTGAAGTCGATCTGATCATATCCCTAGGAGAAGTTTGTTAAGATACGGAGGGTGTAAATGGAAAACCGTTGCACATTCAGTCAAATATGGCTGACTTCCTGTTGGGTTTAGGTTATTGGTCCAAGATTTTTAAGTCTGGACACGATACATATACCTGCAAAATTTGGTGAATGTAGGCTGAAGAGAAAGGAGGGGGCTTTGGTTTTAAAAATTGTTAGGGGGCGCCATCCAATGGGAAAGAATAGAAATAATAATAATTCCAACAAACACAATAGGGACCTCACAGCAGTCACTGTTTGGGCCTAATAAAACCTCCAAGAAAATAGAGGATGAAAATTACCTACACATCAAAAATATATTGATATACTTCCTTATTAATTACTTATTAAATACAGGTGTATTCTCTTCTTCACTTAGAAAGACTTCTTTTTTCATGTGGATCATTTGGTCTTTGCTTTTCTTTATTTCTTTTCTTCATCAGGCTAAATCAATACTACTTTAATGCACACTGCTTGCACACAATTAGCTTGACTATTTACATTACGGCAAGGGGTTGCTTGGCATGAGCAGCGGACAGGTGGAAGTTGATGAGGTCCAGAGATCATTAAAATTGTTGCGCATGTTGGAGCGATGCCTGTGATGACCAGCAGCAGAGGACCTGTTCTGGGGATATGCCTGAAATGCAGAGGACTTTGTATAAATGCTTCTGGAACCAGAATCAAGTGGCCATTTTTCCTGTTTTGGTGCGAAACAGTGGGGATTGGGGTGATGCCTTGGCATTCCTGGAGCTGATATTTGGTCAGCAGCTCATATGGGCAAAGAAATTCATATACATTTACATTATGTTACATTTACTCATTTGGCAGACGAGTTGAGGAACAACATACAAGCATCAACAGAGCATCAATACAACAAGAGATCCACTTCTGACAATACATACTAGTAAGGGCAGCAATAAATAATAGTAAGAGCTAATAGCATATATCACATCAATGGGGTAAATACCTAGGGAAAGAAGCAATCAATACAAGAGAATTGTAAGGGGATAGAAGAAGAGCACAGGAAGTGCATGTTAGAGGTTAGGAGTTAGAGGTGTTATAAGAGGAAGTGTTCTCGGAAGAGATGAGTTTTCAAGAGCTTCTTGAAGTTAGAGAGGGACGCCCCTGCTTTGATGGCGTGTGGTAGCACGTTCCACCATCGGGGTGCCACAGATAAGAACAACCGGGATTGAGATTGCTTTGTGTGTAGGGATTTATTTTTCCACAATAAAGCTATAGAATCAGAATCAGAAGGAGCTTTATTGCCAAGTAGTGTTTAACAAATACGAGGAATTTGTTTTGGTGATAAGGTGCTACACATAGACAAACATACAATTGACATAAATAAATGTAGAAATACTATAACAACTATTTGTAGAACATGTGCATTATTCTGGGTTTGTGTAGTGCAGATGTATTCCAATGAAATATATAAATTGACAATATAAAAATATACAACAACAAAGATTAACAATTAACAACAAATGTGTGCCATATGCTAGATTTGTGCTTGATATGAAATGAAATAGTGTTTACATGTGCAGAGAAATATGTATTTGCAAGGGGGGAGTGTCAGTGGGGGTCCCTGGCTAGCTGCAGATCGGAAGAAGCTGTTTTTGTGGCGAGAAGTTTTGGTCCTGATGGACTGCAGCCTCCTGATGGAAAACAGCAGAGGAAAACACCAATTGCAGAAAGCAACAAAACCTGCAAGAGAACAGGGAGAGGGGCTGTGGGCGGAGAAAAGGAAACAAACAAAAAAGAGACAACAAGCCGAACAACAAAAATAAACAGCTGACATAAGAAAGCAAATGAAGGAGAATGAAAAGCAAAATAAATAAATAGCACAGCCATGACAACTAGAAGAATAATACATTTTAAATAAATAACTTAATGAAAAGCATAAAGAATTGTTCTACATGTGACAACCATGGACAATCTAAATTTGTTTGTGTGTGGGTGGTGATGGCGCAATGGATAAGACGCATGCCTTTGGTGTGAGAGACCCGGGTTCAATCTGAGCAAGACACTTAACCCCTAGACCTCTGATATGTATAGCAATTGTAAGTCTCTTTGGATAAAAGTGTCAGCTAAGTGTGCGTGCGCATGTGCGCATAAGCCTGTCACAGAATGTAGTGCTTAGTGAGAGTGGGATGCCACAACAGTGCTGCACCGACCCCATCAACATGCAGGCATGAACCCCAGAAATTACAAAGGACCTGAAACCTCACAGAGAGCAGAGAATCGTGCAGGGCCCCCGCTGTCAGGGAGCGAGAACGCGAGAGAACCAGGGCCGACAGCCCCCAGCCCCCTAAGGCAGCCACCCCCAAGGAACAACAAAACCCACCCCGACAACACCAGCCATGTGCTGCCGGGACAACCGTATGCCCCCATTGTGAGAGAACCAGCAGGGTGAAGCAGCGGGAGCCCCATCCCTGTTGAAGAGTACCCTGGCGAGCAGAGGAGACAATGGATCCCAGGCCCAGGGAAAAGCCCGAGACCCCACCAGGGGAGAGCAGAAATGAGCGATCCTGAACACGAAACAGCTGTTGGTTGTTATTATAAAGAGAGCAATTATAAAGACAAAGTATTTGGTTGAAAGGATGGATTAGCACACGCAGGTAGCAGGGATTGTCTGAGCTACAGAGAGAGCTGGGGGTGAGTTAAAAGGTGCAGCTCCCCGACACCCAGTTAACTCCTGACTGTGAGGTTACAACTCACGGCCCAAAAATGAGAACAACAAACGCACATGCGCACATTTTCAGCTGAGGTCTGCGGCTTACTTTGGCTAGCCTTCAACTCAACAATCAATCATGATTTCAGTTAAATGTTACTGTTACCTCGTCTGTGGTCCGCTGGCAGAACACCGGATGCTTTCTGATCAGCTGCCGTTGTGCTGTTGCAGAGGCGGCATAAGTTTCGTTTTTACGGTGGACAGACTGTAACATTACAGAGTTGTTGTTTTTCTTTAGCTTGAAATAATCCCCTACTTTGGACACTTTCTTCTTTGTTCCTCGCTATTTTCTCTCTCTTCATCCACTTTGCAAACAGCACCATCATAATCACATTGTGTTCACAGCATAAGCGTGATGTGCGACAGTAATAAATGTCCGTGCGAAACAGTGTGCTGTACTATAGTTACATGGATTAAACGAAGCACTGATGCAGAGAATTTGCCTCGATGCATTTTATTAATCGTTTTAATCGATGGATCATTTCAGCCCTAGTAGTGACACGGGCACTGCCGGCCCTCCAGAGTCCTAAAGGTGTATGTAGTGAGACATAACCGAAGGGGGGAGGTGGAGGAGGTCATAGGGAGGCTAGATTGGTCTTCCCCACTACGGCCAGGTTTCTGACTGGCCCCAGCATTCAACCCTGTCCCCCACCCAACTAGGATACCAGCACCGCCAACTCACCAGAGCCAGTGACAACCCCCCTAAGCCCTAGCGTAGGTCCAGGGGGGCCCAGTGCCCCCAGCGTGCAGACACGCCCCGAACCACAGGCCCTCACCCATCCCCGAGGCAGCTCAGCACAGCCCCAACCTCAGCAGACAATCTCTCCATGCTAATGTGGTTCATAGGAAATTCTCATACTTAATTCATACTTAAATTCTTCTTGGCCTTCCAGTTCATGAGGATAGTTTTCTTGGCGATGCATAGGGCAGTGAGAAGCATGTAGCTTTCACAGATGCACATCTGTTGGTCTGTCTGTGTCTTGCTTGCTTGCCAGACTTTGTGCCTGAACAAAGACTGAAATACAACTATTTATTCTGTTTGATGAATGCAAACGGGCCATGTTGTTTATAAACTGCAGCTCGGAAAAGAGAACCACGTTGCATGTGAACATGCGTTTATATATGCCCAAGCACGATATGAAACTTGTACATTCCAACAGAAACCTCTGTGCGGACCATTCCAGATAATACACGGATGTGATGGCACTCCTCATTTTAAGACAGTGAAGTTCCAACTCTGGACTAATGCAAGATGGAAAGCATGCACTGCAAAACTAAAATCTTAGTAAGATTAATTATCTTAAGTGAAGGCAAAATATACTTGTATTTTGTCTGACAAAATATTTCTTCTTACTAGGCGGCTTTTATGTTAGAGAATTTAAAGTTTTTTTGGCCTTAAGTAGCAAGTGAAATATTCTTGGTCTGTTGACAGATAATTTTGCTTATTAGGGCCCGAGCACGACCGTGCGAGGTCCCTATTGAATTTGCTCGGATTCTTTTTTAGGGCCCGAGCACAACCGTGCGAGGTCCCTATTGAATTTGCTCGGATTATATATATTTAGGGCCCGAGCACGACCGTGCGAGGTCCCTATTGAATTTGCTCGGATTATATATATATATTTTTTTTTTTTTTTTTTTTCTGCAAAGTAGGCCCAAATGACATGGCCTAAACATACTCGAAAACTCACCAAAATTTGCAAACATGTCAGAACCGGTGAAGAATTTCGTATTCTACAAGTTTCGCACATGGGCGTGGCAAAATGACTCGCTAGCGCCACCTAGAAAATTGGAAATGATTAGCCCCTCGTTCACGTTCAACCTACATGTACGAAATTTTCTGGGGACATGTATCGTATCAAGACGCACAAAAAAGCCTCAAGAACCCATAGCCTAAAGTCAACAGGAAGTCGGCCATTTTGAATTTTACGGCCATTTTTGGATGATTTACACACTTCGTACTTTAACGAACTCCTCCTAGGGATTTAGTCGGATCGACGTCAAATTTCTGCTGTGCCTTCTAAAGGCATTGACGATGAAAAGTTGTGCTATTTGCGAGTTTTCGTCAATGGGCGTGTCCGTGGCGTCGATGATTCGCAATGAAACAGGAAGTTGTTGTAACTTCAGTGTACATGCTCACATCTGGACCAAACTGTACATGTAGGATGAGAGTCCCGCCCTGAACACATGTACATGCCGACATTCACCCACAGTCATAGCGCCACCTGCTGGCAACAGAAAGTGACCTTTAACGAAGCAGCCCCCGCCACACGTTTCACCTACGTGCACGAATTTTCTGTGGTACGTGTATCTTGTCCAGACGCACAAAAAAGTCTCTTGGAGCCATAGCCTAAACCCAACAGGAAGTCGGCCATTTTGAATTTTACGTCAAATTTTGGATGATTTACACACTTCGTACTTTAACGAACTCCTCCTAGGGATTTAGTCCGACCGACCTCAAATTTTTGCTGTGCCTTCTAAAGGCATTGAAGATGAAAAGTTGTGCTATTTGCAAGTTTTCGTCAATGGGCGTGTCCGTGGCGTGGCGTCAAAGATCAGCTCTTCGCCATGACACGGAAGTTGTCGTAACTTCAGTGTACATGCTCACATCTGGACCAAACTGTACATGTAGGATGAGAGTCCCGCCCTGAACACATGTACATGCCGACATTCACCCACAGTCATAGCGCCACCTGCTGGCAACAGGAAGTGACTTTTAACGAAGCAGCCCCCGCCGCACGTTTCACCTACGTGCACGAATTTTCTGTGGTACGTGTATCTTGTCCAGACGCACAAAAAAGCCTCTTGGAGCGATGCCCTAAAATCAACAGGAAGTCGGCCATTTTGAATTTTACGTTAAATTTTGGATGATTTACACACTTCGTACTTTAACGAACTCCTCCTAGGGATTTAGTCCGACCGACCTCAAATTTTTGCTGTGCCTTCTAAAGGCATTGAAGATGAAAAGTTGTGCTATTTGCAAGTTTTCGTCAATGGGCGTGTCCGTGGCGTGGCGTCAAAGATCAGCTCTTCGCCATGACACGGAAGTTGTCGTAACTTCAGTGTACATGCTCACATCTGGACCAAACTGTACATGTAGGATGAGAGTCCCGCCCTGAACACATGTACATGCTGACATTCACAGACAGTCATAGCGCCATCTGCTGGCAACAGGAAGTGACTTTTAACGAAGCAGCCCCCGCCGCACGTTTTACCTACGTGCACGAATTTTCTGTGGTACGTGTATCTTGTCCAGACGCACAAAAAAGCCTCTTGGAGCGATGCCCTAAAACCAACAGGAAGTCGGCCATTTTGAATTTTACGTCAAATTTTGGATGATTTACACACTTCGTACTTTAACGAACTCCTCCTAGGGATTTAGTCCGACCGACTTCAAATTTTTGCTGTGCCTTCTAAAGGCATTGAAGATGAAAAGTTGTGCTATTTGCGAGTTTTCGTCAATGGGTGTGTCCGTGGCGCGGCGTCAAAGATCAACTCTTCGCCATGACACAGGAAGTTGTTGTAACTTACGTGTACATGCTCACATCTGAACCAAACTTTACGTGCTTGATAACTCTCCCCACCCCGCTATGGAGGACCGATCCTGACACAGTCAGAAATAAATACAGAAATAAATAAGTGCTCAATAAATAAATAAGCATCCAATCAAATACACAAAAAATAAAGTAAATAAATAAATGTAGGTAGTAATTAAATTATACAAGGAGACAAATGTATATATTTTAATTAGTGCCTTTACTTATTCACCTTTGTTATAATTACCTTATTTATTTATTCTCCGTTATAATCTTCAACTTTATTTATTACTAATTTTTTCAATGTATTTATTTATGTGTGTTTTAATAGTTTTGTCTGTTTTATTCTTCCTTTGTATTTATTTACCTTATTTATTTTCAGCCATGGTATTTATTTCTGCCTTTTTTTTTTTTTAAGTTTTGTATGCATTTCTGCCTCATTATGCAAATGAGGAGGGGCTGTGTCTCAAGGGGTCATCTTCTCTGCTATTGGTGGACCAGTCAGACAGGAGAGCTCCTACTCTGCCTGCAGACATCAATGATCTTGCCCCTCACACAGTCAGATGGCTTCCTTCAGTGCGCTGAGGTGTTTAACAACTCTGAAGACAATACTACCAGCAATGTCTTCCTTCTCTTTTCACGTAGACGTTCCGACAGACAGTGCTTTCAGTTTGCTGCATGAATGGACACAGAACTGCAGTATAGAGAGAAGCACACGGTCAGCTGGCTGCAGCTAAATCTGGAGTGCACTCGTTTTCAATTCTGTATGGTAAATTCAGTTTTAACGGAGCAGAGCGAGCTGACAGGCAGAGTTAGAGACTTTTTCTGTCCGTTTCTCTCTTTACAAAGACGCATGTTGCAGAGTCTTCTCTGAGATGCGAGCACGACATACAACACAATTTATCAAATTACACAACGGATATACAGTATGAAAATAAGATTGATTGGATTATACTCACAGGAAGTATAAAACCTGTTACATGCGTCTATTAAAAGTAAAGTAACACAAAAATGTCAGGGAAATTACTTTACTTAGATTTAAGTACTGCAGTTGTACATTTGAAATACCTTCCTACCTTTCTGATAGGAAGCCTTCTTGAGGTGGTATAAAACATTTCTTCTTATATTCTGATTTGAGTTGTGGACAACTATGACCACATGAATTAAAAAAAATAAACATTTCACTGCCCAAGTCAGCTATAACACAAGTCTTGTTCATTAGACTACATGCTGTACAGTATTTGTGGACAGATTTTGTCCCAGGATTTATTATGCATTTCTTCTTCTTCGTTGCATGGTTTAGAATAATAAGGTGAGAAATGGGTCTGTTCTGAGTTCATCCTGCACTGCAGCAGCTAATAAAGTCCATTTAATCCCAAAAACGCTTTTCTTTTAGGCAGGCTGGAGCAGAAAACAACTCACCTTTCTCAAGTTGTACAGTAATGTCACATGTGTATGAAGGTGGATCAAACAAGCTAATCTTAAATATCAAAGTAGAGAGGAGCCTAGTAGGCCTATTTATTTTCATTCATTACATTCATTTATATAATATGAATAAGCTATGCAGACAGTTGTAAAGAAAGAACATCTTTTTCTTCTGTTCTCTACTTGTTATAGTTACACAGTATTAGGGGTGTGGGCTGTATTAAAAGTATCCACTGTTCTCCCATGCTCTAACACACAGTAACGATGAAATGTGTGCTGTTCTCACATTCTTCCTCTGTATGTACACATAAACAACAAGGCAGGGAAATATAAAAGGAATTTATTTCATTGTTTGGGTACATTATTGTTCAGTGTACATGCTCACATCTGAAACAAACTTTACGTGCTTGATAACTCTCCCACCCCGCAGACATCTACACACCAATATCGATTTATATTCATAGCGGCAAGTGCTATGTAGCTCCACATAGGGGACACAGGAAGTGACATATAGCACCTTCATGCGGCGTCGGAACCGTGTAGGAAATTCACAGCCGCACCGGCAGAGCTCCAGAATATGCAACTCGGCCGGCTCACACGTGGACGCGCTACAAGTGCGAGGGCCGCCCAACGCTGCTTGCAGCTTTAATTTCACCTTGTTTTTGAGAGCTCAGTTTTTGCAGTGCAAATGATTGACATTGACTATTAAAATGTTGATTATGGATACACATATCTTAGTAAAAAAATAACCATCATGTATTCAGCCAAGTCATAGTCCTTATTGATTGCAGTGATGCACTGGCACTGATGCCTCCTGTCTCCAACATCTTTATCCCTCAGTTCTAGTAACCGTTGTAACGCCATACTGCCGTCTCCCCACAGAGATGCTCTGTTAGGGCTCACCTGCTTGTGTTGTAGTTTTTTTTTTCTTCACTTGTATTTTTCATCAAAAATTCCCTGCCTCTGATTTCATTTGGGTCAGGCCGACTCCCAGTGTCTGGGTTGTTTTCAGAGCTTCTGCCACCAGGAGGTGGTGGGGGAGGGGTACTGCATTAGCCTTTAATCCTACACAGGGCCTGATTAATTTTAAAGCCGCTTTCAGTGCTTAAGCTCACTTTCAGTCCTCTGACACAGGCTGCCACGCAGTCAGAAATACAGATATGCTTAAGTATGTTTTTTACTTTTCTCAAATGCGTTTCACTTTTAACCTTTGAACCGAACCTTCTTCTTGGTACAAATCTAAGACTCTATTTGACATCTTAAACTATGTTGGCCTATATTTTACCAACATATTACAATAAACATTAATGCAGCATTGACAATATTACAGCTAGGCTAAGTTTTTACAGCAATGTATTTCCGCTTTAAGCATTAGGTAATGCAGGTCAGCTTCCAACTTGTTTTAACTAGTTTTACATTTCAACTTCCAGGTTTTTCAGCAGTGCAGTGTAATGTAACTAAACATTCAGCCTTTTCAGGTAACTCATTTCAACTTCCAGATTTGACAGTATTACAATTTAGCTTTCAGTTGCAGCACTTTGCCTCTTTTCTTAATGCAGTTCAGCTTCCAGGTTCTTAAGGATTGCAGTGCAATGCATTTGAGCTTTAAAGCCCAACTGATATGGGATTTTTAAGACCGATACCAATTTTGATATTTGAGGATTTTAAAATCTGATATGCAGATACTGATATTCTTTTTTTCCCTTTCGTTTCAGAAAGACATAACAAACAAAGATTACACCAAGATAACATAACAGAATGCTGAACAAAGTACAACAAAATATATTCAAGTTTTGATAAATAAGAATCAAATGTTTAAAACTACAAAAAAGATTTAAAGATCTACTATAAATGATAGAGTACTACTACTAACGAACATTAAAGGGAATAGTGTATGTAGCCCAGAGGATAGTAGAGGTAGACAATACGGGAGGAGAACAGGGGAGACAAAATAGCATGCATAGCATTGCCCCAGCTGTCTTAATTTATAATGACATTAAACTGAGTTGGGATTAAGGCGTAGATTATTTTAACTATGGTAGAATAAACATGATTTTATTACAGCAAACAACTTCTTTCCCTGATGAACACACTTCTAAAAACACAGCACAGCTAAAAATGAGGATTGCTTATCTGCAGTGAAAAGCTGCAGACTCTTGTGTTTTTTGTGACACCTGCTACAAACTGCTGCTGAAGACCATATGTTGATCAACCATGAGAACTTGGACACATATTTAGTTCACATTACACACTCCACAGTAATTCTATGCCATGGACCCCACAGCCATCTTTCTCTGCCTTGTCAGCACATGTGCGGCTGTGCTACTGTAGCATCCACTCAGCACTGCAGGCTGCCAGCAGCTTCTGGTACTTCATGTGGTGTCAAGCTCTGTCCACCCCCAATCTGCCAGAACCAGGTACATGAAGCAGAGATTATTGGTGATTATAGGTAGCTTGAGTCCCAATGCCTGCACACCTGACTGCACTCCTGCAATCAAAGCACAAACACACACAGAGGGGAGAAGGCGGAGACAGGAGGCGAAGCGGACACCACCTCCACAACAACGGCCACTGTCAGTATTCACAGCAGATGTGAGGAGAGTCCTGCTGAGAGTGAATATGAATAAATCAGCTAAAACCTGAGCCCATCTAGTGGATGTTATTACTGACATTTTTAACATCTCACTGTCTCAGGAGAGGGTTCCAACCTGCTTCAAAACAGCCACCATCGTTACTGGACCTAAAAATTCTGCAGTGTCTAGTCTGAACGACTACCACCCTGTGGCTCTCACCCCCATTCTGATGAATTCAATTTCAATTCAATTCAATTTTATTTATATAGCGCCAAATCACAACAACAGTTATCTCTCAGCGCTTTTCATAAAAGAGCAGGTCTAGACCGTACTCTATGATGAAGTGCTTTGAGAAACTGGTTCTTCAGCACTTAAAGAACAACATCCCAGCCAGCCTGGACCCTCACCAGTTTGCTTTCAGAACCAACAGATCCACAGAGGATGCCATCTCCAATGCCCTCCACTCAGCCCTCACACACCTTGAGAAAAACAACACCTACATCAGAATGCTGTTTGTGGATTTCAGCTCAGCATTCAACACAATCTCCCCATGAAACTGATCAGCAAACTCCGGGTTTAAATACAACACTCTGCAACTGGATATTGGACTTCCTCACAAACAGACCCCAGTCAGTTCGGCTTGGCGGACTCACCTCCTCCACTCTAGTGCTCAACACGGGAGCCCCCCAGGACTGTGTGCTCAGCCCGCTCCTGACTGCATTCCCCGACATGAAGAGAACTCTGTTGTGAAGTTTGTGGGTGACACCACCATCAATGGCCCGATTTCAAACAACAATGAGACTTAATATTGGGAGGAAATTGATAATCTTGCTGAGTGGTGCTCAGAGAACAACCTACTGCTCAATGTCAGGAAAACTAAGGAACTGATTGTTGATTTCAGGAAAAAGGAGATAAAGACACACACTCCTGTCTACATCAGTGGTGCTGATGTGGAGCAGGTGAACAGTTTCAGGTTCCTGGGAATCAGGATCACAGAGAACCTGACATGGTCATCTCACATCTCCACGCTGATGAAGAAAGCTCAAAAATGCCTGTATTTCTTAAGTTCTTGTCAGCTTTTACAGAGGAGTAATAGAAAGCATCCTGACATCACTAACTGGCATGGACTGTGCAGACGCACTGGGGCCCAGACTGTACTGGGGGCCCTTCACGGCTCGGAGCGGCCCCGCCTTAGCATATTTTGAAAGGTGATCAAGTGCTATATATATATACCCTCATATGTGCATGTGCCCCTTTGCCGTGGTGTCAGATGCCACAGACTTGTGTGTAAAACTTCTGACTGCAGTCAGTAGATTATCAGTATGCTATAAGGCACATGTGCCAAATCTGGCGCGCCTCGTCATTTTATGTGGCCTGCGAAAGCTTTAAAGATTCATGATTGTCCTAAAATAAAATGCATATCAATTTTGTGACCTGAGAAGTGACGGCATCCCGCCACTAGATTGCAATGTTTCCACACCCACTACGGTAGTTTTCCACAAGTGGAGATGAGTAATGTATACAAACAATCCCTAAATGTCCAAGACAAGAAAAGTTGATGCAGAAGGAAGGCAATTTCATGAATGGTGGGAAAGTGAATACATGTTTGTGCTTCAAGGAGAAAACATGGTAGGCTAGGCCTATAGCTTTTGTGTCATGAGGCAGTATCAGTGATGAAGGATCAACGTTAAGGCTCGTGCAGACTACAAGACTGTCAGTGTCGGCCGATGGCCGTGCTGTTCACACTACACAACTTGCCGTCATGTGACGGGACTCTTGAAGTCGTTGTGGCGTTCACACTACGTGACTGATTGGTGACAGGGGGTCACACACTACACAAGCTGACAACGACTCTTGTCACCCGACGCTGGTCTCCAAACGACGTTTTGTTAAGAAAACACAGGTGAAATGTGAAACGGGAAATGACGCAAACCTACAGACAAAACAGCTGTTGTTTATTATAAAGACAGCAATTACAAAGACAAAGAATCTGGGTGAAAGAATACATTAGGACACGCAAGTAGCAGGGATCGTCTGAGCTACAGAGCTGGAGCAGAGTAAAATGTGTTTTGTGGTGAAAAGTAGCTGCCTGCTCTCATTGGCTGGATGTGGATATTGAGTCGGCCGACTCCACCAGATATTTGGCATGCTAGATATCTGGCAGACGTCGGCATTTTGATGTGTCTTTGAGTAGCTCACACCGATCAACCGCTGATTTACTCCCGATCACAGCCTGATGGTGATCGAGCTCGCCGAGCAGCAAATTGGGCTAAAAATTGTGTAGTGTGAACTATGCTTAGGCTACAGTAGCGTATACGTCTACATTTTTCCAGGTAATCAACCTATCTGTCATTAGTTGGATGTATCCCCTCTGCAAGGCTGTGTGCAGCTGGACTATTTGTTTTATCAAATGCCACATCTGTCCCTCGTTATTAGCAGCTCACAATTATTTGTTTTACACTACATTTACTCATTTAGCTGATGCTTTTATCCAAAGTGACTTACAATTGTTATACATGTCAGAGGTCACACGCCTTTGGAGCAACTAGGGGTTAAGTGTCTTGCTCAGGGACACAATGGTGGATGGGTCACAGTGGGGAACCCGGGTCTCTCACACCAAAGGCAGGCGTCTTATCCATTGCACCATCGCCATCCCCTTTTACCATGGTTCTACACCTCTGGACTGTGAAAAAGTGAAGTTACTGTAAAAGATTATGTTTGATGATATTTGTCTTTGTTATTTACTTGAAATGTTTGATCTTTGATTGATGGAGTAATGAGGGTTTTTAAATCAGATTAATTTATTTATCTTATAATAACAGAGAGAGAAATTTTCTTATTAAGACTATATTTTTACATCTGATAAATGTCCTTAACTTGAATACATCAAATAAAGAGACAATATGTATATATTTAACAATATGTTAAGGAGTAGTTGCATTTAAACAGTCTTACAGTTGCAACTGGCCCTTTGAGGATAACTGTAATGCTTGTGTGGCCCTTGGTGAAAATGAGTTTGACACCCCTGCTATAAGGTATACGGTAAAATATAAAAAAAAAATAGATTCCACAGATTCAACAGAATGATTTTAGCCTTATTTTCTTTGGTATTCGTGTCACATAGCTACATATGCAGTGATGATTGCTAGGTAATATGTAAATGACTGCCCAATCTTTGTTTCTATTTGATCATGTGACAAGACGACAGGACTAGCAAAATCTGGCCAGTAGACTAAAAGACATTACATTTACATTTACTCATTTGGCAGATGCTTTTATCCAAAGCGACTTACATTTGAGGAACAACATACAAGCATCAACAGAGCATCAACTACAGATCTACAACTGACAATACATACTAGTAAGAGCAGCAACAAATACTAGTAAGAGCTCACAGTACATATCACATCAATGGGGTAGATACCTAGGGAAGGAATAAAGAGTTAGCAATCAAAACAAAGTGCAATCAATACAAGATCATTGTAGGGAATAGAAGAAGAGCACAGGAAGTGCATGTTAGAGGTTAGGAGTTAGAGGTGTTATAAGAGGAAGTGTTCTCGGAAGAGATGAGTTTTCAAGAGCTTCTTGAAGTTAGAGAGGGACGCCCCTGCTCTGATGGCGTGTGGTAGCTCGTTCCACCATCGTGGTGTCACAGATGAGAATAGCCGGGACTGGGATTGCTTTGTGTGAAGGGATGGCAGAGCCAGGCGGCGTTCGTTGGAGGAGCGTAGCGGCCGAGAAGGAACGTAAGTTTGTATTATGGAGTTTAGGTAGATGGGTGCAGACCCACGTGCAAGCTGGAAGTCGATGCTATTCAAACATAAAAGTAGTTATAAAAAGAGTCACGAGAGAAAAGAACTGGAGGAGAGGGTCGCAAAGCTCCCAAATTACATTGTTTTGGATTACTGAGGACATTGTCAAAGATCTCGCTCAATGCAGGCTCATTGTATGCCATTCAAATAGATGTGCGTGACTGTGTGCGCGCCTGGCCTGTTTCCAGAACATGGTGTTGTTTTATAAGTTGGCCACTTTTCTTACTTATTCACCACCTATAATGTCTTGCCTCTTTGTTGAAGAGGAATGTGGTTGTCGTGATTCGGGAGGATATTGCACTGAAGTTGCCTGAAAAAGTCTGCGTCTTTTCAGCACTGTGGACTCCTCCTTCACTCAGCTGATTGTAGTGACGTTTCAGGATATTGACAATGACAGCACCGACCATGCTCCTTATAACTTTCTCTTTGACTTATGTACTTTGCAAATACAAAACTCTAAAATCCATCACATGATGGTACTTAACTTTAGACTGCTGCGTCCAGCCGCACAGAACACAGCTGCTGCAGCAGTGTGTGTGTGTTGGAGAGAGACGCACACAAAGAGAACTGTTGAATTTAATGTTAATATGGAAATAATAAGTCAATTAAAGGAGCTTTAAATTAGGTATTTACTGCATCTAATCGTATCAGTTGGCAAAATGAGGAAATAAGGCACATACATTTGCCAATATAGTGTTCCCTTTTAGACACAAACGCAGTGTCTTTGCGTGTGCTTCATGCGGTGTAGCCCAAGGGCCCATCATAACAGCCTGCACTAGGGCCCGTTGTTACTACCTTATGCCGCTGCACCCAGCCACTGCCTGTTCACCCTGCTGGCTTCTGGGAAGAGATGTAGAAGTTTCTGCTGCCACACCACCAGACTGCAGAGCAGCTTCTTCCCCCAAGCTATCAGACTTTTAAACTCCAAAGTACTGCTCCATTGAATATAGTTTATTTCTGTTTATCATTTTTTATAATTGCTTCTATATAAATGTATATTGTCTGCTATGTAGCAGAAGGGAGTTACAAATTCAATTTCACTCTATAACCTGTTATATTGTGACATAATAAATCTACCAACCCACCAGAATTAAGGTCCATATACAGTCTGAGACAGACAGGCTAGCTAAGGAATAGCATAAATTTAGCTGACAGTTATGAGAGCTTTAACATGTGACTTCCCCTGTTCATTAGAACATCACTACAAGTTGTTATCATTACAGTAATAGTACACTGAATATCACTTGACTAATCTGAACACTATTTGGAACAGCTGATATGTACAAGGGCTGAACGATTTGGGTAAAAAAATCTAATTGCGATTTTTCTGCCAGCGATAACGATTCAATTTGCGATTATTATTTATTTTTAAGTTCAATATTCACTTCCAGTCTATTTTTGATGGAAGCCGCGACAAGCAGCACAGAGCAGACGAACCATGCAGAAAGTCAGACACAGAACAGCAGAGAGAATCCGGTCAATTTTCAAAATAAAAGCATAAAAAGCAAGGACAACTGAACAATTAACAAAATCTGAACAAGTCAGCAAAATCAGGCAGGCAAAACGCCTATTATTTTGAAATGTTCCATGTGGGATGTGTAGCCTGCACAGAGCGGAAAGAAACAGGCTCACTGAGAGCTGTTATCCATAGTTGAAGCACACAAAATGACAACACGTTAACAACGTTGTGCAGCTAAATGCTCCGCTGCTGAAACACTTAAGTGTGAGTTCACGCCAAACAAACCGCGGCACAGCCGATGCCTGTGTCGGTTCGGCTGATGCCATGATCCCACATGTTTTCCTCTAGTTTAATTTGTTCTTGTAAAATGTACACGCCCTGTGCCGGCTCGGTGAGTAGGAACCATAGGAGAAGCATGGCGCGTGTGATTGGCAAGCAGGTTTGTCACACAAGGATGACAACGTAATTAATTTTTAACTGCATGACTGTTTAAAATGGGTCCGATGCGCTGCATGATTAACCAACATTTTAATTGCTGCCTTCATGATTAGCTAATCGCGTTCTTTCAAATTTCAATTTGAAAATGATTACTCGTTCAGCGCTAATATCTACCACTCACAACACTTTACACTACATATTACATTCATACACATTGCAAGGTGCCAACTGCACATCAGAAAGGAACTAATCATTCACACAAATTCATACACTGATGACAAAGACTTTAGGAGCAATTTGGGGACATGTAAAGCTTGGGATCAAACTGACCTTCTGATAAGTGGGTGACCTGCTACCTCCTGAGCCACAGCAGTCCTAAAATTAGTACTGTAGACACAAAATTTTCTATTTCCCCAAATGTTTGATCAAATGTCACCCAATATTTGACAATACAACTTATGTTGTAAGAACGTGTGTGGAAAGCAATGAATCCCCAGTGAATAGTGAATAGTCAGTTGTTAAAGATCTTGCCACTTTTGTACCACTTTTACATCCGAAGTTTGAGTTCAAACCTGTTAAGTGGTAGAATTTTTAATATGCACAAAGGTGCTCCCATTCTGCTGATTTAGACTGCAAAAACACAGTTCTTACTCTATTTATCTGTTTTTAACTGTTAAGATCTTTTCAGATGGGAAGCGACACTGCTTGCAAAGTCACTTGGCCCCACAGGATCGCTCTGCACTCCTCATGTGAACAGAAAGGGAGACAAACGCTCCGCAAGTAAATGCCAGGCCCTCTATGGATAGTAACTATGGCAACGGCTTATATGCGCTGTACATCTGTAGCTGAGTTAAATTATACATAGTGGTTGTGTACAAAAAGTTCAAGACAATTCAACTCTAGGAGCTGGCGGGCATGTGCGTGAGGAGAGGACGACCGCATTCTTTTTTTGTATGTTTATTTTGGTGACATTTGATCCAACACTGAGCACAAAAGAAAATGTGCATACAGTACAAATTACAGCTTACAAATTACATTACTGCGGACTCACTGTTTGACCGAACTGAACACCCTTAGATATCTTTGATACCTACCATCTAGAGAATGTCTGTGCCAATTATTGTAGCATTAGACTAAAGACTTGTGGAGATATCGATGTTAAATTAATTCATCAACTTTGTACTTTTATCGCTTTTATCAATCATTACCACAGTTTATGCATCAACTCAATAGTGACCCTATATTTTGTAAACAGATTTTGTACAAAGCCATGTAGCCATTTATGAGATTCAAACTTTTTGCATTTGTGGCACCCCCTATTTGTAGAATATCCCAGGACTGCTCAGCTAAGCTTGTACCTAGCATCCGAACACATGTTTCAAGTTTTGTTACAATAGCTTAAGCCAATTTTGATTTATAAGCATTTATATAGAATTTAAATTAAAGATACAAAAGTAAAAATGTATAATTTCAAAAAAGGATTGACGTGTCACAATTCTTTTTATAATTGTAGATGAACAAAGTCACCAAATGATCCTGTCAAAGTTTAGGGATGATGGTATAACGATTTTGATGAGTTCTCGAAAAAAGGATTTTAAGAACATTTAGAAAAAGTTGCAAAATTTTACATATTTAGAGCAGAAGACTACTGAAGCAAAGATACAGACATGACAATATTTTTCATCAAGGTAAAAGCTGTCTCATGATTTCAGAGCTGCCAACTTATTGAGCGTGAAACTCATGGCATTGACACTTTTCACTAGCTTTCATGGCCACATCAATTTTCCCACGCAGTAAAAAACAAATGTATAACTTATTATGTCGACTCGTGGTGCAAATCAGCTCCACCCATCTGATGTGACACCAGCATACGTCCTGATAGTAATCAAGCGAACCCACTCTCACACTGAGTCGCAGAGCTGCACTTTATCAGAGGTGCTGAAATTAATATGCATGTGGATTTTTGGTGAGATCTACCTGATCACAAGTGTTCATTTAGTTTCAGTTTCCACCTCCTTGTGTCATCCTAACATGCAATCTGAAAGGGGATTCTGTGTCTGTCAGACGGTCTGAAAGGGATACTACCATATCAGCAGAGCAACAACGTAATGTACAGCAGAGTATAGGGCAGGTAGACTTTTAAAAAATATTTTGAACTCTCATTAAAGGATAATGTTCGACTCGTAATAAGATATTTAACATGTCAGAGAACACGGATAGATTTTGAATGTGCGTAAGCCATCTATAGGCTGTATTTATGCAAATAATTTGGTAACCACATATACATGTCAGCGTGGGCTTTCCCCCCAGAAATAGGTCATGATCTGTTTAAAAAAAAAAGGGTGCCAGTACTTGGGGTACTTTGTCTGGTCCAATTTAGTCCATAAAACATTTTGTGATAGGACTCCACTGTAATAAGCCCTGAATCATTACTGTTCATCCTGTTTCTACATCCTTGTTCATAATATTTGGTCGATTTGCGGTCTAATATTACTAATAATGCATATAATGAGTTTTTTCTTTCTGAGCTCTTTGCGATACAGTTCAGAGGCATTAAAGTGCTGCATAAACGTCTGTCAGAATTTTTTTTTTACCACAAGGTTCATTTATTAGCTTTTCTTATCACATTATCTTCCTCAGCAGATAGTTTGCCAGCTATAATGGAATTATACTAAAATACCTTGCAGTGAGAGTTTTATCTCCAGGTTTGATCATTCAGCTACACACATAGACTGTATATAAAAAGGCTACACCTTGTGATCTTCATCAATGGATGGAGTTTGTTTAGTTTTGTATTGGCTATAATTACTCAATAATGTAAATTGTCAATGTGTAGCCAACTTTATACAATACTCGTTAGTTTAATAGTACAGCACTACATCATATTTTATAATCTCATATTTTGCCTGCAATCATTAGTAATGGAAACTTTCACATAAATGTAGTGGAAAAAAAGAGGACAAATACTTAAAAATTGTACTTCAGTACAGTACTTCTACTTGTAAATGTATTTAGTTGCTGTGATCCCATTACTGTTCAGCCTTCACATGAACACGTGTGTAAGAACAGCCACTAAGCTATTGTATAACTCTTACTAAAGTGATCACCTCTTGTTAGGTTTTATTTTAAAGAGCTTATTGTCTCGGTTTTGTTTGGTTTTTTACATCTTTTACTTTTCTGACTGTTGTGGTGTTTGAGCTTCCAGCTGATGCAGTTTGTGCACACCTTCACTGCTGTAAAAAAGTGGATGTGCAGGTGTCAGAATAATGTGAGCAGACAGCTCTCATATGAACACATTAACACAAGACAAGCCATGTGGCTGGTGTGAGGGCATGATGGAAAATAGAGCAAGTGATCACGACAGGCAGACAAGATGATGCATGTTTTATCTGATGAGTGAAAATCCCAGTGGTCCGTGGAGTTCAGTGAAAGTGAGACCAGTACTTATTAACCCATGCACAATAGTGAGAAACCCACGTTTTTTCTTCCATTTTTCTCGGTTAAAAGGGTTTTGGGGAGTTTTTCCTTTTCCAAATTGAAGGTCTAAGGATAGGGGGTGCCATATGCTGTACAGATTGTAAAACCCCTTGACGCAGATTTGTGATATTGGGCTATATAAATTAAATCAACTTGACAAGAAAACTCAGTTCTGATTGGTCATAATGATCATGCCATAATGAGACTGTGACATGACAGAGGTAATTGTAGAAATTCCATTCCAGGTCTATTTTTATATACTTTCCAATGAAGGAAGTAATTTGTTCACATACCTTTCAGGTCTGTCACACAAGAGCTATGCATTCGTGCTAAGATTGAAAGACAGAAAGGATTTTGCTACTGTAAAACACAGTCAGCACAGTGCTCATTCACTTGTTTTATTGGCTGCCTACAGGGTTGCTCCAGCTGATGGGTTCCTCAAGTCTCAAGAAGTCTCTCCCTGAAAAATTTATTTGGAGTCTTGTTCACAGCTTCACTGTGCAGGATGATGTATGTGTAGAGTTTGACATATTTAGTATTATAACTAGTAATCCAGGAGACCCAAAAGCAGGACACAGACGAGGGAAATAAAAGAGAACACATTCATTCAAAACAAACTCAAATTGTGCAAGAGGAAGTTCTATGGCGTTCCATGGCATTCCAGGGAAGCGAAAGGAAACACAGGGGAAGGGAAAATGGTGGAAACACAAGGAAATGAGGAGGTGCCACAGCCAGCAAATGATAAGAATATTTCACTTTACATTTGCTGAAGGAGGAATGTGTCTCTGTGTTCACCTTAAATCTTAGTTTAATATGTGTGTGTATGAGCAGGACTTAATGACATCACAATTAATTAAATTTGATAGAAATCACTATGTTTTACTGCAATTTTCAAATCACAGGAGGTGCAATATTTATTAGAGGTGATGTGTATGTCAAAATACCATTTTAGATTAAATATTGTCGTGCTGCAGAGATATCCTGGTTTACACTTCGTATTCTAGTATGGACTTAAGAAAACATCTTTGTTTCCCCAAAGAAATCACACCATAATTAATTTGAATTTTTTTAATGAAAATGAGAATAATGATGCAACACAATCCCTCCCCCTTGTATCACAAATCATTTCACATTTGCAATATCAGTGAAAATAACTGCAATTAGCCCTAACAAATAGTTTGGTAAGCCGTAAAGCTGATGTGGAAATTTGAACTAACTAATACAGGGTCTCTTCTTAAACTCCCACAACTAAATGATTTGCTATTTTGAAGGTCTCCTTTTGTTTTGAGCCTTGAAGTTTCTTAGCTTATGGAAGTGTAACCTCACTGGAGTACTCCTTACAAAAGTTAAAATCGAAAGCATGAGCAGTTTTCAGCATCATTGCTCATTGCTTATAATCAGCATCCAGGGAATCCACTAATACATTTTGTCATCAATTGACGTTATTAGAACACAAGTATTGAAAGACAGGACATTGAGTTGAATAATTTAATTTCTAAATTAAAAATATAAGGAGAGAGCGGTGAGAATATTCGGGGTATTTTTTACCTCTTCTGTCACACGGTGAGGGAAATTATTTGTTTAAAGACTGATGAACGGAGAAAAATCTCCTCAGCAACTTAAAATTGGCTCTTTCACATGGTTTCATAGTTTATTAAACTGCTTTTAGTTTTTTATTTGTGCATATGAGGACTGAGATTTCTCCAATTTCTCAGTCTCTTTCTACATGTTTCACCTTGTGCTGCTGCAGTATTTTTATCAATCTTGTGTCATGTTGAAAGTAATATGAAAATGTTTCAGGTCCAATTCAGCCTATTTAGATATGAGGCAGACATGTTAAATGGCCATCAGATTAACATAGCAGGGTGTGTGTCTGAAAGGGGCTTCAAGCTGTAGGTGGTCTAGTGTTTTTGTAGCTTGACCCATACTGTATGGACCTAAGTCAGGTTACTTTTATTTTTATTTTTTTGCCAAAATATTTTTATTAAGTTTCCTTTTCATGTAAATACAATCACGGTCTTGTTATTACAAATTTGTCCATGTACATTTGTCCATGTGAGCATAATGACTGCATTACATGAATTTAAACCCATAAATAGGCAATACTTTTACAGGATAAAACTAAAACAGTGAACAGCGCTTCTCGCTTCAACAGAGGTCGTTAAGCATAAAAATAAAAACATAGAAATAAAAACATAGTATAACATATAATTCTATCTCCAAGTATACATTCTTCCACTCTATTTACAGTGAAATTTAAACTTAAATTTGAATTTAAATTGTGGAGCTGCAGGTTTCATTGTCTCAAAAATCCAAAGAATCCTCTATCAAATCTAAGTCTTTAATAAAGTCTATGAAAGGTCCCCAAATCCTATCGAATAAATGTTGTTTAGACTTCTTAATGTATGTTATTCTCTCTAGGGGGAGGCTGGACATCATCTGCTTTAACCACTGGGTGGCGCTGGGTCTGTTCACAATCTTCCAAGACAAGGCTATACATTTCTTTGCAGACAACAAACTTATATTTATAAAAGTGCATTCAGTTTTGCTGTAATTATGCTTCTCTGGGTACAAAGCAATTAAAAACAGTTTTGGGTCCAATACTATCTGCTTAGAGATAATTTTTTCAATTAGATTCTTTACCTCCTCCCAGAATATTTTTATTTGTCTGCACTCCCACATGCAATGTATTAGAGTCCCTCTGGAGCCACACTTTATGCATACAGCCGGTATATTGTTATTATAATTATTGACTTGCACAGGTGTAACATATACGCGCATGAGCCATTTATATTGTAGCATTCTAAGACGGCTATTTATGGACATGGTGTGGGTTGTAACACAAGCCCTTTCCCAATCTTGCTCCCCCAGCGATAATGACAGATCCACATTCCAAGACCTAAGTTTATCCCTCGAATTCTCTACTATAGTGGAGATCAATAGGTTGTAAAGGTCAGAAATAATGCCTTTTCTCAATTTATTTTTGATCATCAACTTTTCTAGCGATGTAAGGGGGGGTCTACTTAGATTACCATGATTCGCTTTCACAAAACTTCTCAACTGAAGGTATTTAAAATAATGTTTTTTATCAAGCTTGAATTTGGATTGTAACTCTTCGAAAGACATAAATATATCGGACTCTGATGTATAAAGGTCATTAATTGTTTTTAGTCCTGCAGATGCCCATCGTTTAAAAGTTGCATCTGCCCTTCCAGGTACGAAGAGCTGATTGCCCCATATTGGGCTAAATTGTGACAAAATGTTTGATTCTTTGAAAGATTTACTAACATCATGCCAGACTTTAATCATATTTTTTAGTATTGGATTTCTGGTTTGTTTCCGTAGGTTTTTTGCCCTGTCAGAATACATAATAATTTACATAATTTTAAGTCATGAGACTCCATTTCGACCCAATGTGGATTGTTTTTGCTTGAAAAGTAAAAGATGATAGTCCTTAACTGTGTGGCCCAATAGTAGAATTTAAAGTTGGGACACTTTAGTCCCCCACCATCGAATGGTAAATAGAGTAAGAAAAGACGAACCCTAGGCCTCCCATTATTCCATATAAAGCTCACAGTGGTTTTTTTCAACCATATAAAAAGTTCAGGAGGGGGCGGCAGTGGAATGTTTTGGAAAAGGTAGAGTAACTTTGGTAGTACATTCATTTTTTAGAATATTGACTCTTCCCATTATAGATATAGGCATGTTTGTCCATCTCTTAATTGAGTCATTTATTGTTTTCATCATGTGTTCATAGTTAGTTTTAACAACCTGATCTAATACTGGAAAAATCTGGACACCCAAATAGGTAAACTTTTCCACTACTTTAAATTGAGCAATCTCATAGATAGGATTGGTCCTTTCAGCTATGTTTAATAAGAGAATGGAGGATTTAGTATTGTTTACTTTATAACCTGAAATTTGAACGAATGGCTGTTGCAAAAGGCTCTATTGCTAGCGTAAACAGCAAGGCAGAGAGTGGACATCCTTGCCTACAACCCTTTTTAGTTTTAATTGTCTCTGAAAATAACTTATTTGACATGACTTCCGCAGTTGGGTTGTTATATAGTATTTTCACCCATTTTATAAAGTTAGTTCCACAACCAAATCTTTCCAAAACATGAAAAAGATAGGGCCATTCGACCCTAAACTAATAGGTCTGAAGTTTTCACATTTATTAGGGGGTTTACCAGGCTTTGGCAGCAAAGTAATAAGGGCATGATTCATGGAAGATGGAAGTTCGCCTTTTTCAAATGTCTCTGTAAACATATCTAATAGAGGTGTTAACAATTTATCTTTGAATTTTTTAAAGAGGTCAATGGGAATACCATCTGGTCCTGCTTGCTTACCAGAGTTCATTCCATCAATAGCCTGCGATATTTCCACTTTGTTTATTCCTATATTTAAATTGACCCTCGAATCATCTGAAATAATTGGAATATTTAGTGCATTCAAAAAAGTTTTTAGGTCGTTATCGTCCTGTTTTTTTTGGAAATCATATAACTTCTGATAGTAGTCTTTAAATGTGTTATTAATATCTCTAGGATCGGTGAGAGTTTTGTCCTGTGTTATAATAGATGTAATTGGTATTGTTGATTCAAGTTGTTTAATTTGCCAGGCTAATAATTTTCCTGCTTTATCTCCATGTTCATAAAATGATTGTTTTAATCTTAACAGACTAGATGCAGCCCTAAAACTAGATTGTTTACCGTATTCAGCTCTTAGTAGCAGCAATTCTTTTTTCAAATCTGTGTCATTCGTTTGATAAACCATTTCCTGGATGGTCTTGATTTTAGTTTCTAATTCCAATCTATCCCTTCTAGCTTTCTTAGATTTGTTACCCGTATAACTAATAATATGCCCCCTAAGAAACGCTTTAAAGGCATCCCATCTCACGCACGCTGATGTTTGATTTTTATTTATTTGAAAAAAATCCTCAATCTGTTGTCCAATATATTTAACACAATCTTCATCCTGCAGCCATTTATGCTGAAAGCGCCATCTAGGTGGGTCACATGTAAGTTTGTCATCCCTATATATAAGGCAACACGGTGCATGATCTGATATTACTATGCTATCGTATAAACAATCTTGGATCTTGGGCATAAGTTCTGATGAAATTAAAAAATAATCTATTCTTGAGTATGTCTGAAATGTTGCTGAATAGCATGAATAGGCTTTGATTTGTTGGTGCAATTCCCTAAAGATGTCCAGCAATCTCAAATCTTTTATAAAGCTTTGTAAAGTCATCCTACAGTTGTTATGTGATTGGCCCGTTGCTGTGGATCTATCTATGGCTGGGTAAAGGGTACAATTAAAGTCCCCTGCGATCACATAGCGCCCTGGTAGTGATGAGAGTGACAGGAATAAATCTTGATAAAACGCTGAGTCATCTGAATTAGGAACGTATACATTTACCAAATTTAGAGTCTCCAGTAGTAAAGATCCCTGAATTATTAAATATCTACCCTTCCTATCTTTAATAACATTTTTTACCTGAAGTGGAACAGACTCATGAATAAGGGTCATAACTCCTCTTGCTCTAGATGTAAATGCTGATGTAAATACACTACCCCGCCACCTCCTCCTAACCCTTCCCTCATCTTCCTCCATAAGGTGTGTCTCTTGCAGAAATATTATCTTAGAGTCCATTTCCTTTAATTTAGTCATAACTCGTTTAACCTTCTTAACGCTTTGTAGGGCCCTGCAGTTCCACGTAACAAACTTCAAGTTTAGTGTTTGTGACATTTTGAGATATCAAAACTTTGAAATCAAATAATGAGTTTTTTACCTCGTAAATTAGGATTTTTTCATGGAGAAGCGAAACAAACCTGGATATGAGAACGCATATCCAGCACCGTGAACACGAACTACCCCCCTTTCCCACACCGTATGGGTATCCCTCCCTCGACCGTGCGTCTCCCACTATCGCATGTGACCACTCCACACATAGTGAGGAGCAGTCTAACCACTCTTCTCTAACCAAACCAGAACCCTTACTACCGATGCTGTTCGCCATTAGTGACAGTCAATTAACCACCCTCGTTTCAATACAAATTTACCCACTGTGTGCACTATTTATAACGCTC
The DNA here is from genome assembly GCF_014851395.1 of Micropterus salmoides. Classification (NCBI taxonomy): domain Eukaryota; kingdom Metazoa; phylum Chordata; class Actinopteri; order Centrarchiformes; family Centrarchidae; genus Micropterus; species Micropterus salmoides. Next base: position 33,545,744 of record NW_024040817.1, on the reverse strand, counting down.
AGTAAGTGCGCCTCCATATCAAGTCACTATGCCCTTGTAAACAGAAAATGCACCACTAAAACTGGACACTTCAAAACTTCAGACAATTCGAGCCTTTTCAATATCAAAATTAAAAATAAAGACAGATGTTTTCCGCGTAACGGACCTGGGAGTTACTCACTAGAAAGAAGATAAAGAAAGAGTGTGATTTAGTCCAAAGCTGGTAGTGATTCATCCTCTTCTGCCTTCTTCTGAATTTTCTTCACAAACTCTCTCGCTGCCGCTGCTGTTTTAAAGGAATGAGTCTGGTCCTTATAAGTCACCAATAGTTTGGCCGGATGGGCCACTCCGTGTCGCAGACCAAGTTTGCGTAACTCTGCTCGAACCAAATCAAACTGCTTCCGTAGTTGGTGTAATCCAGCTGCTGTGTCCGGATAGAGCCGTACCTGTTGATTTTGGAACCGAATGTCCTTATTTGCTCATGCTGCAGCAAAAACCACCTGTTTATCCCTATAGTTGAGGAATCTCATTATTAGAGTGCGAGGTGGTGTGATGCTGTCCCTCTTAGGTCCAATTCGATGTGCTCTTTCTATGACAACTGCCTCCGTGCCGAGTATCTCCGGTAACCATTTCTCTAAAAACACACATGGGTCTTGTCCTTCAGCTCCCTCCGGCAGATTGACTAGTCTTAAGTTGTTTCGTCTAGATCTTGCCTCGAGGTCCATAACTTGGTCCTCCAGCGCTTTCGCATTGGACTCCAGTGTGTTCACTTTAGCACGCAGGATTTCTATCTTGTCATCTGCCTCAGAAATTCGGGTTTCCGTTTGTGATACTCGCCGGGTACAGTCATTCATCTCTTTCCTCAGACCTTCAATGGACTCCACCACTTTGTCAAATTTAGAGGAGACGTCCATTTTCATGGAGTTGACAGTGGACAGTATTTCGTCCAACTTGCTGCTCTGGTCTTTCTGTTTATATTCCCCGCCGGAAGCCGCCATTAGAGCAGAGCTAGCATTAGAGTCAGGGCTCGGGCTGGTGCTAGCGCTAGCCTTCTGTGCTTCACCACAAAGGTGGTAGTCCGTCAACTTGGGTTGTTTTGATTTTTCGCTTGCTTCTTGGCCCGTTTTTGCTGCTTTAGGCATTATTCTGTCCACACGAGTGTATTAGCGCGTCACTTTGTTGCAAAAGAGAGGGTTTTAAAGAAATTTTGACAAGAACAGCAGAGCGGTACAAAACCCGTCTTTTCACGTGGCTGCCATAACCGGAAGTTCTACTTTTATTTTTAGTTATTTTTACTGTAGTACCCCCTCCAAAAGTAAATGAAAGCATAAAGTTAAAATGTTACACATTGTTCACTTACACAGGTGAGTTGAAAATATGCTCTAATGTTCAGTTTTGTGCGGTTCAGCATAGTTACACTCACCTTAGAATCAGCATCATGTTCACATGTGCCAAACTATATGTTCAACTCTTCTCAACCTCTGAGCTGGGCTGATATACCAATGTAATAGGTGAAACGCAGACTTAATAACAATCAACAGGTACAAAAGGCTTACAGCATGGTGAGGCAGGCAGAGGTCAAAACCAGTGAAGCAGTCCAGACAAAGGCAAACAAATCCAACAGGGAGCAGGCAAACACAATATTCAGAACACAGACATGATACAGGAACACAAAGAAAGTCCAACAAACACTGAGAAGAGTCCAGAAAACACTGGGAGAATAACACTAGGGAAAAAGGCTGAGAAGCTTGACACATAGGACGAAGACAAAGTGGCACTGAGTGTTTCTGGTTTTTAACTTCTATCTTCTATCTCGTCCTCTATTTCCATAGCTGTTGCGATGACAACAGACGAGACGGAGAGTTACCAGAAGAAGCCGAGGCAGCAGGAAGAAGCCAGCCAGGACGCCAGACCGCCCTCACCAATGGAGGAGCAGCTCCGGCCACGCAACCGCAACTCTGCTGGTCGCGGCCTCTCCCGCCTCTTCTCATCCTTCATGAAGAGGCGCTCGCAGTGTGAGAGTGAGGCAGGAGAGAAGGAGGACAAGGAAGAAGAAGAAGCTAAAGCCCCCATTGCTGACCCTGAACCTGAACTGAAGACAGAGGGAGAGGTCGCCCCAGACCAGCACTCAGTGAGCAGTGCTGAGGCTCTGGTTAGCCTGCATGTTGTGTATCTTGTGTCTACAGTACATCTAAAGCCCTTGTCAGACAAGGAATACATTACATTGCTAAAATTGTTGAATTAATGACTCTTTATGATTCAGACAGGTGAAATAAGTGAGAGAATGCATGAGAGAGGCTTATATCGTTTATTTAATCTCTTCTGCCCGTGTAACATGGTGGATGGAAAATCACTGCACCATAGGCTGTGCAGTCAAAACAGCATGTTGACAGCACAGCAGAAGCAGATTCAGTCCTTCAGTCAGCCACTGAAGGAGTTTTAAGTAATTCCCTCAAGTCATTTAATGTCTTGTGACTGTCATACCCCCGTTGTCACTTAGCAATTTCATGTGTCTGCACCTTAAACCACCCGTTCTCCTCTCTAAGAGATGTACGTCATTTTACTCCAAAGTAAAACTACCTCAGAAAGCGGTAGTCTCTGTGTGGATGATCTGTAGGGGTGAATAAAAGCCCATGAAGATGTACAAAAACCTTTGTCCCATCCATCGGTTCAATCATCCACAGTCCCAGCACCAAACAAGGTAACTGGACAGGCATTGGATTTTTTCAGGTTGGCTTTTTTTTCTTTTTGGTTATTTAGGTATTTCCACATTTTTTCAACATTGATGGATGAAATTCAGACACCAGTTGTTGATACATGAACCTCATGCAAGATTCACAAAAATCTTTGGATATGATTTTGAAGAATGCTTTAAAAATGTACATGTAAAAATAGACATGTTAATAGATTATATATATGAATTAACAAAATACAAAGTGAGTGAACAGAAGGAAAAACCTAAATCAAATCAATATTTGGTGTGACCGCCCTTTGCCTTCATAGCATCATCGTAAGACGGTCAAGAGGAGGAGCATCATGGCGGCAGGAAAGTTTGCCGTGTTGGTAGGGCTCTCAGTGTATTGTTTGTTGTTGATGCTTACAAATGCATCCCAAACTGCTCACACTTATGGAAGAGTAGTGGATGTAAATCAGCTAACTGTAATGAGACCTCATTCTGAAAACAAAACACTTTGGATTTGGAAAGAATGCCTTACTTAACTTGTTCTGTTACCCCTCCCTGCACATTTCAAAAAATAAATCAAAGGAGTCGTCATTGTGAGTCCAGGACATGAGAACCCCGATGGCTGGCTCGCTTCAGAGCACAGACTGGAAGGGAATGACAAAGACAATGCCATAAAAGTAGGCTACATGAAAAAAGTGAAGTTCCAAATGCCGTCTCAAAACGATCTAGAAATCGTACAAATTGTTCTTTAAAAGAGGATTCCATATTCTCCATCTCAACATCAGAGTCTTCTTCCAAAGATAAACGAACTTCGTCTGCTTGCAAACAAATATAAGGTGGAAGTGATGTGCTTCACTGAAACTTGGTTTGATAGCTCCATTAAAGATGCTGAGATTTAGAGAATTATGTGGTGATCAGATGTGACTGGAATCGTAACAGTGCGGTTTTAACCATAGGACAGATGTTTGTCATGACATTATTGAATCAGTGTGGCTGGAAATTTTCTTACCAAAGACTAAACCTATTTTAATTGGAACATGTTATAGGCCGCCGGATCAGAACAACTTTTATGATCTTTTAGAGGAAATATGTTCTAAGTAGGCTACACAGATTTTATTAAATCAGAGGTAGCCTAATTGTGTTTGGTGATCTTATTACAAATATCCACAAAAGAATACGCCTATTTATAAATATTAAAAAAATTTCTGTAATCTTTTTGATTTGTAGTTGATGAAGGAACACACATCATTCAATCATTTTTGTACCAGCAAAGCTCCGAAAACAGTGTTCAATTCCCACAATTCTATGAAAATCAGGTCTGCTAGAATCTCACATTTTTTTAATAGAACAGCGTAAGAGACCTTGGTAGGGGATCTAATCCAGTGTCATTTGGACAGTGTTGGGCAGTAACACTCTATTGTAATAATATTACTTTCCCAGTAATTAGTAGTATAACTAATTACTTTTATAAAACATTAATATTACTAGTTACTAAGGCAAGTAACGCTGCGTTACTCGTTACTGAACGCACCATCCTTGACTGTGCAGCAGCTCAGCGGGACCCGACTTTATTGTTCATGTTCGCTGATAGCCAAAACTAAAGGAAAAATGGAGAACGAGGGAGAGAGGCGTTCTAGTAGCAACTGCCATTATTGTGTCACAGTCTAAGATACAAATAACATTGTTGTCTATTGTAAACTCTGTGCGACTAGCAAAAGCTTTCAACCGCGAACATTTCTATATCTGATTTATTGAAGCATCTGCTGAAGCAGCACAGCAACGTGAAACTTACAGAAAGAAACTCCGGCAGCTCCTGCCACTGATGCTTGGACTCGTCGGGAGAGAGTGGCGTTAACGTTTTGTTAACTGCTCTAGATAGGCTACATATGCAACAGCAGTTCAAAAGTCGGGCTTTACTTGCTTTATTTTTTTCTTTCAGCCGGTGGTGTTAAGAAACGTTAGGCCTAGGCTATAGCCTATGCTTTGTAAAAAAAAAACACTCCTTGCTGCTGTTATGAATGTTATGCTGAATATGATAGCCTATTAGTTAAAAAGTCGGCATTACTAGGGGCGTGGCCGCTTTGATTGACAGGCGTCCCTGGCCGCTGCAACTCCTAGCACTCGGTCCGCTGTCTGTTAGCCTCACTCAGCTACACGGAGCTCTGAGGCTCAGCCTGTTGGAGCTGTTTGGACATTTCTACATGCAGATACCGGATGAATAATGGCAGGCTGTTATTGGAGAGAGAACCTCCAGGAAGTCCGTGTTCCAGTTGGTGAGTGAAATTCCTGTATTTTATTTATGTGTTAACAATATTATCAGGTATCGCTGTCGGCATATAGCTTGTTAGTTTAGCTCGTTACGCTAATTAGCCAGATATGAGCAGCTCCAAGCTGCTAACGATGCTAAGATAAAGAGTTTAGTGTGTTCTAACCACAGCTTTTAAGGAATCAAAGACAAGTCAGCAAGAAGAGAGAAGCCAAAATGTATTAGATTAACCTTAGTGTTAGACATTAGGGTGATAATGCCGTGAAGAAAAGGCGTGTGTGAAGTTGTAAAGCAAAGGCTCAGCCAAACGTCTCTGGCTCAGCTCTGTTAACGTTAGCTGACGTTATGTTAACGCTAAACTTTACAAACGGGCAATGTGAGATTTGGCCTCGTACTGTACGCTGCGCTCTACGCAGTCACTGTTCAGTTAGATACTAGTCAGATACTATTATAAGTGGCTGGACCTGAACCGGAGGGACTGTTTAAAAACATTATACTATTCTTGGTGGGGTTCATCAGTGGGGATGATTCAAGTACATACTGAAGGACGTTTAGAGTCATCAATAAGTTATTACACTTAGTAGATGTAGCATTCCTTGTGATTCAGCAAACAATCTGAGGTGATAACTGTGTTTGATCAGCGACATTTCTGTTAAGGGCCTTAACAGGTGGATGCATTATTCGGCAGAACAGATGTTGTAGGCTACCTGTAGATATTTACATCCACCTTTTTTGTCAGCATATAATGAGCTTTATACCTACAGACAAGTAGCTGGGCTGCAACTAGGGCGATGGTTTAGTTAAAGCCAGAAATTAGGTGTGTGAGAGCCACCTCTGAGTTTGTTTGGTGGATTAGAATTTGCCAAAAAAGGTAGTACAGTTAAATATAAAATAAGATCCTTATAATAAATGTTAAATAAGATCTGACTGAGTAGTCAACAGGTGTTTTGCAGCATGGATTATTATTGCACAGTGTCCAGCAGCAAACAGTATATTGCACATATTAGTAAACCGTGTATTTCACGTTGCTACCTCTAATTATTGTGACATGCTCGAGAGGTTTTCATGCTGAGGCGATCTCAGAGTTCAGTAGATTTATGGCTCTTTGGAAGAAGCTGCTTAACTGTCTTCCCATTGTTGTCTTTACAGGTACCAGAGGAGCTGATTGCAGAACCCTCCAGATGTGATTTTCTGTGTCCTGTGTGTGTAAAGAGCTGGGGCGTAAGTATAGACAGTGCAGACAGGAGATAACAGCCCCAGCTCTTTAGCTCCTGCTCTGCACAGCCTTTTCCTTTTACTCACAACAACCTGAACCTGATGTGAAATTATGACAGCAGATTCTATCATTATAATAACTCTTACAACACATTATTTCCAGTCATACAAAACTACTTCTACATTTGAAACCTTTCAATATTGATGTTTTCAATTTGTTAAACTATTGCTATTAGGAATACTCTAGTCTTTTTGACCACTTTGACCGCTTTGAGTGCAAAGCGCTTTGACACTACATCTGCATTCACCATTCACACACATTCATTGAGCCTAAGTGCTCAATCAGAAACTAACATTCATACACAGCCACACACGGACACGCAACTGGAGGAGCCAGTTGAACTGCCGACCTTCCGATTAATGGGCTACCTGCTTTGTGTTATAAATTATACAGAAATGTCAACGGGAGAAGAGCTCTCTAATCAGCTAATTAACTCAAAATACCTGCAAAGCTTTCTGAAGCCTGTTATCTCTCAGTCTGGTTCTGGTGCTCGTTTCCACAGTATTCAAATTTTTTGAGATGCTCCTCTAAAAGATGCCTCAGTATTTTGATGTTGACAGCACTATTATGTCACATACGTGGGAGAAAATGGAACAAGGGAGACAGTCTTTAAATGTTTTTGTGTTGCCTTTTAAGACAGATAAGTTTATATCAGCTGTCAAATGTCCTGTAGCCAAGTTGTCCTCATAACATTACATACAGTTTAAACTTTGTGTAGCAGATGTGGAGGCATCAGATCCTCAACTAGAACTGATCACTAAAATCTTGTGAGAAATATGAAAAGTACCTTTCTCTCTCAAATGCCCTATTCCAGACACTAATCTCACACAGCCCTGCCGCAGCAGCAACGTTACTCAAAATAGCATCTCTTACAGGCCCCCACCCCCTCTGCTCTCTGTTTCTGCGCCTCATTTCCCATATTCCCCCTCATTATTGTTTTTCCACTGGATAGGTTTTAAAAGGAGAGTGGGAAGTGACATTTAGGGGGAACTCTGGAGTGCAACAGGTGAAGCGGTCGGAGTATAGTGTGCTTTGTGTTAGGTTTGCCAGACGAACTCAACAAAGGAACAAAGAAACTCTTTTAGGTGATTACATGTTGGGACTTTTCTGGACTACTGCATCATCCCATCGGCTAAACAGACTGTGGCGAGGTTGCCTAAGTTAACTGTGGAATATTATTGACTGCGCGTCTGCCACGCTTCACCTGGTCTCTTCTTTTTTTTCTTCTTACCGCAGAGGACATGTAGTTCAATCCGAATAATTTAAGTTATTTGAATGAACATTTGATGTGCTGGGACATTGGGGTTTTGAAGAGTAAATGTGTGTAGCAAATGGTCATAATGTTTAAAATGTTTGTTTGATGTGTCAGAGTGCGGCCGAGCCTCCAGCAACAAATACCGGTGTGCACTGCCCAACGTGGTCTAAACCTGATATATCTCTAAATACATGTTGTTAAACTCATCATCAACTCATCGTATGGACTTTTTTCGTTTATGTACAATTTTGTCAAGTGTATAAAGGTGCAGTTTGAATATTTATCTGGCTTGTAGGGTTTGTTTAACCAAAGTAAGCAGGCCGCTGGCTGCAATCACCTGGGCAGGTACCAGATCCGCCCGTTACCTTTTTTTTGCGTGATGTACTTTTCCCTTGCTGTTTGGTGTTAGGCGATTTGTTACAGGCAGCGAGCAGGAGGAGAGTGGAGGTGAAGCGGTAAGTTGGGAGTAGCTCAGCCTGTAGGGAGGGAGCAGGGAGGGAGGCTTATTTACACTGTGGACGCTGGGAACATAGCCACCATTTTTTTTTAAGTATTTGTTAAAAATGTTCTGAAAAATAGTTTGCACCAAGAAATGTTAATGTTAACAAATAAAAATGCTATGAGAAAGGTTTATTTGCACAATAAGCCTGCAATGCGATGTAAATACAGAAGAAAACTGTTGTCCAAAAAAAGGAACTTAGGCTAAAAACAATAAGCTACAGATTACTGCATTATATTTTATTATATTTTTATTGTCTGAATTGTCACCTGCCACCTGCATTTTGTGCTTCCCTGGTGCAGAAAATGTCTCCAGAAAATGTCCCCAGAATGCAGGAAATTAAGTGTTTAATGCTCAAAACCTTGTGGGGGAGGACCCCCAGACCGCTCTATGAGTATTAAATCAATTCATGTTTTGTTTTCCTAAATAGTCAGCCTATTAAAATACATTCTTGTCTTGTTGTCATGGCCCCCATCTTGTGCAGTGTTAAGTGCTAAGTGTTTCGTCACACCCCTAAGCTGAGCCCTTAAATGGAAGGATGGTGTGTTGGTAAAGGGTGTGATTTTGGTGGGCCGTCTGGGCCAAAAATGCCAGGGCCGATTTTTTTTTTGTCTCAGTCCAGCCCTGTTAACGTCATAGCAGCCATGGCTACCGTTTTACAAGTTACATAGCTTCCATCATGTAACTAATAGAGCCTGGCCGATATTATCGGCCAATATGAGCTAATTGCATTTAATCGGCATCGGCCGTTTATAACAGCAAATATATGATTATTAAAAAGAAACCTAGAGTCAGATCCTTCACTCATGTCATGGGTGTTGCATAGTTTGCCCACCAGAGGGCGACCAGCTGCAGCTCCCCTGTTAACTACACTGCCTCACCACAAAAACCACAGAAGAAAACAATCAGCTGACCGGAGTTTACTGGAGCTTACTACAGTGAGTCGGTTTTTTGTCAAGTTAATTACATGACTTTAAGAATTATAATAAAAACAGACCCAGTCACTTTTCTCTCCTGAAAACATTCATGACTTGGTAACCCGCCCGTTTTTCACAGCCATCTCCCGGCTTCCTACCAGCTCACAGCAGTTTAATGTTACGGTAGTTGGGTGTTGAAAGCTACTGGACAGACGTAACTGTACATTTATTTCAAACAGTGTGACAGTTCTAGCGAAGGGTTCATCACTTCGAAATGTTTTCTAAAATCACGCAACGTCATAGCACCTAACGCTGCCTGTTGCTAAATTAGCCACAAAGCTAATGCCGTGTTTGTCAGTTGGAGGAGCGCTAACATGAGCTGTTAAACTATAGTTTCTGACTTATTCTAAATATATCTGCGAGCCGCATGTCTGCAGTTAAGTCTGCGTCTGAAATGATTAAACCAGAGCAAACATGTAAATAAACGTGATCTGAAGAAGAATCTAACACGGCTTCCTGTAGCTCCTCTTTTTGTGACGTTGTAGATCAGAACTGTAACTGCTCTGGTTGTAGTTATAACGTTAATGAAATGAAATCTCAAAGTTGCAGGTCCTTGTTGTAGACATTCCTGTAGTATTAGATGCATTCAACAGCAGCTCACTGTATCCTAGATAACATGATTTATACCGATGGTGGTTAAATGGTTTCACATAGTTTTGGTTAGAATTAAAGAATGCTGGTAAAGGGATGATGTGAATGTGCTACATTGAAATTATGGCAGATCATGTGTAAAGTGAAATACACATGCTTATTCTCTCTCACTCTGTTTACAGACGGCTGAAAAAGTTGCACCTTCCAGTAGCAAATATTTATTGACGTGCAATTGTTAACGTGTTCACTGTAATCGATTTTATTAACATAATCCATTTAGGAAAAGGTTTTATAGCCCACATACATACCAGCTTTCAATATCTGCCTGTTCTAAGTGTAGTTTATACAGTAAAGGGGTCTTCTATCCAAATCGTCCTTACAATCAAAATATCGGCTCATAAATCTTTTTCACTTTAATATTGGCATCGGCCCCCAAAAACCCATATCAGTCAGGCTCTAGTAACTAAGGACTCTACCTTTTAGCTTATTAAGTTTATTACAAGTAACATACTGATATGATGTCCAAATAAATGACTCGTAACTAACGGTATGTAAAACGGTTAATTGATTTGCTTCAAATTGTTTGTTTGAGCTGTAAGTAAATATTAATGTAATTGATTCATAGTTAACGTTAACTGTTAATGTTGGTCTCAACAAAATCTACCATTAATGTTGCAAAATAACGTCACCACATTTATATATTAAAAAGCATTTAAAACCTTGTGAAGTATAATGTCAGCGCGTTACCACACAGTACACATCCTATGGTATTATACCATACATTTACCGCACAGTACATGTCCTATGGTACAATACCACACAATTACCACACTGTACATGCCTTATGGTATTATACCATAGATTTACCACACATTTACCACACAGTACATGTCCTATGTGGTATAGTACCAAAGAAAAGGACCAATGCTTCTGAGTACACAGATTTGATTGGAGCACATGCGATTGGTCTGTGAGTTTCCTGGTCCACTAAACCAGTACAGTAAATGCTAGAAAAGCTGCGCGGGTTAAAATGGAGACACTCCGATCAGGAGGTAGTAAGTCTCAATAATAAATCGGCTGTAGGTCGGCGGTCCGGAGAGGACAGCGACTGGGTCCGGATACGGACCGCGGTCTGCCTACTAGTGACCTCTGTTCTAGAAGGTCGACGAACGCGAGCGAGACGAGTTTGGAAGTAACGTTAACGGGCAAAACAAATTAATTAACATATTTTACAAAGTTGAGATAACCCAGCTTTTTTCGGAGCGCTATGAAATATTTTTTTTGTGTGTTCAACTGTGCTCTTGTATGACCGCGTCAGTAACGTTATGTGGAGGCAGGCCAGTTAACGTAACTTACGTTACTGTTTAAAGTGATGTTAACGTCAACTAACATTAGCTAAAAAGTAACGTTACCGTATAGAAGTGACTGAAACCATTGCCAGAGTCGTCAACAGTTATTATTTAAAGCCTGGGGCTGCTCCTTGTTACCTGCGCTTTTGTCTGTTAAGCAAAAAAAGTTTATGAAATTTCAGCTATCTGTTGTCAGGCGCAGTAAAAGTAACGTTAACAGACGGGTTAATGTTAAGTTAGGTGGCTAACACACTGAGGTAACGGTAATGTTAATTTCGCACCAAGTGCTGTAGTTATGTAAGCCCTAATGGAATTAATGTGGAGAAAGTCAAGCTCTGCGTTCAAGTCTCATAAGCTGTGGCTCATAAGTGTTTGTAGTAAGATTTTGGGTAACGTTACTCAGAAAGTCATACCATTCAGCCCTTCTATTGCAGAGACTAACATTAGTTGCCTCAAGCGGCTGTAACGTTATTTGTAAAGGAGTAACGTTATATTTTTTACTGTAGAAATTTCCATTGTTGATTAATCTATTTTATCGTGTGTTGTCATGACATGTGGACAGATGAACTGCGTTATGCAAGACGCGTTTCTGTTATTTAGCACGGCCTCACAGATATTAATGGGATGGACATAGTAACAGAAACACCTGTCCATGTGCTACACTTCAACAGTCACACAACAAACTGCAGCTTCCAAAATGATCATACTTATTAGTTATTTTAGCAAAATACGGCACATTATCATTTTCATAAAGGAAGGATTTATGGCAGGAATGTTGGATTAGGCTATTACTTTGTAACTGAATGTAATTAATAAACTCGTAATTAAGGCGTAGAAACTATTTCTCACAACATTAAACTCCGCCCATATCTCGTGTTTGTGGGAAGTATTTACATGGCCATTACTTTGTAACCTAATAAAAAGTTGGTGTTCTTATATTTTGTGCCCATCAAGGACCATAGAGAGGAAGGAATTTCATCATGCCCATAATCACCTAACTGGCAAGAGCAGCTATTGTACAGGTGTTATTAATTATAAAATACTGGATTTGAAAAAAGCAGCATTTGATGATGATGTTTACTGGACAAGTGGGAATTAATTATATTGTTTGTTAAATCTGCTCCCGCAGGATCAAAGTGATTATTGAGTGACACTACATTATCTAAGAATCTGCACTTCTCATCTGTTTGTTCTCATCTCATCTCAGCATCAGGGTTGGTATATTTTCTTAGAATTATTTAACAGTATTTGAACTTAATGCTTTTTATACTGTATAGATTTGTTAGATACTGTGTACCTGCAGTCAATTGCTGGCTTGCTAATCAGACATACGGTGGATAAAAAAACCCTACTTTGCTTCTATAGGGCAACAAAGAAGCAATTTACAACTGTCACAGATTGTTGTTTGATACCTGAATTATTGGCAGTGATCAAGAGCCAAGAAGATTGTATTTATACTGTAGACTGTGTGAAATGCTGTTATTAACTTATTATAACTCCTTGAGCTATTTATTACCTGACTGAAATCATCATCAACACTGTGTCAATGCAGTGGTCCATGTCCCAGGTAAAAACTGTATTCTATTTGCCATATAGCCAGCTGTCCTACTTCAAACAAGTAGCCTAATTGATTCATTCATTTTCTGTGAAGGCCCAAGTTGAAAACTCTGTATTAGTCTACATACGTTTGTGTGTATGTGTTTGTATGCTTGCAGATGCAGAACATATGCAAACTATTCTACTGCAAGCTTGACAATACACAACACAACTGATTGCCCTGGACAGGCAGAAGGTCTCAAAGACAGGCAAGATAGCAGAGGCATTGCGGACAACCTAAGGGTTTATGACCTCCAGGTGAGTTTAAGGTTAACTTTGCCATGGCCACAGTGTTCAGTCAACACAGATTGGGACAAAACTACTATTAATAGTGAAATCTTATTGTTATTGATGTGATGACTAGGATGATAAAGTCAACTACTTTCAATTGGCATGACAGAGAATCCTCACTTTCACTTTCAAGTAGGGGTATAACGATACACCAATTTACGCTTTGGTTCAGACCGTGATTTTTGAGCTGCAATTCGGATTATACCTCGTTTTTTCCCCTCCACGATCCCTCAATCATGACTGGACCAAAATGGTCACGTGACACGCAGATGGAAGACAATAAAATTGGTCCAACGTGTAATATTTACAAAAAATAGGCCTACAGCTTGCACTAACTTTAAATACAGTGTTTTCGACAGATACTTGGTCAGGTATATTAGAACCTGCCAAAGTATATTTGGCAACCCACTTTTGCATTTTGCAGAGAAACACAAAGAAAGATATTATCTGACATTGTGTTAACGGACACAGAGGAAATGTTACATTGCGGAGCGACAGTGAACGCTCCACTGCAGAAGTCACTCACTAACATTAGTTTAGTTTGATCCACATGCTGTGCACATTCAAACTGAATGTCAAGTGAGTTTATTAAACACGGCGACTTTATGAAATGATGAAGAAAGTCAGCAGAGACACATACAGAGAGAGAGAGACAGGAAGAGGTGGAGCAAGCCGGCGTGTTTGCCGTGAGAGTCCAGAGGTGCAGGCTAGATAGAGAAGAGCAGAAGAGCAGATTCAAGTAGTAAATAAACACTAATCTAAGGTGGAAAATTACCTACAATGACCTACTGTCAATACAAATACACCGGTACCGGCCGCCGTCTTAATGAGAGTACATTATGTGTGTAAGAAACAGATTGTAGGTGCGTGTGTGAATATCCAAATCCCAAAATTGAAAACCAAATACCTACCCAATGAAGTAATAGTTGAATATTCAGGTCTAAAACTTACTGCACTGGCTTTCAATTTTTTTTTTTTTATTGTCGTGTTTAAGGTAATGGTTGTCTTCTATTTCTCACCCATTGTTTTAGTCACTGCATTTGTATAAATTTGACTTGTCTTTAAGGTATTTGCAGTTGAATGGATTTGTTATTATAGTAAGTGCAGTTAGCTCATATCGGCCGATAAATTGGTCAGGCTCTACTAATTGCATTGTTTGTATTTTGCAGTGCGAAGATTGCTGACACTCCCACTGTGGTCACTCACAACGCCCCTTGTGCAGTCTGCTTCAACCCTGAGAGCGTTTCTGTTGTAGTCGAAGGTGAAATAGTTGTAAGTGATCTCCCCAGGTTGACGGATACACTTGTACTGTTATTTGGGTTGATCTATGCTTTGAAACACCATCCTTTATAAACTTATTTACATGTTCAGATTTGTTCAGAAAATAATGTCTAAACCACTAAAACTATGCCTACTGAATCTGAAAAATTCCTTGTTGAATGACGTTTTAGTTGTTTGAGCTTACCAAGATGTGACTTACCTGGAAATAAATTAACATTTAAGTCTGATGGAAACAAGTTTCATTGTTACATATTGTTTATTTAATAAAACAAACTTGAATTGTAATATTGTAGTTTGATGCGAAGTGCTTTACCACAGAATGTATGAGAGTGCTATAGGGCATGTAGTACTATACCACAGGATGTACAGGGTTTTTCCTGGCTCAGAAAGGGCCTTTTGGGGGGTGACTTCATGTGACAGTAAGCATGATCAGCATGCGTACATTAAAGGCAATGAGTTACCTTATGACCAAAATCTATACATTTGTTAAACAATATCCACTACCTGAATGAGTATAAGGTTGAAAAGTAAAGTTAGTATAATATATTTACACCTGATTTGGATAATATGCCTACAGAAGGTTTTAGTTGAGATTCAGCTTTTTTCCACAAATAGAACCGTTCTGATATTAGCCTACACCACTGTGCTTAAGGTTTGATTAGTGCTAATGTTTGAGTATTCATTTTAATTTCAGATAATAGTATAGGCTACTATAGCTTACTATTGGTAGCCTAATATTAATTGCAGTTGGACAAAACAGCAGCTACAGTGGGGCCAAAAAGTATTTATTCAGCCACTGATTGTGCAAGTTCTCCTACTTAGAAAGATGAGGTTTGTAATTTTCCATCATAGGTACACTTCAACTATGAGAGACAAAATGAGAAAAAAATAAAAATAAAAAATCCAGGAAGTCACTTTGTGGGATTTTTAAAGAATTTATTTGTAAATGATGGTGGAAATAAGTATTGTCAATAACAAAATTTCAACTCAATACTTTGACCTCTGTCATTGCCAACAAAGGTTGTTACAAATGTTTCCTGTAAGTCTTCACCAGGTTTGCACACACTGTAGCTGGTATTTTGGCCCATTCCTCCATGCAGATCTCTAGAGCAGTGATGTTTTGGGGCTGTCGCTGGGCAACAGACTTTCAACTCCTCCCACAAATTTTCTATGGGGTTGAGGTCTGGAGACTGGCTAGGCCACTCCAGGACCTCTTTTTACAGAGCCACTCCTTCGTTGCCGAGCGGTGTGTTTGGGATCATTGTCATGCTGGAAGACCCAGCCACGTTCCATCTTCAAGGCTCTCACTGATGGAAGGAGGTTTTGGCTTAAAATCTCACGATACATGGCCCCGTTCATTCTTCCCTTAACACGGATCAGTTTTCCTGTCCCCTTTGCAGAAAAACAGCCCCAAAGCATGATGTTTCCTCCCCCATGCTTCACAGTAGGTATGGTGTTCTTGGGATGCAACTCTGCATTCTTCTTCCTCCAAACATGACGAGTTGAGTTTTTACCAAAAAGTTCTATTTTGGTTTCATCTGACCACATGATATTCTCTCAATCCTCTTCTGGATCATCCATACGCTCTCTGGCAAACTTCAGACGGGCCTGGACATGTACTGGCTTAAGCAGGGGGACACACCTGGCACTGCAGGATTTGAGTCCCTCTCGGCGTAGTGTGTTACTGATGGTAGCTTTTGTTACTTTGATCCCAGATCTCTGCAGGTCATTCATCAGGTCCCTCCGTGTAGTTCTAGGATTTTTGCTCACCGTTCTCATGATCATTTTGACCCCACAGGTTGAGATCTTGCGTGGAGCCCCAGATCAAGGGAGATTATCAATGGTCTTGTATGTTTTCCATTTTCTTACAATTGTTCCTACAGTTGATTTATTCACACCAACCTGCTTGCCTATTGTAGATTCACTCTTCCCAGCCTGGTGCAGGTCTTCAATTTTCTTCCTTGTGTCCTTCGACAGCTCTTTAGACTTGGCCATGGTCAACCATGGTCTAACAGTCAGACTCCAAACTCAAGTTTGGAGTCTGACTGTTTGAGGCTGTGGACAGGTGTCTTTTATACTGATAACGAGTTCAAACGGTGCATTAATACAGGTAACGATTGGAGGACAGAAGAGCTTCTTAAAGAAGAAGTGACAGGTCTGTGAGAGCCAGAAATCTTGCTTGTTTGTGGGTGACCAAATACTTATTTTCCACCATAATTTACAAATAAATTCTTTAAAAATACTACAATGTGATTTCCTGGATTTTTTCTTCTCATTTTGTCTCTCATAGTTGAAGTGTACCTATGATGAAAATTACAGACCTCTCATCTTTCTAAGTAGGAGAACTTGCACAATCAGTGGCTGACTGAATACTTTTTGGCCCCCACTGTACATTTTGTCATTAAGTTATTGTGCAAGAAAAATGCTCTAAAAGGTGGTTAGTCTCTCATTTGTTTATGCAAAAACTTGTCAATAATTTAAAAAAAAAGTATGATGTAGTGCCTCAGCCTTTTTTAACGTCCTGCCTACTCTAGGCTGTGATTGGTCGGTTCACGAAAAGTGACTTTGACGAACAGCTATGCACACAGCTGAACGCCACCCGATGTCCCTGTGGAGATTAGCAGGCAGGAGAGAACAGGAACAGGTGAGCGTTACGTAGTGCCCAGGGAACCTGATATGGAGAGGGCAGAGTAGAGGACCGGGGCCTTTAGGCCTAAGTGTAAAATGTAAAAGTGAATACCAGCACATTCAAGCATAAACGGCTTTTATATTGTGAGAAATACCAGGAAGTCATCGCTCTCAGTAGCGCCAGCTTCGTAGCGGAGCGTTCAGGCACAGTCAAACCAACACAACAGCTGATTTATAAATGCAAGTTGCAAAAGCTGTTTGATTAATGGCTATTAAAAAACATTAGTAGAATATTATTATAAACGCTTTTTCATTTCTGATCATTTTGGTGCTGGTGATTTTCCTTTGGCGCTCGCTAAAACTTCTTTGGGGGGCGGCAAAAATTTCTCTATGCAGGGAAAACCCTGATGGATGGTAAAGTACCACAGAGCCTGAGGTACACTGTGGTAAACGTCCCAAAATACCATACAAACCTCTCGAGTACCACAGGCATTTACTAAAGGAACATGTGGTAAAGTACCACAGAGTGTATGATAAAGTACCACAGAACGTATGGTAAAGTACCAAAGAGCCTGAGGTACAATCCTGTGGTAAACGTCCCAAAATACCGAACAAATCCTCTCGAGAACCACAGCAAGTTACTACAGGAACGTGTGGTACAGTACCACAGAAACATGAGGTACAAATACCGCAGAAATTCTATGGTATTTTACCACAGGAAAGGCACCCCCTCCCCGCTGTCATTCTGTGGGAAACACTGGAAAGTAACGAGTAACTTAACTAGTTACTTTTATCACCCAGTAATAAGTAAAAATAATATACATTTTTTTTAAGGAGTAATGAGTAACTAGTAATATATTACAATTTCTGAGTAACTTGCCCAACACTGCATTTGGATTATGCATGCCTCTCCTGGTATACACTGTGTGCAAAATTATTAGGCAAGTTGTATTTTTGAGGATTAATTTTATTATTGAACAAATACCGTGCTCTCAGTCAATCCAAAATGTTAATAAACCCTCAATCCTGAATATTTATAGGAGAATATATGTGTGCACAATTATTAGGCAACTCTTAAATGTGCAGAAGTATTACGCAGCAAAATGAAAATTTTCCCATCTCACTTTTTTTTTAAATAAACGGCAGTTTATTTTAATCTGTTAAAGTGAGAATTACAGAAACAAACAACTCAGTTTACAAATAAACATTTCTGACGTTAAAAAAAAAAAGATCAGTGACCAATATAGCCACCCTTCTATTCAATAACAGTTATAAGCCTTCCATTCATGGAGTCTGTCAGTTTCTTGATCTGTTGATGATCAACTTTTTGTGCAGCAGCCACCACAGCCTCCCATACACTGTTCAGAGAGGTGTACTGTTTTCCTTCACCGTAAATCTCCCGTTCAAGAAGGGCCCACAAGTTCTCAATAGGGTTTAAATCAGGTGACGAAGGGGGCCATGTCATAATTCTTTCATCTTTAAGGCCTTTACTGGCTAGCCACGCAGTGGAGTACTTCGATGCATGCGATGGAGCATTGTCCTGCATAAAAATCATGGACTTCTTGAAAGATGTAGACTTTTTCCTGTACCACTGCTTGAAGAAAGTATCTTCTAAAAACTGGCAGTAGATTTGGGAGTTCATTTTGAGTCCATCTTCAACCCGAAAAGGTCCAACTAGCTCATCTTTAATAATACCAGCCCATACCATTACCCACCTCCACCTTGCTATCGTCTGAGTCGAAGTGGACCTCTGTGCCCATTACTGATCCAGCCACGGGCCCATCCATCTGGTCCGTCTAGAGTCACTCTCATCTCATCAGTCCATAAAACCTTTGAAAAATCTGTCTTCAGATATTTCCTGGCCCAGTCTTGACGTTTCAACTTATGTTTCTTGTTCAGTGGTGGTCGGATTTCAGCCTTCCTTACCTTGGCCATGTCTCTGAGCACTGAACACCTTGTACTTCTGGGCACTCCAGGTAGGTTGCAGTTCTGGAATATGACAGCACTTGAGGATAATGGGTTCCTGGTCGGTTCTGTGATCACTCACCAATATCTTAGCAATTTCTACAGTACTGCATCCCTCTGAAAGACTTTTTACAATTTTTAAATCTCTTTTTTGGCCCATTTTGCCTGAGGAAAAGAAGGTGCCTAAAAATTATGCACACCTGATATAGGGTGTTTTTTCTCCTTAGGCCACACCCTCTCTCATTACACAAAAACACATCACCTGAAATGCTTAAATCCAATAAGCATTCAAGTTTATACAGCTTGGAGTTGGAAAAAATGCATAAAAATGATGATATGGTCAAAATACTCACTTGCCTAATAATTCTGCACACAGTGTATAAGCCACCCATGATCCTTAAAAAGAAGCTGCAGACATTGCAAAATAAAATGGTGCGTCTGGTCCTTAAACTCCCATCTAGGACACATCTTCTTTCCGCTCATTTCATCAGCCTTAAATGGCTAGAGGGTAGAAGAGCGTGTTTCACAAATCAAAATGTGTCTAACTTACAGGACTGTACACAATGAAGCTCCAAAGTTAGGGAATACCATAATTATACCACAAGAGGGAGTACAACTGATTTGGTTCCCATTAGGGTTAAGAGTTGTATGGGGAAGGATTCAGCTGCCATTTATAGAGGACTGATCCTGACAAATTCAGTAATAAATACAGAAATAAATAAATGCTCAATAAATAAATATGCATCCGATTAAATGCACAAAAAAATAAAGTAAATAAATAAATGTAGGCAGTAATTACATTATACAAGGAGACATAAATGTATTTTAATTAGCTTCTTTACTGATTCACCTTTGTAAGAATTACCTTTTTTATTTATTGTCCGTTATAATCTTCAACTTTATTTATTAATTCTTTTTTAAATGTATTTATTTATGTGTGTTTTTAAATATTTCTGTCTGTTTTATTCTTCCGTTGCATTTTCATTTTCATTTATTTCCCCAGTGGTATTTATTTCTGCCTGTCCTTTTTACATTTCTCTATGCATTTCTGCCTCATTATGCAAATGAGGAGGGGCTGTGTCTCAAGGGGTCATCTTCTCTGCTATTGGTGGACCAGTCAGACAGGAGAGCTCTAGGCCTACTCTGCCTGCAGACAACAAGCTTGCTCCTCACACAGTCAGATGGCTTCCTTCAGTGCGCTGAGGTGTTTAGAAACTATTTGAAGACAATACTACCAGCAATGTCTTCCTTTCCTTTTTGTGTGCACGCTCTGACAGAATGTTTTCAGTTTGCTGCATGCATGGACACAGAACTGTGATATAGGGAGAAGCACACAGTCAGCTAGCTGCAGCTAAATCTGGAGTGCACTCATATTCAATTCTGTATGGTAAATTCAGTTTTGACGGAGCAGAGCGAGCTGACAGGCAGAGTTAGAGACTTTTTTCTGTCTGTTTCTCTCTTTACAAAGACGCATGTTGCAGTCAGAGTCTTCTCTGAAGAGGGCAATGAAGTCTCAATAGTACACGATGCGAGCACCACATACAACACAATTTATCAAATTACACAACGGATATACAGTATGAAAATAAGACTGATTGGATTATACTCACAGGAAGTATAAAACCTGTTACATACGTCTATTAAAAGTAAAATAACACAAAAATGTCAGGGAAATTATTTTACTTAGATTTAAGTACTGCAGTTGTACATTGAAATACCTTCCTACCTTTCTGATAGAAAGTCTTCTTGAGGTGGTATAAAACACTAAATTCTGATTTGAGTTGTGGACAACATGAATTAAAAAAATTAAACATTTCACTGCCCAAGTCAGCTATAACACAAGGCTTGTTTATTAGACTACATGCTGTACAGTATTTGTGGACATATTTTGTCCCAGGATTTATTATGCATTTCTTCTTCTTCATTGCATGATTTAGAATAATAAGGTGAGAAATGGGTCTGTTGTTAGTTCATCCTGCACTGCAGCAGCTAATAAAGTCCATTTAATCCCAAAAACGCTTTTCTTTTAGGCAGGCTGGAGCAGAAAACAACTCACCTTTCTCAAGTTGTACAGTAATGTCACATGTGTATGAAGGTGGATCCAAACAAGCTAATCTTAAATGTCAAAGTAGAGGAGCCTAGTAGGCCTATTTATTTTCATTCAAGATAAATAAACTATGCAGACAGTTGTAAAAAAAAATCTTGAATGTTCTCCACCTGTTATAGTTACACAGTAATATTAGGGGTGTGGACTGTATTAAAAGTATCTACTGTTCTCCCATGCTCTAACACACAGTAAATATGTGCTGTTCTCCCATTCTTCCTCTGTATCTACACATAAACAATAAGGCATGTAAGGGGGAATATAAGGGAAATTATTTTATTATTTGGGGATAATTTTCTTTGTTGCTCTCCTTCTCCTCCTCCTTCTTCTTCTTTTCCTCTGACAATTATGGTTATGTTCTCCGCATGCCTCCTTCTGTCTTCTGTGTAAGACATAGAAGTACAGTAACTAGCCTACATTAAATCATTTCGACTGGTTAAGTGCAGTTAAGTTAACTTTAAATTGACTCCACCACCACACATAAAACACGGCTTCATAGCAATCACATTTAACAGAAGCATAAAATTCTTCTTAATGGTAACTGTCAAGATTAGTTTATTTGTTAGTCACCACCACTAGCTTAAGAGCTTTAGCCTATATCATATTAACACTACATAAATTAGCCTAGCGGCTAGCGGACTTTTCCTCTCCTTATTGCTTAACAAATTACATGTATTATTCATAATATTTCTTACTCACCGCTGGTTAAATCATACAACACCACGGTTGAATTTTCATCCTGAATGGCGTTTTTGTTGAAACAGCAGCTGATAACCGCAGAACAACGAGCTGCTCCATGTGTGAGCATTTACCGTAAATACTCGGAATAGGAGTGCACTCCAGATTTAGCTAACTGACCCTGTGGCTGTGAACAATGGCTAAACAATGAGAATGTGGAGGTCTATTGTGGGAGAATTTGACTCATACGGCATGAATGCAATTAGATGATAACTCGGTTAAATTTGTCTAGGAGTTTCAAGGATTAAATATACTGGACTAATAGACTATGGGACATAACTGATCACAGAATGCCTTGTTTTGCCTTACTTCGGGTTGGCGGCCTGCTTGGCCGGTTGCATGGGTCCCATGCTAGCTGCCCGATTCCTGGCTTTTGCTAGGGGATTTTCCTGGGTTTTCTGTGTCTTAAATGAAGAAAACCCTTGAGGATTGACCGTCTGGCAATTAGGCTGTTCTTTCAGGTGTCCTTTGTTACCGCTAGCGAGACCACGTGGATGTTTGCTCGACGGATAAGGCTTAAAAAGAACTTGGTCGTTCTTGAATCAAAGCTAGTGTAACTTATCGGACTGATAACTTTTAACAAAACAAAACCAGAGAAAATAAAACGCAAGTAAAGTTGCTGTTAAATGAGGGAAAGTTGAAGTTACCGGCACTTTGCGTGTGTAGCTTGAAACGAACAAAGGGCGTTCGCTGCCCCGGGCCGAACTCTTAGGGCATTGCCAGGAGAGGGGGCGCGCTGGGCATGTGCCGAAGCACCGTTGAAGAGCCAGGAACAAACAGAGGACAAGAGAGAAGGAGAGACAGCGTGGGTCGCTGCTTTTGTCTGTTGGGGCGTGGTTCCCAGAGGGCAGTCCTTTGTTTCCCTGAGGGGGGCTTGTCTTATCTATTTGCGCGTATTGTAGTCAAATATCTTCCCACAATAAAACCTTAATTGTCACACGGCTGTACCGTTCTTAGTTTTAAGCACTTGATAAAAAGGAAGAACAATGTTAGTTAGTTAAAACTTTGAGGTTAGCATTTCATAGGAATCATGGCATGCAATACTTATTTTGTCCACTTGGGGGAGCTCTGGTTACATGAGGAGTAGATATTCAACTTTGATTATTCTTTAAACAAGACTTTGCTCCGCAGCTGTGGAATTTAGTCATTTTTAACCTTACATCCAAGCTGGAAAATTAATCAAGTGTAGGATGACATTTCTTTATCATCATTTCTAAAGGAGTTGTCAGATAGTATTGGGAACAAGCATTGGTTACACATAAAATGAAGAAATGTCATTAACCTTGCTGAAAATTAAAACACTGCAAAATTAACTTATTTAGATTCTTTAAACAACAACAAAGTAACGTAACTACTCAAATGGAGGCAAACAGTTGCCATGGTTATGTGTGTGGGGGGCAGTTTATGGTTTCCTGCCCTCTCTTAAGAAGAGTTTTGATAGGCTGTTCAGGAAAACGCTAATCTCTGGTTAGTGTTCCTTTTTTCATTTTAACAGTTCAGGCACTGAGAAGCTTATCTCGGCTGTTGCCAAAGGTGGCCAGTTTTATGATCAACTGCCCAGGAATAGCACTTAGGGAAAGCAACCTTTCAACCCCCCTCCTTTGGGGTCTCTTCAACCATCTGTTGAGTTGAGTTTCACCCCCTCCTTTTCTTTCTCCCAGAGAGAGAGAGAAAATTTGGAGTAGTCCAAATTTGTTTGGTATAAAATGCACAAATCCACACTGTTGGTACACAACAATGTTGCTCTGTGGGTGTCACATCACTTCCAGGATTCTTTGTTCTTCATTACCCTGAAGGTAGTTTTTAATGAGTTTCTCTGTGTGTTTGGGGTTATTGTCATGCTGCAGAATAAATCTGGGGACTATGATGAAATGCAGCTCCAAACATGCAGGAAGCATGATGCGTTTTTTTTCTGCTGCAGTAAGTTTCTTTGACTGACCACTGAGTTTACGTTTCTTTGTGCTTCTTCAAAAGAGCTTGGATAGCACATCTGGAAACCCCTGTCTGTCTTTAAATGTCTCTTAGGAGAGACCTTGCTGATGCAGTATAACTAACTTGTGTCTTGTTGCTGTGCTCAGTCTTGCCATGGTGTATGACTTTGACAGAAAACTGTCTTCAGCAGCCTCAACTTATTAGCTGAGTTTGGCTCCTATGCCTACTACACAGCTGTTTCTGTTTCACTTAATGATTGTGTTTTAATGTACATACTGAATTTATCATCATTAGCGCCTGTTTGGTATAATTGTTTAATCATACACCTGGTATTATGCCTACAAAATCCCTGACTCTGTGGAAGTGTACATAGAATTTTTTTTCTGCTCTTCACTCACTTTGCATTTTGTTAATTGATAAATGTAATCTATTAGCATGTATATTTTTGAAAGCATTCTTACGTTACAGCATTTTTTCCACATCTGCCTAAAACTTGTGCACAGTACTGTGTGCCTTCACTCCGCCTGGTCAGTTTAACTTCATTGTAAATATACTTGTCTTCAGTGTTAAAGTGAAGACTCAATCTATCACAAAGTTTTAGAGTGTATACTGCAGTGTAATCAAAGTGTCTGTGTCAGGCTGTCCAGGTAGAGAAGAAAGAAGCTGAAGAGGGTGGAAAGGACAAAAAGAATGACCAGGAGAAAGGAGAGGAAGCTGCCACGGAGAATGAGGACAAGGAAGAAAAGAAAAGGGAGAAGGAGGAGTCCAGTCCTGAAGGAGGCAGTAAGGGAGAGAAGGAGGAGAAGGATGAGGAGAAGGTGGAGAAGTCAGCAGAGGAGGAAGACAAAGCTCCCAGAGCTCCACGCCGGCCCAAGACTATGCAGATCAAAGTCACCCTACTGGACGACACTCTGTATGCATGTGAGCTGGATGTAAGATCATTTTTAAATTAAAACTTTTCTATACAGCATGCACACTCAAAGAGAAAATTAAATTTCAACAGGTTAAAGGATTAAATTTTAATGCATGCAGCCACGGGCTTACGTTGAAAGTATCATAGCATCTCACTTTAAAGTATTAATATGTCATAAATACTCATATACAGTAATACAGTAAGTAAAAAAGCAATCAGTGTTACACCAAAATTAGGGCACAGGCCCTCAGGGGGGCGTCCCACATTATTGCTCCACATTTGGTGTTGATCGGTCATTCCAAACCTAAGATATGACATCACTTCCTGTTTTTAGCGTTTTTCGCAAATATTTGTTGTCGTATAATTGCGACATTTTTATTTCCTTGACAAACTCTTATCAGCTTGTTCCAGAGATTATCCGTGCCAAGTTTGGTGTCGATCAGACTTGTAGCTTCGGAGGAGGTAAAAAAGGTTTTTCAGTTTTCGAGATTTTGCAAAAAACTAATTATAGATGGAAATGGGCGTGGGCTATACCACGAGATTCAGCTCGATCCCCCGAACGTGTAGATGTAAGGTTTTTGATATGCGCTTTCGTATGCAGGAGTTCCAAGCCCAAATGCGTTGACCTTGCTAATAGCGCCTCCTAGTGGTTGAAATGTGTGGATTTTTGCGCCTATCAGGAAAATGAGAGCGAAGGCTGTTTGGCATTTTAGTTTTATAGTTATTTTCAGCATAGCCTGAAAGTGGCCTGCTTGCGCAAAATACTATGTCACACGTGTTATACCGAAGTACACATGTTATTTTATTACCTGCTAGAGTTTTGACAAGTCTGCCTCTTAGTCCTTGTTGCCTCTGTTAGAGTTGGTTAGGTTAGAGTTAGGGTGGGGTTAGGGTTAGCCAATGAGGCAGAGTAGGGGTCAGGACTCGACGCAAAGCTGGTGTCTGTCAAATGAGAGCTGTTAAAAATCTGTTGCATGATTTGTGATCTGACTTTCCGGACTAAGATCGCATTTCAGCCACATATGAAAGTGGCCCAAATCCGAACATCTAAAAAGATCAGAATCCGTGTGACTTGGGCTGCTCACACTTCTGAGTCACATATGAGCAGAAAAATCTTACTTTGGCCTTCTGTCTGAACACAGCCTAACACTTTCTAACGTGGCACAATTACACCGATCGCATACATAGATATTGATTTGGCCTTCAACACAACCACACACAGTGAGGAACACATGCAACATAAAGTGGCAGAACTAAGAAATACAAACACACATTCTTCCTGGTGCGCACCCAGATGTGCTCACCCTCATACATACAACCACATCCTCCCTCTCTCATGTACACATTGTTTTTTAGTTTACTGCATTTAGAGTTCGCCAGCTGAGCACCGACACCCCCAGTACCGGGGGGCAGCAAGCAATTTTCGTGCAAAAGGCAAATGGGGAAATCCATGGACAATCCTAGTATTTTGTCGCCCTCTCCATGCTACACACCTCTGTGAAGATAGGAGGCTCAGCTAGAAACTCAAACCAACCATTTATATCCACCCCAAACACATATCAAACACCAAGCATCTTAATTAATTATGTTATGTGTGTGTGTGTGTGTGTGTCAGAAACATGCCAAAGGCCACGAGCTGTTCATGAAGGTGTGTGACCACCTCAACCTGCTAGAGAAAGACTACTATGGCCTGGCCATCTGGGGGACCCCCACCATGAAGGTGAGCTGGATTCCAAATTTCACTAGTTAGTATCTGTCCAACAATCCGTACCTCAGTATTCCTTTAAGAGAAGAAAAGGCTCTTTATTAGGGCTTTCACATTCAAAAATAATTCTGATTAATTATTTAATGGCCTTTGTTAATTTTATGCTACACAGTGGTGCTGTTGGGTTTGGCTTTGCTACTAGGCCTAAATCCATGTTAATTTCATTGGCTGCTCATCAGAATGATGCGATAATTGTGTCAATTAATCTTTTAATAATTTGTGCACGTTCTGAAACAATGCTTTACCTCTTCCTCTGCTGTACATTTTTTTTTTTTTTATTG
This sequence comes from Micropterus salmoides, assembly GCF_014851395.1. NCBI lineage: Eukaryota > Metazoa > Chordata > Actinopteri > Centrarchiformes > Centrarchidae > Micropterus > Micropterus salmoides. The sequence continues at coordinate 33,519,375 of NW_024040817.1, read as the reverse complement.
TTTGTTCTGAAACTGTGTATGCCTACCTAATGTAACCAAAAAGTGGCTCAAAACAGTAATGTACAACTTCGTTTTGAAAGGTTAATATGCAACGGGTAAACACAAAGCCATGTTTTCATCCAAGCATTTTAATACAATTTAGCTAAGTAGAAAAGTGGATGGAAGTGAGAAAATTCGACAAAACTTCCTCAATATCGCTACAAGGGTTATACATTCAGTTGCAGTGTTTTTTCTCTTTGTCCTTAAAGATATTATTCGACAAATAGACAATGGAAACACACTTGTCAAATAAGTATATTACATGAAAGATCAGCTGTTTGGTCCCATCACATTGCACAACAATTTTCGGTTTAAAGGTACAAAGTTATGGCAAGAATTTTCATTTAAAACATTCAAAAAATTAACTTTGTCAACAGAATGTGAAGAAGTAACAGTTATAAGTGGTCAATACATTCATACATACATCACTCCTAACTCGTCACATATGGACGCTTGGTCAAGACCCCTTGGCGTCGCTTTTTAGCATACTGGGTACCCTTTAACGTTGTTTCACGTTTAGGGCTCCACGGTCAAGTTAGCAACAATAAATATGCAATATTGGGTCATGTTAGCAACAATAAATATGCAACATCTGGTTAGCCTTTTAAAATAAAACATAAATTAAGAAAGTGTTAATGCTGTTAACGTTTTAAACGTGCGGCACGTTGTTAATGTTGTGAAATGTTACAATTTGGTTAGGTTTAAGCACCAAAACTACTTGGTTAGATTTAGGAAAAGATCATGGTTTGGCATGGTTCAGCATAATGTAATTTCACCTTAGTTGATTTACGTCAGGAGAGCAGTGTGTGTTTGATTTACATTAGGAGAGTAGTTATTGGCTCCTCTGTCATCATCTCTGTCTTATGTGAGCTGAAACAAAATCACCTAGCAGTAAATTCTAGACAGCCAAGCGTATTTTTTCCATGTTTTCTTCCTGGCATTGGAACCTTGCCTAGGTAGATGGTTTATTGCTTCAACGCAGCTGATGGAAACCCACCTAATCTGCATTCTATTTGTTGTGACATTTCCAACATTAGCCAGGTTTCCAACCACACAGAGTGCACATTTTCACCCAATTTACAGAAAATCTTCAAAAGAAAATGCTAATTAATGCATATTTCCATCGACTACCATTATAAATAAGAAGTTGAGTGCATCTAGATAAGTCGTTGAGAGCACTAATTCTCCAGTAAGGTGCGATTAAACCATTGCGGTGGAAAAGGGTGCAACAAGTTGATTTAATTATAAGAATGCCAAACTTCAAACATTTTGGAAAATGTGATGGAAATATGTCATATGTGTTTTTTTCACAAACTTGTGTTTCAAAACTCATGCTACATCCCTCATTTTCTCAGACTTGGATGGACCTTACCAAGGAGATCCGCAGGCAGGTACAAGGTGAGTGGGACTGTACCCACAAATATACGTTTTTCTTTTTTTTCTTTTTTTTTCCCTAAAAATTTTTTTTTTATATAAACATGCTCAGGCAAGAATCACATATTTTAGGTTGGTATATATATATATATACACATTAGACCTGGGCATGTTAACGCGTTATCGCGTATTATATATTATATTTGAATGTCCGTTGCTCACTGGCTCTAAATACACATACAGTCAAACCATGGGTCACAGGAGGGGTGGGATGTTGATCAGCCTGCAAATCACCCACCCAAACAAGCAGCGGCTGATCAAGATCCCACCCCTCCTGTTCAATTGATACAAAGCAAATCATTTTTTGTAACATGTTTCTAATGTTCACATTATTTCATCACAACCTCCTTTGCTTTCTCAAGGTGCCAACTATAATTTCACATTCAATGTGAAATTTTATCCACCGGACCCAGCCCAGCTGTCTGAAGATATAACAAGGTACTGCACGGATTCCAGTTGTAGATGTAAAGATAACTTATTCCTGTCGTGGAAATTGTATTCCTGGTGAGAGGTTGAGCAAATAATTGAGTTATAACGAACCGTTGTCTTTGAAGAATTTATTTAACAAAAGAGAATAAACTGAGAAGTACTACAACAGAATCAGCTGGACCAGAGGTTCTGTCTCCTAAGACAGTCACTAACGTCTGGCCCAGAGCAAACAATTGCATGATCATTTACACAGTCTGAGCATCTATGTTTTGGGAAACAAAAGATCCTTGACTGGTCCCAGTCAAGGAAGGAGAAGAACAGCTAGTGAGGAAAACAATCAACAACCCCACATCCCTGACCTAAACCCCACACATGTGGACAGACTGGAATAACAAGAACAATAATAAAGAGGGGAACAGGTTAAAGATTTAAAACAATATATAAGACATAATAACAGGAGAAAAATAGCACTCTTATAAGTACTTGCATAAAAGATGATAAGTGTAAGAAGAAAACAATTTTCTGCCCTTACAATTCCAATTCCTGGCATCACAGAAGTGGTGTTCCCAAGTTGGCATTTAACTTCAGTCAGCAACATTGGCTCTAGTAAATGGAACTATAGCGCCTTTCTGTCTTCTGACCTCTAAAAGCACTTTACACTCTGGCACTGCGCTCCTTGTCACAGTCACACACTGATGGCAGAGTAGGGCTATAACGGTTCTGAAACCGGTTGCTACCAGCCATGTCTGGTTGCAACTTGAAGGATATTCCCGTTGTGGGAATATCCGGTGTTAGGCAGAGTTTTGCATGCCTGCCGTGATTTGCATGCACTTCCAAATACTGCTTTTAAACACTATAATATCCTTTGTGGGGTTCATCAATGGTGATAAATGATTCGAAGTATATATTTTATGAATGTTTAGAGTCGTTAATATTTTATAAGATTCAGCAAAAATATGCGGTGATAACCCCGTTTGATCAGTGTGCAGAGCAAAGTATCTGAAAAGGACCTTTAAGAGGTGAATGCATAATTCGGCAGAACAGATGATAAAGGCTACCTGCTGAGATTTGCATCCACCTCTTTTCTCAGCACAAATGAGTGTTACCAGCCGCGAGGTGTGTGCAGAACTCTGCACAACCAGGCAAGATGCCGACAGCAGAAACAGATGATCAGTCGTGAGTTACAAGTTCGCTATGTCAGAACTTATTCGGAAAAACATTTACCAGAGAAGAGCTCTTAAATATTGGACTTTAAACTGCTCACACTATTCCACTGCTCTTTATTGAACCTAGAACTTTCCCGGAGTTATTAGTTGGAGGAGCAGCCGCTCTGTACAGGATCTACCGGAGACGCCGAAGGGGGAAGCATACTGGCGCACTGCTTAAAATGGGACAGTGGTTTTTTTTGCCAGAGATGGGGACTCGAGTTAGAGACTCGGACTCGAGTGCGACTTAAGTCGCACACACGGTGACAGGTGCGGGACTCGTGAACAATGTTGACGTACAGTAGTTTAAACTGTCAGTGATTGCATTGCACATTACTTGGTTGTGCTCTGTAAGTTAAAAACAGGTTACAGCTTTATTGTTGACCATGTAACTTTACAGTTTTATTTATTTAACGTTACACTGGTTTGAGAGTGGGGGGTGTGTTGACTTACAATAGTTTAAGCTGTCATTGATTGCATTGCACATTATGGTTGTGCTCTGTAAGTTAAAAACAGGTTACAGCTTTATTGTTGAACATGTAACAGTTTTATTTAGTTAACTTTACACTGGGTTTGAAAATCAACAGGGTTTGTTGACTTACAGTATTTAATAAGCTGTCAGTAATTGCATTGCACATTACATGGTTGTGCTCTGTAAATGAAAAAGAGGTTACAGTTACAGAATTCCTTATAGCTATGCAGTTTTATAAGCAACCTTGATTGAACGCAGCAGGTGATACAACATTCGTAATAACCACGAGAGACTTGAGACTTGACTTGGACTCTAGCTCAAAGACTTGAGACTTGACCTGGACTCCAGCTCAAAGACTTGTGAGGATCTCTGTTTTTTGCACTGCGCTCCCTTCGATCCACCTGAATGTCCACTCTCTGGCCAACAAAATGGATAAACTGCTGCTCCTCAACAGAACTAACTCGGACTTCTGCAGATCTGCTGTCCTGGCTCACCGAGCACATCCCGGACAGCGCACTTCACTTATCGGGATTTAATCTCTTCCTGCAGATCGCGTAACAGAGCTCATGGGAAAACAAGGGGAGATAGACTCTGTCTCCTCATAAACAAAGGTTGGTGTACAGATGTCTCAGTGTTGAAGAAATCATGCAGGCCTCATTTAGAGACCTTATTCATAAACTATAAACCTTTTTATTAAACCTTTTCCTTGTTGATTCTGGTCGCTGTTTACATTCCACCTCAGGCCTGTGTTAGTAAGGCGTTACTACACCCGGCCCACCAGATAACTAATGTGGAGAAAAAACATCCAGACTCCCTGCTCATTGTTCTCGGGGACTTCAACTGAGCAAACCTCAGTCATGAACTTCCAAAGTACAGACAGCTCATTGTTCTCGGGGACTTCAACTGAGCAAACCTCAGTCATGAACTTCCAAAGTACAGACAGCATATTAAGTGTCCCACCAGGGACACTAACACACTGGACCACTGCTACACAACATTAAAGGACGCCTATCGCTCTGTCCCACTTCTAGCCCTGGGACTCTCTGATCCCTGTCTGGTTCATCTTATCCCGACATACAGGAAGTGACTGAAATCTGCTAAACCTGTTGTAAAGAGGGTGAAAAGATGGACCAACGAGTCAAAGCTGGATTTACAGGCCTGTTTTGACTGCACTGACTGGAGCGTTTTTGAGGCTGCAGCCACTGACCTGGACGAACTAACTGACACTGTGACATCTTACATCAGTTTTTGTGAGGACATGTGTGTGCCAACACTGCTGGTACTTAACGACTGGATGACAAGCTTAATGGTTTTTACTGAAGGTTTGAGAACCCCACAATCACACCCCTCCCCCGCTCCAACACCATCTTAAAACAATCATCTTCCTCCACTGTCACGCTCTCACCCCCCTCTCTGTGAAGAGCTCTTCCAAAGGCAGAAGATCATGATGGCTTGTGGCCCAGACGGTGTGTCTCCGTCCTGCCTGAAAATCTGTGCAGACCAGCTGGCCCCCCTCTTTAACAGATCACTGGAGCTGTGTGAAGTTCCCTCCTGCTTCAAACACTCCACAATCATTCCGGTCCCCAAAAAACCCTCCATCTCTGGATCAAATGACTACAGGCCTGTTCCCTGACATCTATAGTCATGAACAGAGGTCGAAAGTAACAAATTACAATTGCTCACGTTAATGTAATTCAGTAGCTTTTTTGTGCTTTGTACTGTAATCTGTAATTTTACTTTTACTTAAGTATGTGTTGTTTAAAGTATTGTACTTCGCTCCATTTTCAATCACATCCATTACTGAGTTAAAAAAAGTGCAAGAAAAAACTCGCAGCCACTTTGGCTTCAAGTGCAAGAGAACAACAGCGTTATCATGCAGCGTAAACTGTGAAAAAAATGCTGTATTAAGTTACTGCTAATGCAAACTGAACACTTCCTGGTGCAGCAGCTTATAAAAGCATTTAACTGGCAAAACACAAGTTGGTTTTTATTTTGAAGTAGTCACAGGAAATGCTGTTTGTAAGTGAGATCAGTGCTGACCGCTGTCGTGTATAAACCGCTACAATGTGGCTACACAACAAGACCATCATCATTCTCAACAGTTTTCTGACAGTGGACCAGTTTGAAATTGCAGTAAGTAATGCAACAGTCAGGAGCAGCCACAGTGAGCTGTTAGATAAAGAGCTGCAGGCGACAGGCTGCACACCTCCACCTTCTCAGCCAGGTAACCAACTCCTTTCACTTTCGCTGTTCGCAGACTCATCTCATGTGCAGCATGAAGTCAGATCATGACAGCTCACATAATTATGGAAAATACCAATAACTGCCTGACAGTAGTTTGTTGAGCTGCCCCAGACTTCTGTGCCCAGTGGTATCTGCTGTTACCACCAGTCACTACAGGTGTCTCGCGCACAATAACGGCGCAGCCGCAAAATAGCGTCAAAACCATCAGTTATTTACAATTACAGATTTAAAACAATAACTCCTCAGTGAACTCCTTGGCTGCGGTCTGAGATCATTTTATAGTTAAGTAGGCCTATGTAGATTTATCAATTATGGATTTAGGCCTACCATGTTTTTAAGGAGTCTGTTCACACTGATATAAGCTAATAAAAACATTCATTTTGCGAAAGTTGAAAATATTAATTAATATGGCAATTATTTTTGAAAGTCCGGCCACCACAGTGTCAAACAAATGTAGTTGAGGACCCCTGCTGAAGAGGTCAGTTAAATAATAGCCTACTTCCAGTTTTCATAGTTTGGTAGCCAAAAAGACATTAGCAACCTGCTGGTAACTATAGTTATTTATTGTACTAACACTTTTGATATCCCATTAAAAATAGCACCCGTTTGAATGTAAATAGGGATATGACTTCATATACAGTCCAGCGTTTCCCATTTTCCCAGTCCAGTGCGGCCCGCCAGAGTCTAATCTGTTCCGCCACAATTTCCTAATGAAGCGAAAACATTCTCAAACCTCTCATAAAATGTCATTATTTTTCGTCATTGATTGGGCAAAGTTTCTGTCAAACAAACTAAAATTGGAAGCACGATATGGCTTTGTTCCATTAGTATAATTCATATAAATAAGATATTAATATATAATATTATATCAATGTAAATAAGTTATTTTAGGAGGTTAAAAAAGTAACTAAGTAACATTTACTCTGAGTAGAGTATAAGTAAATTTAAATGACCTACTTTTTACTTTTACTTGATTTTTATACCAGCGACTTTATTTGTACTTAAGTAAAAGTTCATCAAAGTAATCGTACTTTTACTTACGCAGAATATTTTTGTACTCTTTCCACCTCTGGTCATGAAGTCTTTTGAAAGACTGATGTTGGCCCACCTGAAGGACATTACAGGCCCCTTGCTGGACCCCCTGTTGACCTGTTTTCCTACAGGCTAACAGGTCAGCTTGGGATTGCTTTACATCCTGCAACACCTCGACACTCTAGGGACATGCAAGGCTCCTGTTCTTGGACTTCAGCTCGGCGTTCAACACCATCATCCCGGACATCCTCAGCACCAAAGTCACCCAGCTCACTGTGCCAGCCTCCACCTGTCAGTGGATCACAGACTTCCTGACTGACAGGAGTCAGCAGGTGAGGCTGGGGATCATCACATCCAGCACCCGGACTATTTGCACTGGCACCCCCCAGGTGTGTGTGCTCTCCCCACTGCTCTTCTCCCTCTACACCAATGACTGCACCTCAGGAGACCACAGTAGACTACAAGGGAAAAAATCATCAGACACAACCTGTTCCAGCTTCTCCCCTCTGGTAGGCGCTACAGAGCACTGTACGCCAAAACCAACAGACACAGAAGCAGTTTCTTCCCACAAGCCATCACTCTGATGAACAGCTGATTTCTGACTCACAGTGTCAGGAGCAATTTCTGTACAATAATCCAGTAAATCTGTCTGTAATCAGCCACCTGTTTACTGGTTACCACTTATTATCTACTCATCATTTTCTGTTTCAGAGCTGTTCATACTGTTCATATTGTCATTTTGTATATTGTATATACTGTATACCAAATCAATCTACCTCAAGTACATAACACCTGCACATAATACTTATTTATTCCAGCATCCTTTGCACTGTGCTCCATCACACTGTGTACATGTGTACTTGTATGCATGTATGTGTACCTGTATATCTCATCTACCTCCGACATGTACATAATAATAATAATAATAATTTTACTCCTGCATCCTTTGTACTCTGCTCGTTGCTCGTCTACTATTGTCTCAATCTGTCTATATTGTTTTAGTTTATAGTGTGTATATATGTGTTCTCTATACTGTAGCCTGTGTCTGATTTTATTATTGTATTATTGTATAAGCAAGCACATCGAGAGCAATGCACAATCCTGAGTCAAATTCCTCGTATGTGTACACATACCTAGCAATAAAGCTGATTCTGATTCTGTCACACACACCTGGTCTCCAGTGTTGGGCAAGTTACTCAGAAATTGTAATAAGTTACTTCTTACTCTTTACTCCTTAAAAAGTAATAATATTACTTTACTTATTACTAGGTGATAAAAGTAACTTATGTTACTTGTTACATTACTATATTACTTTCCCTACCACCTCCCAAATAAAGCAGTGTCTTCTGACTTTTTAACTATCATAATTATAACAGAACAAGGAGCTATGGTTTTTACAAAACTTAACATACAGTATAACATTTCTAAACGCCACCAGCTGAAATGAAAAAAAAGCAAGTAAATACTGACTTTTGAACTACTGCTTTTCTGTAAATGCATTTATAAGAGCAGTATTCAGTATTTTTACAAAACACGCTGCTCTCTTCCGACGAGTCCAAGCATCACTAGCTGTAGCTGCTGGAGTTTCTTTATGTAAGTTTCACATTGCTATGCTTTTTTAGCAGATGCTTCAATAAATTAAATGTAGAATTTTTCATCGTTGAAAGCTTTTTGCTGGTTTATAACGGATGACAATGTTTTTTACATCTTAGACTGTAGCCCTGTTTCCATCAGCATTTTTTATGCGCATTTTCAAGTATCGCATTAGAAAATGACCGGGGTGAAGTTAGTTTAATATTCAACAGGCAGCCTACACAATATACACACAGAGGTACAGACAGTAAAGGTGATGTTGCTATAGACTGACTGAATAATGGTACAAATATTTATAGTAGTGTTAATGATAACAATCGTAATGTTAATGATTATAATAACAATAATAACAATAGGACTAGTAACAATAATTGTAGCAGAGGGTGTCGAGCAGGAATGCGGGGGCAGCAGGTGACCCGCAATAACAGATCCAGACTCCACTGCTCCAGAGCCAGAAACACCTGCAGGAAGTGTTAGGAGGAGAGAGGAGAGGGACGAGAAAGCACAAGACTACCAGAAAGGGGAGAAGTTGAGTTAGTAACATGCATTAATGGGATGAGGTTGTATACAGAGGGAGAGAAAGTAGAGGAGAGAGGAGCTCAGTGCATCATGGGAAATCCCCCGGCAGTCTAGGCCTATAGCAGCATAACTAAGGGATGGTTCAGGACTCACCTGAGCCAGCCCTAACTATGAGCTTTATCAAACCCTCCTGAACCCAAACTGGAACCTGGTTCCACAGGAGAGGTGCTTGATAGCTGAACGCTCTGGCTCCCATTCTACTTTTGGAGACTCTAGGAACCACAAGTAACCCTGAATTCTGGGAGCGCAGTGCTCTGGTGGGGTAGTAAGGTACTATGAGCTCTTTAAGATACGATGGTGCCTGACCATTAAAAGCTTTGTAGGTGAGAAGAAGGATTTTAAATTCTATTCTGGATTTTACAGGAAGCAAATGCAGAGAAGTTAAGACAGGAGAAATGTGATCTCTTTTTCTGGTTCCTGTCAGAACACATGCTGCAGCATTCTGGATCAGCTGAAGAGTCTTAATGGACTTTTTCGAGCAGCCTGATAATAAGGAATTGCAGTAATCCAGCCTAGAAGTAACAAATGCATGGACTAGTTTTTCTGCATCATTTTTAGACAGGATTTTCGCAATATTACGTAGGTGAAAAAAGGCAGTCCTTGAAATTTGCTTAATGTGAGACATAAACGACATGTCCTGATCAAAGATAACTCCAAGTTTCCTCACAGTGTTGCTGGAGGCCAGGGCGATGCCATCAAGGGAAACTATATCTTCAGAGAATGCATCACAGATTGGTCAACAGGATTGATCCGAGCACAGATCCTTGTGAAACTCCATGACTAACTTTCGCGTGCATGGAGGATTCATTGTTAACATGTACAAACTGAAATTTATCTGATAAATAGGACTTAAACCAGCTTAGAGCGGTTCCTTTAATGCCAATTAAATGTTCCAGTCTCTGTAATAGGATCTGATGATCAATGGTATCAAATGCAGCACTAAGATCTAATAAAACCAGCACAGAGACAAGTCCTTTGTCTGATGCAATTAGGAGGTCGTTAGTAATTTTCACCAGTGCTGTCTCTGTGCTATGATGAACTCTAAAGGTTGAGGGTTTAGATGAAGTTAGTTGGTAAAGATTGAGGGAAGCAAAGCAGTTTAAACGTATATCAGGTTTTACAGCTGTTTCTAAAGCTGATGATACATAGAGCAACTTATAGAGCAATTGTGCAGGGCAACGTTGCTGTGATTGGTAATGAGTAAAGATTACTACCGTAATTCCCTTCCCCCACCACTCCGCCAATGCCCCGCATCGCCGCTATCCGTTCAAAGTACAAGATTGCCCAGCAGCATTGCTCAAAAAGTTGCCCCTTGTATCAAAAGCTTAAGGTTCCTGAGTTTGGAGATAACTGTTGTATTGTAGTTTCTTTTCTTCGAATTTACAGTTACAGTTGTACTCCAGATGTATTAGCAGATATTCAGTTGCATTATAATCTAAAGGATGATGGTTTTGATGGTGATATTGCTATTAAAATATAGATTTTAAACCAGGGGAGGATGCATCTCCATTTACTCTATTACGCAAAATAAATAGGTTCATTTGATTCATATTCCTTAGCTTCCGACCTATCAAAGGAGACCAGAATTATGCATTTAGGCCTAAAGTTTGAGGAATTATTCCTGATCCATTTTGGGTATGTTATTTTGGCATTTTTCCTTGAAAAAGGTGTCTGTTTCCAAGAGGCTAGTTACTGGGAAAAGTAATATTACAGTAGCACATTACTCACTGCCCAACACTGCTGTTCCCCTTCGAGGGAACTCGAACTGCGTCAGTGACGACACTATGGGAACGCCCCTGGGCGTGGCAGGGCTGAACTATGAATGAAACTACTCCAATCCTATTGGTGTTACTAGAACGGTAGTGTGTGACGGCGTAACCGGAGGGGGTATATAAGCACGCCGGCACATAGGACACATTAGCTTCTTTCTATTCAGCAGGCACTCTGGCTATGTTTGGAAGCTCCATTTTCCTACCTGACATCGAGATGAAGCAGCAGATCATGTCAAAGCGATTCCGACAGTGTGTCTTCCCTTGTGAGTGTTTCATCACAGAAGGTGATACCCATGGGATGTGCGTCTCATGCCTGGGGATGTCGCATGCTCAGGCGGCTCTCGAGGGGGCTGCCTGCGACCATTGCGAGGCCCTGCCCCTGAGGGTGCTGAGGTCTCGAGCGGCTCACTTCCTAGAGGATGGTCGGATGCGCTCCCCTCGTGGCACAGGCCCCGTGGTCGCTGAGGCGTCACGGCGGCTCCGATCTGACACGATCTGGCTCTGAGGAGCTAGATGTGCTTAGCATAGAGGAAATGGTACGTCATTAGCCCTCGCCAGGATACGAGGAGTTGTTGGAAGTGGTGACGCGGGCCGTGGCCAAGCTGCACATTGATTGGCCACAGGCGGTGCAGCAGCCATCGGCAGGCAGCAAACTAGATGAGCGGTTTCTGCAACACCGAGCGCCACCCACGCGTCGGCCCCTACCATTTTTTCCGGATGGAATAAACCCTTCTCTGCGCGGCTGTCTACGTCCACCCGGCTGGACTACGGCAGCGTGACGGGAATCAGACAGCACGGCTACGGAGCGATGCCACGAGTGGAGGAGGCACTGGCTAGCTACCTCTCTCCCAACCTCGCCTCATCCCTCCAGACACCGGCGCTCCCCACCAAGCCGTGTCGGATGACGTCCGATTTGGTGGGCAAGGCTTACATGGCATCGGGTCGAGCTGGTGCCAGCCTACATACGATGGCTGTCTTGCAGGCATACCAGGCCGATCTCCTCCTGACTCTCCTGACTGTGACGTAGGGGGAGGTCCCTCTGAGGAGGCTCTCCGTGTGACCAAGGAAACGGCCCGTTCCATCGGCCGATCCATGGCGGCTTTGGTGGCTACGGAGCACGATCTGTGGTTCAACCTATCAGGCATCCAGGGGAAGGAGAGGGCTTTTCTCCTGAATGCGCCCCTCTCGCCTTCTGGCCTGTTTGGCGAAGCAGTGGATGCTGTCGTCAACAGGTTCCAGCACGCCAAAACTCAGGGAGAGGCATTTGAGCGATATCTCCCCCGCCGGTCAGACTCCAGGACCTCGACGGCTCAGGAAAGGCGGACGCAGCCTTCATCCAGCACCTACCGCCACAGCCAGAAGCAGAGCGTCGCTTCGCAGGATCCCCCTCAACCAACCTGGGACGAAAGACGGCGCTCTCCCCACAGCCCCCCGAGGGAAGAGGTCCTGAGACCTCGAGTAGGGGGACCCACCACCCCGAGGGGCTGGTCCCCTTGGCGAAGTTCGCGGAACCTTGGCGAAGACTCGCAAACATTTCCCCGTGGGTCCTCCGCACAGTAGTAGATGGCTACAGGCTGCAGTTCCGGGTTCGCCCCCCCAGATTCTGCGGGATGCTCGGGTCTACAGTACATGCAGAACAGAGCCAGGTGTTGGGACAGGAAGTCCGCTCTCTGCTGAAGAAAGGGGCCATAGAATTAATTTCCCTGCCAGTCAGAGAAGCCGGCTTTTACAGCCGATACAGTACTTCCTGGTCCCCAAGAAGGATGGAGGATTGTGTCCGATTTTGGATTTGCGGTCCCTGAACCAATCTCTGAGGAGATTCAGGCTCAGGTTGCTTACCATCCCAGCCATCATCAGTCACATCCAATCCGAGGATTGGTTTGTCATGGTAGATCTGCAAGACGCTTATTTCCACATCTCCATCCGTCCCTCTCACAGGAAGTTCCTGAGGTTCGCCTTCGGGGGCACGGCTTACCAGTATCGGGTTTTTCCGTTCGGCCTAGCACTATCTCCCCGCACGTTCACCAAATGCATGGATGCAGCTCTGGCTCCGTTGAGGCTCCAGAGCATCCGCATACTGAACTACATCGACGACTGGCTCGTCCTGGCCCAGTCTCAAGAGTTCGGCATCGAGATGTCGTCCTCGCCCACCTTCAGCGTTTGGGGCTGCGGCTCAACGCGAAGAAGAGCGTGCTGACACCCGCCCAATGGACTGCGTTCCTAGGGGTGGTGTGGGACTCAACGACGATGCGGGCCCACCTGTCTCCCGCACGCATCGAGTCCATTTTATCCACAGTGACCAGAGTGCAGTTAGGCCGCGCCATCACTGTAAAACACTTTCAGAGGGTGTTGGGTCTTCTGGCAGCAGCGTCCAGTATAATACCTTCCGGACTACTGCACATGAGAGCCCTGCAGTGGTGGCTAAAATCCAAGGGATTCTCCCCGAGGGGAAATCCACTCCGTCTGATACGGGTTACAAGCGGATGCCTTCGTTCCCTGTCTGTATGGAGGAAGCCTTGGTTCCTGTCCCAAGGTCCTGTGTTGGGAGCAATCTGTCGCCGAACAATTATTTCAACAGAGGCCTCACTCACGGGATGGGGCGCGGTCATGGACGACCGCTTCGCAAGAGGCTCCTGGGAGGAGCATCATTTCTCTTGGCACATAAATTGCCTGGAAATGTTGGCGGTTTTCAGAGCTCTGAGGAGTTTTCTGCCCACTCTCCGCGGTCGCCACGTCCTTGTCAGGACCGACAATACGGCGGTGGTGGCCTATTTGAATCACCAGGGGGGTCTGCACTCGCGCCCATTATGCAAACTGGCACATCGGATCCTCCTGTGGTCCCAGGAGAGACTGCTGTCCCTCAGAGCGATGTACATCCCTGGGACCCAGAATCAAGGAGCATACCTGCTGTCGAGACAGGGGCTGAGGCCCGGGGAATGGAGACTCCACCCCGAGGTGGTGGAGTTATTATGCGAAGAGTTCGGCCCCATAGACGTGGACTTGTTTGCGTCCCGAGAGACGGCACACTGTCCCCTGTGGTTCTCCCTATCACCCCCAGCCCCGCTGGGGCTGGATGCCATGGTACAGACGTGGCCGAGGCTGCTCTGGAGTGGGTCCGCCAGGACGGCGTCAGCCTACTACTAGTAGCCCCGTTTTGGCCGGCACGAGTATGGTTCTCGGATTTAATATCGCTCCTCGAGGGCTCGCCCTGGCAGGTCCCTCTGAGAAGAGACCTGCTGTCCCAGGCAGAGGGCCGGATCTTTCACCCGCACCCCGCCCTGTGGCAGCTATGGGTCTGGCCCCTGAGGGGGCGCAGTTCTTAGAGGCGGGTCTGATGACAGGAGCAGTCGAGACGCTGCTCAGCTCCAGAGCCCCGTCCACGAGAAGGATGTACGGCCTAAAGTGGAATGTGTTCACCACCCGGTGCAGAACGGGCGGTGGACCCAGTTACCTGCTCGGTATGTGATACTGGAGTTCCTCCAGCACCGTTTCTCCGCTGGCCTCTCCCCGTCCACGCTCAAAGTATATGTGGCTGCCATTGCAGCATTCCACACCCTCTGAGTGATGGGCCCTTGGGGAGGCTTCCGCTGGTCGTTTGCTTCCTCCGTGGAGCCCGGAGGATGAGACCCATGACTCGTTCCAGGGTTCCCACCTGGGACCTGGCAGTGGTTCTCAAAGCGCTGGCTGAGGCCCCCTTCGAACCCCTGGAGTCGGCTGAGGCCAAGCACCTGACCCTTAAGATGACCTTTCTCCTCGCTATCACCTCTCTGAGGAGGGTGGGCACTTTCGGTCTCCCCGATGGAGTTTGCCCCGGGGAGGGTCAGGGCCATCCTGCACCCTTGTCCAGGTTATGTCCCTAAGGTTCCGGCCAGACTGGCAGGGTCCACGGTGCTGCAGGCGTTTCATCCCCCACCTCATGTGATGGCGGAGGACGGGAGACTTCATCTGCTCTGCCCTGTCAGAGCACTGAGTATTTACACCTGCCTTCTGCACTCGGCACCCGTGCGCTCTCCTCCTAGTCGTGCCGTCAGGTTCTGCACGCTGGGGGCAGGCGGGGTTTCGGTGCGGCCTAAGTGGGTATCTCGTTCCCATAGTGTCGTCACCGACGCAGTTCAAGTTCCCTCGAAGGGGAACGTCTCGGGTTACGTATGTAACCCTTGTTCCCCGAGAAGGGGAACGAGACACTGCGTCGGTCCACCACACCTCACCCCGCCTGGAGTGCCTTGCTTCATAGAAAGGGCTAATGTGTCCTATGTGCCGGCGTGCTTATATACCCCCTCCGGTTACGCCGTCACACACTACCGTTCTAGTAACACCAATAGGATTGGAGTAGTTTCATTCATAGTTCAGCCCTGCCATGCCCAGGGGCGTTCCCATAGTGTCGTCACCGACGCAGTGTCTCGTTCCCCTTCTAGGGGAACAAGGGTTACATACGTAACCCGAGACGGTCTCTCACTGCAAACACACCGGCTTGTCCTGCCTCTCTCTCCCAGCATGTGTCTCCACTCTGCCGACTTTCTTCATCAGCAGTAGGCTACGTTCCATAAATTCACCTGAGTTTCCATTTCCACAGCAGCAGGTGTGCCGCGCACGTGCGCTGTGTGTGCAGTCTACATCTGCAGTTTTGTGTTCACTGTTGCTCTGTGCTTGTAACGTAATACCAGATAACAACTCTCTCTGTGTTTCCCTGCAAAATGCAAGAATGGGTTGCCAAACATACTTTGACAGCTATCAGTATACTTGCCGCCCAAGTAAAGTACATGTGTCAAACACTGTATTTAAAGTTAGGGCAAGCTGCAGGCCTATTTTTTGTAAGTATTACACCGTTATTACCTACAGCTATTTTATTGTCTTTTAACGGCGTGTCACATGAGCATTGGGCTGGCAATGGAGCAGTGGATAAGACCATAGAGTTTGATAAGGCTGAGCAAGACACTTAACCCCTAGTTGCTCCAATAGCAATTGTAATTGTTGGATAAAAGCGTCAGCTAAATGAATAAATGTAGATGTATGAGGGGCGGCTGTGGTTCAGGAGGTAGAGTGGGTTTCCCATTAATCGGACGATCAGTTGTTCAATCTCCGGCTCAAAGTGTCCTTGGGCATTATATCAGTGTATGGATGTAGTGTAAAAGTGGTCGCCAAGAAAGGCGCTATGCAGAGCATTTACATTTACGGTTTTGGTACAGTAATGATTGAGTAATCATGTCTGCAAGTTTGAGTAGTTTAATTAACCCAAGATGGATAGTAATAATAATGATGATAATAAGGATAATAAATATAATAATACTGCCCTACCCTCCCAAAAGAATAGAAATAAAAAAAACTTAGGTATGAACTGAACCATGGCTCAAAAATCGACATCTGAACCTAACCTTGGATTACACCCCTATGGCAGAGGCTACCATGCAAGGTGCCAACTGCTCCTCAGTTCAGTAACTTGCCTAAGGACACTTCAACATGCAGACTGAAAAAGCTTTGGATCAAACTAAAGTTCCACCCGCTCTGCCTCTAAACCACAGGTGTTATGTCTGTTATCATGAAAGTTCCATACATAGTACCTGTGAGCCCTGTTTGTGCATTGTAGGTACTACCTGTGTCTCCAGCTGCGGAAGGACATCCTGCAGGGCCGCCTTCCCTGTTCCTTTGTCACCCTGGCCCTGCTGGGGTCCTATGCCCTGCAGTCAGAGCTGGGCGAGTACGACCCTGAGGTGCATGGCAACGAATATGCTAAGGACATGAAAATGGCCCAGGGTCAGACCAAGGAGCTGGAGGACAAAATGATGGAGCTTCACCATACATACAGGTCAGAGCACTGCCTCAGTCAACCAGCGGTGGAAGGTGTTCAGATTCTTTAGTAAAAGTATCAATACCACAATTAAGTGGATTTGTTAAATAATTGTGTTACAAGTCAAATTCTGTTTTAAAAATTTTAAATAAATAAAAGTACATAAAAATTGTGTGTGCTTGTGTGCGTGTGTGCTTGAACTCGAGCCAAAACAAACAACATAAATACAATTTTTATTTGCTATAAGTAATCCATGCTCATTGCACGATACCGTTACATTGCATGCATTTAGCCGACATGATTTGTCCACAGTTATACGTAAGTAACGTTACAGTAACGTAGTGAATGGGTCTCCCACTGTGTTGTCCTGCGCCGTTATGTTGCATTATTGTATATTATGTGGGTTACATAAGTTACAGAGTTATCTAACTTCAGCCAGCTAAAGCACACACTCACTCTCCTTTACAACTCAATATATTTACATGCTTTACAGTAATGTTAGATTACCTGTCCAATAGGATGAAAGCCAACTCTGGGGCTGTTTTTATATCCAAAACAAAACGGAGGTCTCTCCATGCCTGCTTTCTGATTTTGACCCGTGCTTTCACCCTATGTCGATCTGATTCTTTTTTGGCCTGACGGGCTTCAGCATATAAAACTTTTTTTTTTTTTTCTTAAGTGGAGTTTGTGTTGGAGTCTGTATTGTGCTGGGAGGCAGTCATATTTTGGGACATTGTCTTATTAGCTGCGGTGTTGTCGCTGTGTGTACAGTTCAGAATCAGCAGGCAAGAGGCTCAGGAGCTTGATTGCAGAAGATCTAACACGATTCCTTCACGTAGGACGCAGAATAGTGGCTTTTCAAAGGGACGGAGAAAGCAGGCGTGTGGTTAATTTTTATTGCCATTACACACACTTCACAAATAGGCAGTAAAAAAATGTTTTATTCATAAGTGATTTAATTAAAAAACTACATATAGCCTCTTTAAGTAAATGCACCTCACTTTTACTTTGAACCACTCCACTCAAAAGAACTAAGTCCATCTAATTATTAATGTAACTATACAGGCTTAAATAAAAATATAAATCAGGCCGTTAAATAAAAAAAACAGTTTTGTGATGTAATAAACTTGGCTTGAATCAAGATCCGGTATCAGTATTCATATCACAGCATCTCCACAGTGACAGTAACTAAATATTTTGTTGGATTCCTGCTGTGGTGTTGTGGCAGGTCAATGAGTCCAGCCCAGGCAGACCTGATGTTCCTGGAGAATGCCAAGAAACTCTCCATGTATGGAGTGGACCTCCACCAGGCCAAGGTGAGCATAGGAGCTACAGCTGTTCAGCTGCTCTTCTAGGCAACTGCTCTTTATGGTTAAATGCTTAAAAAAGGGCTTAGTAAGAAGCAAGTCATCTTTGTTTTCCCCGGTGACTTTTATGGTCAAATATATAAATATACTTAATTTGGGTGTGAATGTGATTCAACCACTCACTGTTCAATAAAAACTTCCCTGGCCTGAACAGCAGGAAGACATGTGACTTGTCAGGTTTTACAGCAGAAATCAGGTCAATCTGTTTGCATCAGAGCAGGGATATAACCTAATATGTAGGGAGGAACCTTTACAGAACAATACTGCCCCCTGTGGATGATGGTGAGCAGTACAAGGAAACTGCATCATAAAACAACTGCTGCAGATGCTACTACAGTAGAGTAAACTTTTCTGCTTACATGGATAATCATTGGTAGCAGTACAAACAGTAATAAACATTTCAAACACATGTCCTGATCACCACTGCAAAAAAAACAGTTTATACTAAGAGAAAGTCTTAGACTTAACTGTTCTGTAAATGTAAAATTTGTGTAAATAAAAAACATAAAAATGTCATCAGTCCTCAAGATAGTCTCCCAAACAGGGACCTGTTGCAAAGCAAGATGTCTTAGCATTTACAGTCATCACAACAAAATGATTATGTTAAAAGCACATTTGCATGGAACACTCCTATTTTAGATAGCATTTACTAGAATCAAAATCCAGAAACGAATCAGAATCAGAATCCTTATAAAACCCTTATCTAATCCACTTACAAGCAAGTAATGAAACTGCTACAGCCCCCTACAGAACACCCCTTGCGCCACGTTTCAATGAAATGTAAGATATTTTTTGCACACTGCAAAAACTAAAATCTTAGTAAGATTAATTATCTTAATTGAAGGCAAAACATGTTTTGTTTTTTGTCTGACAAGATATTTCTTCTTACCAGGCGGCTCTTATGTTAGAGAATTTCACTTGTTTCAAGTTTTTTGGGCCTTAAGTAGCAAGTGAAATATTCTTGTTTTTGAGAGCTCAGTTTATGCAGTGCACATGTAGCTTGTCCAGAGTTAGGAAAAAGTGTCTTGGAGCGATTCCCTAAACCCATCGGGAAGACGCCATTGTCAATTTACCGGTAGGTTTTGCCATTTACCAGCTCCATACTTTAACAAACTTTTCCAATTAATCGATCTGATTTCAAATTTTTGCTGTGCAATCTAAAGACATTGTAGATGAAAATTTGTGCTGCTGGATAATAAAACAATGATGATAAGTCTTGCGATTTATTAATTAATTATGCGCAGTGCAAGGTTGTAATTTCAGTAGCTTGCTCATTTATGAATATACTGACGTCAAATCACCTCTCATCTGTCCTACACATCCTCTCACAATTTCACACACATTTCCCGTTTTATTTTGAGGTTTTCTGCCTCTTGTATCAAAACTGCTTCCTGTCTGTGTTTTCATTGATTGTCTGAATTTGTTCCAACTGTGCCTCATTTATCACCTCCCTCTTATATATTTAAGTCTATGTCTGTTCATTGTCTCATTTAATGTTGAGAGTCTCTGCCTGTTTCCCATGCCTGTTTGTGGATCACTTTAGATTTATTTGTGTTTTTGGTTCTGACCTTTCATCCGTTATTCATCCATCAATGAGTGCACGGGCATTGGACCGAATTAAATGATTGGCCTTGCTTATTTCTGTCCTGCGACATTTTTAAAATAATTTCCCCCCACAGCATTTGATTGACCGCCCCCTTTACGAAGTGTAGCGTCATGTGATACTTGTCAATTGACAGCCACAGCACACACTAAATGTATCATACAGACAGAAGAAGTTAGCCAGGATCTGCCAATCCAGGGAGGAAATGTGATTAAACTATTCCTTTTCTGATGTCAACCTGTGATGACCTGGTTTTAATCATGTTGGTATACAATGCTCTGTGATCAAAACATAATTTGGAGGAATGGTGGTTATCCCTCCAACAGACTTCTAAAGACTGGAGACTGACTGAAGTTGTTTTGCCTAGTGGTGGAATACACCTTAATACACTTCCTTTCATTTGTCACCCATTTAAGATCTTTGTTTATCTTTGTTGTTCATTCCAGGTTCCCTCAAAATGTCTTAGCTCTCTGAAATCTGCATATCCTGGCAGTGATAATCTTTCTGTTTCTCTGGGTGTCTATGTCAGGATCTAGATGGTGTTGACATTATGCTGGGGGTTTGCTCCAGTGGTCTGATGGTTTACAAAGAGAAACTGAGAATCAACCGTTTCCCCTGGCCCAAAGTTCTCAAGGTCTCATACAAACGTAGCAGTTTCTTCATCAAAATAAGACCATCTGAGGTACAGTGTTCATCACAACAAATATTCATCCACCTGTAAAATCTGTTCATTGTTTAACACTAAACATACCCAAATCATTAATGAAACCATAAAGCTAATTTCATTAGCCTTGTTTTTAGCAGGTTTGTTTGTTGTTTCACTAGGTGGAACAGTATGAAAGTGCAATTGGATTCAAACTACCCAATTATAAGGCAGCCAAGAAGCTGTGGAAAGTATGTGTTGAACATCATACCTTCTTCAGGTAAGATATTGTATTCGGTAAGTCAGTTTATTTACATGGCTATGCAGTCTTTTAGGTGAAGGGACCATGGGCATTTTGCTAAACATGCTTGCTTGCTTAGTTAGATCAGAAGATCCGTCTCAGTGTTCTTTTTGTGCAGGCTGACCTCCACTGAGATGGCCACCACTCCTAGGAAGTTCCTGGCTTTGGGCTCTAAGTTTCGCTACAGTGGTCGGACTCAGGCTCAGACCAGACAGGCAAGCTCTCTCATCGCCAGACCAGCTCCTCTGTTCCAGCGCTCCTCCAGCAAGAGGAACTCACACAGCATGGATGGAGGTAAACTGTTCCACCCCCTGTTTGTTCTGTAGGCGTTTGTGTGTGTGTATTTGTCAAACTGTTGGCCAGTACAATGCCGATCTACAGGTAAGTGTACTAGTGTTCTTGATTTTATTCTCCAAAAAAATTACACTTGTGTAAACACAGGCATACAGACACACAATGACACCATGCAGTTGCAGACCTGCAACCTTTGATCAGCACCACGGACAGCAGCCGAAGTACCACGTCTATCAAAGCAAATCTAACAGCCTGGGGTTCTCATAAATAAACGGTGCGTATGTACAAAACTGGGCTTCCTAAGCAAAGGTTGTGATCTATAAAAAAACAAACTGAGAATGTGCGGTCCTGTAAGTAAACTCTGAACCATGCGTACGGACATAAAGAGGGGAAATGAGAAAAGGCGACTCACATGGCAGAAGGATGAAATGGTTTAAAATGAATAGGCCTACTATTGTGTA
Source organism: Micropterus salmoides (assembly GCF_014851395.1). Taxonomy (NCBI): domain Eukaryota; kingdom Metazoa; phylum Chordata; class Actinopteri; order Centrarchiformes; family Centrarchidae; genus Micropterus; species Micropterus salmoides. Next base: position 33,498,122 of record NW_024040817.1, on the reverse strand, counting down.
AAATAAATTGAAATATTTAATTTAAAAAAAACATAATTTAACATAATTTAATCATTTGCAGCCACAAAAAAAAACATATTTTAGGATAACAAACGGAGATATCGATTTTTGCAAAAGAATGCCGTGCATTTTATTCTCATAAATAAGGTGAACAGGAGGACAAATTACATTTAAATTGCCATTTTCAATGCGTCAGTCGAGCAAATACGAGTGGATTGTTTCATATATTATCAGATGTTCGTTGCCTTATCGAGCCAAACGCTGTGCGCCAGCGCGTGGATGTGATGCGCTGCATGTAAAAACACATTATGGAAAATATAACACTATTTTATTAAGTAAATCTTTCATTGTGCCGCTTTTGTCATTTAAGTCCTATTTCTTTTAACTCATCGGCAGCCTCGTTAAGTTAGTGAACTGTTTGTGTAGCCTAAATAAATGTTTAAACACAGTGGAATGCATTTGGTTTACTCTCTTTTGAAACGGGGAATTAGTAGCTGGGTCATCTTGTCTTGCGTGTGTGTGTCCCCCTCCAAGCAGCGACGTGACTACTCAAGAGGGATGCCCCTTCCTGGAGATTGGTTATTAGGGCCCGAGCACGACCGTGTGAGGTCCCTATTGAATTAGCTAAGATTATATTTAGGGCCCGAGCACGACCGTGTGAGGTCCCTATTGAATTTGCTAAGATTATATTTAGGGCCCGAGCACGACCGTGTGAGGTCCCTATTGAATTTGCTGAGATTATATTTAGGGCCTGAGCATGACCGTGCGAGGTCCCTATTGAATTTGCTAAGATTATTATTTAGGGCCCGAGCACGACCGTGTGAGGTCCCTATTGAATTTGCTAAGATTATATTTAGGGCCCGAGCACGACCGTGTGAGGTCCCTATTGAATTTGCTAAGATTATTTTTTTTTTAGGGCCCAAGCACGACCGTGTGAGGTCCCTATTGAATTTACTTAGATTATTATTTTTTTAGGCCCGAGCACGACCGTGTGAGGTCCCTATTGAATTTGCTAAGATTATATTTTTAGGGCCCGAGCACTACCGTGTGAGGTCCCTATTGAATTTGCTAAGATTATTTTTAGGGCCCGAGCACGACCGTGCGAGGTCCCTATTGAATTTGCTAAGATTATATTTTTAGGGCCTGAGCACGACCGTGCGAGGTCCCTATTGAATTTGCTCAGATTATTATTAGGGCCCGAGCACGACCGTGTGAGGTCCCTATTGAATTTGCTAAGATTATATATATATATTTTTTTTTTTCTTTTTTCTGCAAAGTAGGCTCAACTGACATGGACTAAACATACTCGAAAACTCACCAAAATTTGCAAACATGTCAGAACCGGTGAAATTTTGGATGATTTACACACTTCGTACTTTAACGAACTCCTCCTAGGGATTTAGTCCGACCGACCTCAAATTTCCGCTGTGCCTTCTAAAGGCATTGAAGATGAAAAGTTGTGCTATTTGCGAGTTTTCGTCAATGGGCGTGTCCGTGGCGTGGCGTCAAAGATCAAGTCTTTGCCATGACACAGGAAGTTGTTGTAACTTCAGTATACATGCTCACATCTGGACCAAACTGTACATGTAGGATGAGAGTCCCGCCCTGAACACATGTACATGCCGACATTCACCCACAGTCATAGCGCCACCTGCTGGCAACAGGAAGTGACTTTTAACGAAGCAGCCCCCGCCACACGTTTCACCTACGTGCACGAATTTTCTGTGGTACGTGTATCTTGTCCAGACGCACAAAAAAGTCTCTTGGAGCCATAGCCTAAACCCAACAGGAAGTCGGCCATTTTGAATTTTACGTCAATTTTTGGATGATTTACACACTTCGTACTTTAACGAACTCCTCCTAGGGATTTAGTCCGACCGACCTCAAATTTGTGCTGTGCCTTCTAAAGGCATTGAAGATGAAAAGTTGTGCTATTTGCAAGTTTTCGTCAGTGGGCGTGTCCTTGGCGTGGCATCAAAGATCAAGTCTTTGCCATGACACAGGAAGTTGTTGTAACTTCAGTGTACATGCTCACATCTGAACCAAACTTTACGTGCTTGATAACTCTCCCACCCCGAAGACATCTACACGCCAATACCGATTTATATTCATAGCGGCAAGTGCTATGTAGCTCCACATAGGGGACACAGGAAGTGACATATAACACCTTCATGCGCCATCGGAACCGCGTAACAAATTCACAGCCGCACTGGCAGAGCTCCAGAATATGCAACTCGGCCGACTCACACCCGGACGCGCTAAAAGTGCGAGGGCCCGCCCAACGCTGCTTGCAGCTTTAATTATTACTTTATTCTTATTAAGTGATGGCGTTATTATTATTATTACTTTTATTTTTCAGAATAGTCCAACTTTATTCTTGAAATGTCAGAGAACACATATGTGGGGATCAGTGCTGAATATTCAGAAAGTTTTGAACATGAGCAGAAAACCTGCTGAAACACAAGCTATTAATCCTGGGGCTGTGCTGATTCTAAATTAATCAAAATGAATTTATTTAGGGCTGACCCCAAATAGTAGAAGATTCGATGCTTCGATGGGCGGAGCCTGATTCGACTGTCAATCTCACAGTCGAAGCTTCACAGTGAAACAAGGATCATGCCATTTTGGCGATATGGGGGTGCTCAACTTCTGATTTTACATAGAACTACCAGTTTTCTCCCAATAAGTTAATATACAGCCTATTACAATATAAATTTTAACGTTTAATGCTGTAAATAAACATGTAAAAAAGAATAAAACTTCCAACAAATGTTTTAAAGTGCATAAATAAATCCAAAATTGTAACCCTAACACTGGGTCGTCAGTGCGCATGTGTAGGCGTAGCGTGAATGTTTGTAGTGGCAGGAGGAACACTTGCTGAAGAGATGGAGCCACAGCTTCACCAGTGTTGTGCAGAGTTGTCCACACCTCGTGGGACTTTCGGATAATTTATCACCTTTGATGAACCACACAAAGAATATTATATCGTTTTTAAACAGCCGCTACTTGAAAGACCCGCGAGGAACCGCAACGTGCCGCAAAAACTCGAGAGAGAGAGAGAGAGAGAGAGAGAGAGAGAGAGAGAATGGTCAACAATAAGCCTCAGTTTAGCTTCGGCTCGCAATCACCATGCACAAAAACACACATGATTCGACTATCAGTCTACTATAGGCAAGACTTGACGATTCTGATTCGACTGTGTAAATCGTTAGTCGGGGACAGCCCTAAATTTATTATTGATGTGAATAGGTGCCACATGCACATTTAAAGACATTACTTCAGTCAATCATCATGCCTGTGCTGACTCAGCTGGGAGGAACTGTTTAATGCTGGAAAGTTTCTGTGGGACATCCACACAATTAATATAGTTGTGATTATGTTGTTTTTACTAGCAGAAATAATAACAATTAAAGCTGCAAGCAGCGTTGGGCGGGCCCTCGCACTTGTAGCGCGTCCGCGGGTGAGCCGGCCGAGTTGCACATTCTGGAGCTCTGCCGGTGCGGCTGTGAATTTCCTACGCGGTTCCGACGCCGCATGAAGGTGTTATATGTCACTTCCTGTGTCCCCTATGTGGAGTTACATAGCACTTGCCGCTATGAATATAAATCGGTATTGGTGTGTAGATGTCTGCGGGGTGGGAGAGTTATCAAGCACGTAAAGTTTGTTTCAGATGTGAGCATGTACACTGAAGTTACAACAACTTCCTGTGTCAATGGCGAAGAGTTGATCTTTGACGCCACGCCACAGACACGCCCATTGACGAAAACTTGCAAATAGCACAACTTTTCATCTTTAATGCCTTTAGAAGGCACAGCAGAAATTTGAAGTCGGTTGGACTAAATCCCTAGGAGGAGTTTGTTAATGTACGGAGTGTGTAAATGATCCAAAAATGGCGGTAAAATTCAAAATGGCCGACTTCCTGTTGGGTTTAGGGCATCGCTCCAAGAGCCTTTTTGTGCATCTGGACAAGATACACGTACCACAGAAAATTCGTGCATGTAGGTGAAACTTGCGGCGGGGGCTGCTTCGTTAAAAGTCACTTCCTGTTACCAGCAGGTGGCGCTATGACTGTGGGTGAATGTCGGCATGTACATGTGTTCAGGGCGGGACTCTCATCCTACATGTACACTTTGGTCCAGATGTGAGCATGTACACTGAAGTTACAACAACTTCCTGTGTCATGGCGAAGAGTTGATCTTTGACGCCACGCCACGGACACGCCCATTGACGAAAACTCACAAATAGCACAACTTTTCATCTTCAATGCCTTTAGAAGGCACAGCAGAAATTTGAGGTCGGTCGGACTAAATCCCTAGGAGGAGTTCGTTAAAGTACGAAGTGTGTAAATCATCCAAAAATTGACGTAAAATTCAAAATGGCCGACTTCCTGTTGGGTTTAGGCTATGGCTCCAAGAGACTTTTTTGTGCGTCTGGACACGATACACGTACCACAGAAAATTCGTGCACGTAGGTGAAACGTGCGGCGGGGGCTGCCTCGTTAAAAGTCACTTCCTGTTGCCAGCAGGTGGCACTATGACTGTGGGTGAATGTCGGCATGTACATGTGTTCAGGGCGGGACTCTCATCCTACATGTACAGTTTGGTCCAGATGTGAGCATGTACACTGAAGTTACAACATCTTCCTGTTTCATAGCGAATCATCGACGCCACGGACACGCCCATTGACGAAAACTCGCAAATAGCACAACTTTTCATCATCAATGCCTTTAGAAGGCACAGCAGAAATTTGACGTCGATCCGACTAAATCCCTAGGAGGAGTTCGTTAAAGTACGAAGTGTGTAAATCATCCAAAAATGGCCGTAAAATTCAAAATGGCCGACTTCCTGTTGACTTTAGGCTATGGGTTCTTGAGGCTTTTTTGTGCGTCTTGATATGTTACATGTCCCTAGAAAATTTCGTACATGTAGGTTGAACGTGAACGAGGGGCTAATCTTTTCCAATTTTCTAGGTGGCGCTAGCGAGTCATTTTGCCACGCCCATGTGCGAAACTTGTAGAATACGAAATTTTTCACCGGTTCTGACATGTTTGCAAATTTTGGTGAGTTTTCGAGTATGTTTAGACCATGTCAGTTGAGCCTACTTTGCAGAACAAAAAAATATATATATATATATATTAAAGCTGCAAGCAGCGTTGGGCGGGCCCTCACACTTGTAGCGCGTCCGCGCGTGAACCGGCCGAGTTGCATATTCTGGAGCTCTGCCGGTGCGGCTGTGAATTTCCTACGCGGTTCCGACGCCGCATGAAGGTGCTATATGTCACTTCCTGTGTCCCCTATGTGGAGCTACATAGCACTTGCCGCTATGAATATAAATCGGTATTGGCGTGTAGATGTCTGCGGGGTGGGAGAGTTATCAAGCACGTAAAGTTTGTTTCAGATGTGACCATGTACACTGAACAATAATGTACACAAACAATAAAATAAATTCCTTTTATATTTCCCTGCCTTGTTGTTTATGTGTACATACAGAGGAGAATGTGAGAACAGCACACATTTCATCGTTACTGTGTGTTAGAGCATGGGAGAACAGTGGATACTTTTAATACAGCCCACACCCCTAATACTGTGTAACTATAACAAGTAGAGAACAGAAGAAAAAGATGTTCTTTCTTTACAACTGTCTGCATAGCTTATTCATATTGTGTAATGAATGAAAATAAATAGGCCTACTAGGATCCTCTCTACTTTGACATTTAAGATTAGCTTGTTTGATCCACCTTCATACACATGTGACATTACTGTACAACTTGAGAAAGGTGAGTTGTTTTCTGCTCCAGCCTGCCTAAAAGAAAAGCGTTTTTGGGATTAAATGGACTTTATTAGCTGCTGCAGTGCAGGATGAACTCAGAATAGACCCATTTCTCACCTTATTATTCTAAATCATGCAACGAAGAAGAAGAAATGCATAATAAATCCTGGGACAAAATCTGTCCACAAATACTGTACACCATGTAGTCTGATGAACAAGACTTGTGTTATAGCTGACTTGGGCAGTGAAATGTTTTTTTAATTCATGTGGTCATAGTTGTCCACAACTCAAATCAGAATATAAGAAGAAATGTTTTATACCACCTCAAGAAGGCTTCCTATCAGAAAGGTAGGAAGGTATTTCAAATGTACAACTGCAGTACTTAAATATAAGTAAAGTAATTTCCCTGACATTTTTGTGTTACTTTACTTTTAATAGACCCATGTAAGAGGTTTTATACTTCCTGTGAGTATAATCCAATCAATCTTATTTTCATACTGTATATCCGTTGTGTAATTTGATAAATTGTGTTGTATGTCGTGCTCGCATCTCAGAGAAGACTCTGACTGCAACATGCGTCTTTGTAAAGAGAGAAACAGACAGAAAAAGTCTCTAACTCTGCCTGTCAGCTCGCTCTGCTCCGTTAAAACTGAATTTACCATACAGAATTGAATACGAGTGCACTCCAGATTTAGCTGCAGCCAGCTGACCGTGTGCTTCTCTCTATACCGCAGTTCTGTGTCCATGCATGCAGCAAACTGAAAGCACTGTCTGTCGGAGCGTCTACATGAAAAGAGAAGGAAGACATTGCTGGTAGTATTGTCTTCAGAGTTGTTAAACACCTCAGCGCACTGAAGGAAGCCATCTGACTGTGTGAGGGGCAAGATCGTTGATGTCTGCAGGCAGAGTAGGAGCTCTCCTGTCTGACTGGTCCACCAATAGCAGAGAAGATGACCCCTTGAGTTATCAAGCACGTAAAGTTTGGTTCAGATGTGAGCATGTACACGTAAGTTACAACAACTTCCTGTGTCATGGCGAAGACTTGATCTCTGACGCCACGCCACGGACACACCCTGTGACGAAAACTCGCAAATAGCACAACTTTTCATCTTCAATGCTTTTAGAAGGCACAGCACAAATTTGAAGTCGGTCGGACTAAATCCCTAGGAGGAGTTCGTTAAAGTACGAAGTGTGTAAATCATCCAAAATGTGATGTAAAATTCAAAATGGCCGACTTCCTGTTGGTTTTAGGGCATCGCTCCGAGAGACTTTTTTGTGCGTCTGGACAAGATACACGTACCACAGAAAATTCGTGCACGTAGGTGAAACGTGCGGTGGGGGCTGCTTCGTTAAAAGTTACTTCCTGTTGCCAGCAGGTGGCGCTATGACTGTGGGTGAATGTCGGCATGTACATGTGTTCAGGGTGGGACTCTCATCCTACATGTACAGTTTGGTCCAGATGTGAGCATACACACTGAAGTTACAACAACTTCCTGTGTCATGGCGAAGACTTGATCTTTGACGCCACGCCACGGACACGCCCATTGACGAAAACTCGCAAATAGCACAACTTTTCATCTTCAATGCCTTTAGAAGGCACAGCACAAATTCGAAGTCGGTCGGACTAAATCCCTAGGAGGAGTTCGTTAAAGTACGAAGTGTGTAAATCATCCAAAATTTGACGTAAAATTCAAAATGGCCGACTTCCTGTTGGTTTTAGGGCATCGCTCCAAGAGGCTTTTTTGTGCGTCTGGACAAGATACACGTACCACAGAAAATTCGTGCACGTAGGTGAAACGTGCGGCGGGGGCTGCTTCGTTAAAAGTCACTTCCTGTTGCCAGCAGGTGGCGCTATGACTGTGGGTGAATGTCGGCATGTACATGTGTTCAGGGGGGACTCTCATCCTACATGTACAGTTTGGTCCAGATGTGAGCATACACACTGAAGTTACAACAACTTCCGTGTCATGGCGAAGACTTGATCTTTGACGCCACGCCACGGACACGCCCATTGACGAAAACTCGCAAATAGCACAACTTTTCATCTTCAATGCCTTTAGAAGGCACAGCACAAATTTGAGGTCGGTCGGACTAAATCCCTAGGAGGAGTTCGTTAAAGTACGAAGTGTGTAAATCATCCAAAATTTGACGTAAAATTCAAAATGGCCGACTTCCTGTTGGTTTTAGGGCATCGCTCCAAGAGGCTTTTTTGTGCGTCTGGACAAGATACACGTACCACAGAAAATTCGTGCACGTAGGTGAAACGTGCGGCGGGGGCTGCTTCGTTAAAAGTCACTTCCTGTTGCCAGCAGGTGGCGCTATGACTGTGGGTGAATGTCGGCATGTACATGTGTTCAGGGGGGACTCTCATCCTGCATGTACAGTTTGGTCCAGATGTGAGCATACACTGAAGTTACGACAACTTCCGTGTCATGGCGAAGAGCTGATCTTTGACGCCACGCCACGGACACGCCCATTGACGAAAACTTGCAAATAGCACAACTTTTCATCTTCAATGCCTTTAGAAGGCACAGCAGAAATTTGAGGTCGGTCGGACTAAATCCCTAGGAGGAGTTCGTTAAAGTACGAAGTGTGTAAATCATCCAAAATTTGACGTAAAATTCAAAATGGCCGACTTCCTGTTGGGTTTAGGCTATGGCTCCAAGAGACTTTTTTGTGCGTCTGGACAAGATACACGTACCACAGAAAATTCGTGCACGTAGGTGAAACGTGCGGCGGGGGCTGCTTCGTTAAAGGTCACTTTCTGTTGCCAGCAGGTGGCGCTATGACTGTGGGTGAATGTCGGCATGTACATGTGTTCAGGGCGGGACTCTCATCCTACATGTACAGTTTGGTCCAGATGTGAGCATGTACACTGAAGTTACAACAACTTCCTGTTTCATGCGAATCATCGACGCCACGGACACGCCCATTGACGAAAACGCAAATAGCACAACTTTTCATCGTCAATGCCTTTAGAAGGCACAGCAGAAATTTGACGTCGATCCGACTAATCCCTAGGAGGAGTTCGTTAAAGTACGAAGTGTGTAAATCATCCAAAAATGGCCATAAAATTCAAAATGGCCGACTTCCTGTTTACTTTAGGCTATGGGTTCTTGAGGCTTTTTTGTGCGTCTTGATACGATACATGTCCCCAGAAAATTTCGTACATGTAGGTTGAACGTGAACGAGGGGCTAATCTTTTCCAATTTTCTAGGTGGCGCTAGCGAGTCATTTTGCCACGCCCATGTGCGAAACTTGTAGAATACGAAATTTTTCACCGGTTCTGACATGTTTGCAAATTTTGGTGAGTTTTCGAGTATGTTTAGGCCATGTCATTTGGGCCTACTTTGCAGAAAAAAAAATAAAAAATTAAAGCTGCAAGCAGCGTTGGGCGGGCCCTCGCACTAGTAGCGCGTCCGCGCGTGAGCCGGCCGAGTTGCACATTCTGGAGCTCTGCCGGTGCGGCTGTGAATTTCCTACGCGGTTCCGACGCCGCATGAAGGTGCTATATGTCACTTCCTGTGTCCCCTATGTGGAGCTACATAGCACTTGCCGCTATGAATATAAATCGGTATTGGTGTGTAGATGTCTGCGGGGTGGGAGAGTTATCAAGCACGTAAAGTTTGTTTCAGATGTGAGCATGTACACTGAACAATAATGTACCCAAACAATAAAATAAATTCCTTTTATATTTCCCTGCCTTGTTGTTTATGTGTACATACAGAGGAAGAATGTGAGAACAGCACACATTTCATCGTTACTGTGTGTTAGAGCATGGGAGAACAGTGGATACTTTTAATACAGCCCACACCCCTAATACTGTGTAACTATAACAAGTAGAGAACAGAAGAAAAAGATGTTCTTTCTTTACAACTGTCTGCATAGCTTATTCATATTGTGTAATGAATGAAAATAAATAGGCCTACTAGGCTCCTCTCTACTTTGACATTTAAGATTAGCTTGTTTGATCCACCTTCATACACATGTGACATTACTGTACAACTTGAGAAAGGTGAGTTGTTTTCTGCTCCAGCCTGCCTAAAAGAAAAGCGTTTTGGGATTAAATGGACTTTATTAGCTGCTGCAGTGCAGGATGAACTCAGAATAGACCCATTTCTCACCTTATTATTCTAAATCATGCAACGAAGAAGAAGAAATGCATAAGAAATCCTGGGACAAAATCTGTCCACAAATACTGTACAGCATGTAGTCTGATGACAAGACTTGTGTTATAGCTGACTTGGGCAGTGAAATGTTTTTTTAATTCATGTGGTCATAGTTGTCCACAACTCAAATCAGAATATAAGAAGAAATGTTTTATACCACCTCAAGAAGGCTTCCTATCAGAAAGGTAGGAAGGTATTTCAAATGTACAACTGCAGTACTTAAATCTAAGTAAAGTAATTTCCCTGACATTTTTGTGTTACTTTACTTTTAATAGACCCATGTAAGAGGTTTTATACTTCCTGTGAGTATAATCCAATCAATCTTATTTTCATACTGTATATCCGTTGTGTAATTTGATAAATTGTGTTGTATGTCGTGCTCGCATCTCAGAGAAGACTCTGACTGCAACATGCGTCTTTGTAAAGAGAGAAACAGACAGAAAAAGTCTCTAACTCTGCCTGTCAGCTCGCTCTGCTCCGTTAAAACTGAATTTACCATACAGAATTGAATACGAGTGCACTCCAGATTTAGCTGCAGCCAGCTGACCGTGTGCTTCTCCCTATACCGCAGTTCTGTGTCCATGCATGCAGCAAACTGAAAGCACTGTCTGTCGGTGCTTCTACGTGAAAAGAGAAGGAAGACATTGCTGGTAGTATTGTCTTCAGAGTTGTTAAACACCTCAGCGCACTGAAGGAAGCCATCTGACTGTGTGAGGGGCAAGATCGTTGATGTCTGCAGGCAGAGTAGGAGCTCTCCTGTCTGACTGGTCCACCAATAGCAGAGAAGATGACCCCTTGAGACACAGCCCCTCCTCATTTGCATAATGAGGCAGAAATGCATACAAAAATTTAAGACAGGCAGAAATAAATACCATGGGTGAAAATAAATAAGGTAAATAAATACAAAGGAAGAATAAAACAGACAAAAATATTAAAACACACACATAAATAAATACATTAAAAAAATTAGTAATAAATAAAGTTGAATAAACAAATAAGGTAATTATAACAAAGGTGAATAAGTAAAGGCACTAATTAAAATATATACATTTATGTCTCCTTGTATAATTTAATTACTACCTACATTTATTTATTTACTTATTTTTTTGTGTATTTAATTGGATGCTTATTTATTTATTGAGCATTTATTTATTTCTGTATTTATTTCTGACTGTGTCAGGATCGGTCCTCCATAGCGGGGTGGGAGAGTTATCAAGCACGTAAAGTTTGGTTCAGATGTGAGCATGTACACTGAAGTTACAACAACTTCCTGTGTCATGGCGAAGACTTGATCTCTGACGCCACGCCACGGACACACCCATTGACGAAAACTCGCAAATAGCACAACTTTTCATCTTCAATGCCTTTAGAAGGCACAGCACAAATTTGAAGTCGGTCGGACTAAATCCCTAGGAGGAGTTCGTTAAAGTACGAAGTGTGTAAATCATCCAAAATTTGACGTAAAATTCAAAATGGCCGACTTCCTGTTGGTTTTAGGGCATCGCTCCAAGAGGCTTTTTTGTGCGTCTGGACAAGATACACGTACCACAGAAAATTCGTGCACGTAGGTAAAACGTGCGGCGGGGGCTGCTTCGTTAAAAGTCACTTCCTGTTGCCAGCAGGTGGCGCTATGACTGTCTGTGAATGTCAGCATGTACATGTGTTCAGGGCGGGACTCTCATCCTACATGTACAGTTTGGTCCAGATGTGAGCATGTACACTGAAGTTACGACAACTTCCGTGTCATGGCGAAGAGCTGATCTTTGACGCCACGCCACGGACACGCCCATTGACGAAAACTTGCAAATAGCACAACTTTTCATCTTCAATGCCTTTAGAAGGCACAGCACAAATTTGAGGTCGGTCGGACTAAATCCCTAGGAGGAGTTCGTTAAAGTACGAAGTGTGTAAATCATCCAAAATTTGACGTAAAATTCAAAATGGCCGACTTCCTGTTGATTTTAGGCATCGCTCCAAGAGGCTTTTTTGTGCGTCTGGACAAGATACACGTACCACAGAAAATTCGTGCACGTAGGTGAAACGTGCGGCGGGGGCTGCTTCGTTAAAAGTCACTTCCTGTTGCCAGCAGGTGGCGCTATGACTGTCTGTGAATGTCAGCATGTACATGTGTTCAGGGCGGGACTCTCATCCTACATGTACAGTTTGGTCCAGATGTGAGCATGTACACTGAAGTTACGACAACTTCCGTGTCATGGCGAAGAGCTGATCTTTGACGCCACGCCACGGACACGCCCATTGACGAAAACTTGCAAATAGCACAACTTTTCATCTTCAATGCCTTTAGAAGGCACAGCACAAATTTGAGGTCGGTCGGACTAAATCCCTAGGAGGAGTTCGTTAAAGTACGAAGTGTGTAAATCATCCAAAATTTGACGTAAAATTCAAAATGGCCGACTTCCTGTTGATTTTAGGCTATGGCTCCAAGAGGCTTTTTTGTGCGTCTGGACAAGATACACGTACCACAGAAAATTCGTGCACGTAGGTGAAACGTGCGGCGGGGGCTGCTTCGTTAAAGTCACTTCTGTTGCCAGCAGGTGGCGCTATGACTGTGGGTGAATGTCAGCATGTACATGTGTTCAGGGCGGGACTCTCATCCTACATGTACAGTTTGGTCCAGATGTGAGCATGTACACTGAAGTTACGACAACTTCCGTGTCATGGCGAAGAGCTGATCTTTGACGCCACGCCACGGACACGCCCATTGACGAAAACTTGCAAATAGCACAACTTTTCATCTTCAATGCCTTTAGAAGGCACAGCACAAATTTGAGGTCGGTCGGACTAAATCCCTAGGAGGAGTTCGTTAAAGTACGAAGTGTGTAAATCATCCAAAATTTGACGTAAAATTCAAAATGGCCGACTTCCTGTTGATTTAGGCTATGGCTCCAAGAGGCTTTTTTGTGCGTCTGGACAAGATACACGTACCACAGAAAATTCGTGCACGTAGGTGAAACGTGCGGCGGGGGCTGCTTCGTTAAAGGTCACTTTCTGTTGCCAGCAGGTGGCGCTATGACTGTGGGTGAATGTCGGCATGTACATGTGTTCAGGGCGGGACTCTCATCCTACATGTACAGTTTGGTCCAGATGTGAGCATGTACACTGAAGTTACAACAACTTCCTGTTTCATTGCGAATCATCGACGCCACGGACACGCCCATTGACGAAAACGCGCAAATAGCACAACTTTTCATCGTCAATGCCTTTAGAAGGCACAGCAGAAATTTGACGTCGATCCGACTAAATCCCTAGGAGGAGTTCGTTAAAGTACGAAGTGTGTAAATCATCCAAAAATGGCCATAAAATTCAAAATGGCCGACTTCCTGTTGACTTTAGGCTATGGGTTCTTGAGGCTTTTTTGTGCGTCTTGATACGATACATGTCCCCAGAAAATTTCGTACATGTAGGTTGAACGTGAACGAGGGGCTAATCATTTCCAATTTTCTAGGTGGCGCTAGCGAGTCATTTTGCCACGCCCATGTGCGAAACTTGTAGAATACGAAATTTTTCACCGGTTCTGACATGTTTGCAAATTTTGGTGAGTTTTCGAGTATGTTTAGGCCATGTCATTTGGGCCTACTTTGCAGAAAAAAAAAAAAAAAAAAAAAAAAAAAAAAAAAATAATCCGAGCAATTCAATAGGGACCTCGCACGGTCGTGCTCGGGCCCTAATTAAAGCTGCAAGCAGCGTTGGGCGGGCCCTCGCACTTGTAAGCGCGTCCGCGCGTGAGCCGGCCGAGTTGCATATTCTGGAGCTCTGCCGGTGCGGCTGTGAATTTCCTACGCGGTTCCGACGCCGCATGAAGGTTATATGTCACTTCCTGTGTCCCCTATGTGGAGCTACATAGCACTTGCCGCTATGAATATAAATCGGTATTGACGTGTAGATGTCTGCGGGGTGGGAGAGTTATCAAGCACGTAAAGTTTGTTTCAGATGTGAGCATGTACACTGAACAATAATGTACCCAAACAATAAAATAAATTCCTTTTATATTTCCCTGCCTTGTTGTTTATGTGTACATACAGAGGAAGAATGTGAGAACAGCACACATTTCATCGTTACTGTGTGTTAGAGCATGGGAGAACAGTGGATACTTTTAATACAGCCCACACCCCTAATACTGTGTAACTATAACAAGTAGAGAACAGAAGAAAAAGATGTTCTTTCTTTACAACTGTCTGCATAGCTTATTCATATTGTGTAATGAATGAAAATAAATAGGCCTACTAGGCTCCTCTCTACTTTGACATTTAAGATTAGCTGTTTGATCCACCTTCATACACATGTGACATTACTGTACAACTTGAGAAAGGTGAGTTGTTTTCTGCTCCAGCCTGCCTAAAAGAAAAGCGTTTTTGGGATTAAATGGACTTTATTAGCTGCTGCAGTGCAGGATGAACTCAGAATAGACCCATTTCTCACCTTATTATTCTAAATCATGCAACGAAGAAGAAGAAATGCATAATAAATCCTGGGACAAAATCTGTCCACAAATACTGTACAGCATGTAGTCTGGACAAGACTTGTGTTATAGCTGACTTGGGCAGACTTTGGCCACAACTCAAATCAGAATATAAGAAGAAATGTTTTATACCACCTCAAGAAGGCTTCCTATCAGAAAGTAGGAAGGTATTTCAAATGTACAACTGCAGTACTTAAATCTAAGTAAAGTAATTTCCCTGACATTACTGTGTTACGCATGTAACAGGTTTTATACTTCCTGTGAGTATAATCCAATCAATCTTATTTTCATACTGTATATCCGTTGTGTAATTTGATAAATTGTGTTGTATGTGGTGCTCGCATCGGGTACTACTGAGACTTCATTGCCCTCTTCAGAGAAGACTCTGACATGCGTCTTTGTAAAGAGAGAAACGGACAGAAAAAGTCTCTAACTCTGCCTGTCAGCTCGCTCTGCTCCGTTAAAACTGAATTTACCATACAGAATTGAATACGAGTGCACTCCAGATTTAGCTGCAGCCAGCTGACCGTGTGCTTCTCCCTATACCGCAGTTCTGTGTCCATGCATGCAGCAAACTGAAAGCACTGTCTGTCGGAGCGTCTACGTGAAAAGAGAAGGAAGACATTGCTGGTAGTATTGTCTTCAGAGTTGTTAAACACCTCAGCGCACTGAAGGAAGCCATCTGACTGTGTGAGGGGCAAGATCGTTGATGTCTGCAGGCAGAGTAGGAGCTCTCCTGTCTGACTGGTCCACCAATAGCAGAGAAGATGACCCCTTGAGACACAGCCCCTCCTCATTTGCATAATGAGGCAGAAATGCATACAAAAATTTAAAAAGACAGGCAGAAATAAATACCATGGGTGAAAATAAATAAGGTAAATAAATACAAAGGAAGAATAAAACAGACAAAAATATTAAAACACACACATAAATAAATACATTAAAAAAATTAGTAATAAATAAAGTTGAATAAACAAATAAGGTAATTATAACAAAGGTGAATAGTAAAGGCACTAATTAAAATATATACATTTATGTCTCCTTGTATAATTTAATTACTACCTACATTTATTTATTTACTTTATTTTTTTTGTGTATTTAATTGGATGCTTATTTATTTATTGAGCATTTATTTATTTCTGTATTTATTTCTGACTGTGTCAGGATCGGTCCTCCATAGGGGGTGGGAGAGTTATCAAGCACGTAAAGTTTGGTTCAGATGTGAGCATGTACACTGAAGTTACAACAACTTCCTGTGTCATGGCGAAGACTTGATCTCTGACGCCACGCCACGGACACCCCATTGACGAAAACTCGCAAATAGCACAACTTTTCATCTTCAATGCCTTTAGAAGGCACAGCACAAATTTGAAGTCGGTCGGACTAAATCCCTAGGAGGAGTTCGTTAAAGTACGAAGTGTGTAAATCATCCAAAATTTGACGTAAAATTCAAAATGGCCGACTTCCTGTTGGGTTTAGGCATGGCTCCAAGAGACTTTTTTGTGCGTCTGGACAAGATACACGTACCACAGAAAATTCGTGCACGTAGGTGAAACGTGCGGCGGGGGCTGCTTCGTTAAAAGTCACTTCCTGTTGCCAGCAGGTGGCGCTATGACTGTGGGTGAATGTCAGCATGTACATGTGTTCAGGGCGGGACTCTCATCCTACATGTACAGTTTGGTCCAGATGTGAGCATGTACACTGAAGCTACGACAACTTCCGTGTCATGGCGAAGAGTTGATCTTTGACGCCACGCCACGGACACGCCCATTGACGAAAACTTGCAAATAGCACAACTTTTCATCTTCAATGCCTTTAGAAGGCACAGCAGAAATTTGAGGTCGGTCGGACTAAATCCCTAGGAGGAGTTCGTTAAAGTACGAAGTGTGTAAATCATCCAAAATTTGACGTAAAATTCAAAATGGCCGACTTCCTGTTGGGTTTAGGCTATGGCTCCAAGAGACTTTTTTGTGCGTCTGGACAAGATACACGTACCACAGAAAATTCGTGCACGTAGGTGAAACATGCGGCGGGGGCTGCTTCGTTAAAGGTCACTTTATATTGCCAGCAGGTGGCGCTATGACTGTGGGTGAATGTCGGCATGTACATGTGTTCAGGGCGGGACTCTCATCCTAGATGTACAGTTTGGTCCAGATGTGAGCATGTACACTGAAGTTACAACAACTTCCTGTTTCATAGCGAATCATCGATGCCACGGACACGCCCCTTTTCATCTTCAATGCCTTTAGAAGGCACAGCAGAAATTTGATGTCAATCCGACAAAATCCCTAGGAGGAGTTCGTTAAAGTACGAAGTGTGTAAATCATCCAAAAATGGCCGTAAAATTCAAAATGGCCGACTTCCTGTTGACTTTAGGCTATGGGTTCTTGAGGCTTTTTTGTGCGTCTTGATATGATACATGTCCCCAGAAAATTTCGTACATGTAGGTTGAACGTGAACGAGGGGCTAATTTTTTCCAATGTTCTAGGTGGCGCTAGCGATTCATTTTGCAACGCCCATGTGCGAAACTTGTAGAATACGAAATTTTTCACCGGTTCTGACAAGTTTGCAAATTTTGGTGAGTTTTCGAGAATGTTTAGGCCATGTCAGTTGAGCCTACTTTGCAAAAAAAAAAAAATAAATAAATAAATAATAATAATCCGAGCAAATTCAATAGGGACCTCGCACGGTCGTGCTCGGGCCCTAATAATCTTAGGAAATTCAATAGGGACCTCACACGGTCGTGCTCGGGCCCTAAATATATAATCTGAGCAAATTCAATAGGGACCTCGCACGGTCGTGCTCGGGCCCAAATAATAATACAATTTGAAAAGCCTATCACATTTAATAAATAAAATGCAGCTCAATGACCTATAGGAGGAAAAAGGGTAAAGTAAAAGGTGTAAAAGACAAGGTGATGATTCAGTTAGATACATGGACTAACAAGTTAGCAACAGCAAATGAGACAGGTGAATCACCAAGCAGCTCTCAGTCATTGTTGAGGAGTCAGTCCCCATAATCTAAACAGGTGATCTGAATGATCCTCTCTTGAGCCAAAATTAATGGGATAAAGGAAAATTAAATAGCAGCAAATACATATGAATGAGGGACTGCTACAAAATCAAGTTCCAACATTTAGTTCTTGTTCTGTTTTCTTTCTGTTCTCATTTTGGCCTCAGTTTTTCTGCCTCTCCTCTCTCTCTTCACTCTGTGATCACACATTGCTCTCTACTCCACAGCTCTGTCATCTGGAACAGAGTGTTATGTAACTTGTGTACTTAACTGTAAAACATCTGTTTTTTTTGAGTTGTGCTGACAACATAAACCAGCCATGGTGTATTCAGGTAAACCACACAGAATGTCTTCATTAACTTCTTTTGCTCTTAGTAAGTGCCTTCTCTTTTTTCCCATTCTTGCTCTCTCTATGTACCCAGATTATTTCTGCATCTTAGTGTAGGATTAACGTAACAAAATTAAGAGCCTTCAGCCATACTAGTTCTGTCTGGCTGTAACTCAGTACTAACATCAACATGCTCATACGCTTACAATGACACTTTTTTAAAAGATATTTTTGGGGCATTTTTCAGCCTTTACTTGATACAGTCCCTGATAATAGTCCGTGTGTGCAGGCGTGTAGCACTAAACTGCTGGCCATCAGCTACACTACGGCTCAGCTGGCAACCACTGCTGCCAGGTACAGAGTACATAGTCCAGCAACAGATATGCTATGAGTTCTGACAATCTGAAAAGTCTTGAATTCAATTCAATTTTATTTATATAGTGCCAAATCACAACAACAGTTATCTCACAGCGCTTTTCATAAAAGAGCAGGTCTAGACCGTACTCTGTGATGATATTTACAGAAGCCCAACAGTTCCCACCAAGAGCAAGCACTAAGCGACAGAGGCAAGGAAAAACTTCCTTTTAAGAGGCAGAAACCTCGAGCAGAACCATGGCTCAGGGTGGCCGGCCATCTGCCTCGACCGGTTGGGGGTGAAAGAGAGAGAGAGAGAGGGAGGGAGAGAGAGAGGGAGAGAGAGAAAAAGAGAGGGATGTAAGGAGAGAGAGAGGGGAGGGAGGCAGCCTACACAATATACACACAGAGGTACAGACAGATACTAAAAATTACTTCTACCTCATGTGACCACTTGTCCACTGGGAATACAACTCTGGTATTTTGTTAAGAGATTGACAGCGCTGTTTTGTCTCGATAGATCAATGAAAGAGGATAGTGGACGGCTTTTTATAGACACTGGAATTACTCAAACTTTTCATACAGTGATAAATCCTAAAGGAAACATATCGTTCATTCCGAAAACGTTGCAAACGTTTAAGATTGAACTCGCCCCTACTAGCCAATCAGAAGCAGAGTAGGGTGGGTCCTGAAAAGACAGTAAACATGGCTTCGGTTCAGCTGTACATGTTCCCAGACCAGTTTTCTGTGGCAGATGGGAACTTTCTTTAGGGTGGACTTTGGACTTTTTCAATTTGCAAACCTATTACATGCACAAAAAAGAGATATAACACAATAAAGGAGAGGGAAGAAGGCAAGAAGCATAATATGACCTCTTTAACCCTCAGATAACATTAAAGCCTTGAATATTATTAAAAGCTGCAGATACCACATTAATACATTAAATTTGTTTAGTTTTTAAATTGTCATTGTCTTTGCACTCTTCCACTCCAGTCATGGCGTCCACTCCGGACAATAAATCCACTCGTCCAGTCAGTGCCCCCATTATGTCACCAATGTCTCCTGAGGAGGCTACCCCGTCACCACTGCTACACACCCTGCTTCGCTCTGACGGTTCCACACCCAAAGGCCACCGATCTGCAGACAGGAAGGCAGAGGTAAAGGCGGAAGGTCAGCCAGCCAAGTACACCAAGAGCCACAGTCCCAGACCAGAGTCCACTCCGGAAATCAAGGTAGTGTATACTTCAGGTGACTATCAGTGTATGTGTTTTTGGTACCATCAAGCTTTGACTCTGTTCATTATTGAACAAAAAAGGAGAGGATACAGGGGACCTATAATTAATATAGTTATTAATAAAGAAAGTGAGTTTTTGGTAGACAGTCCCACTGGTCATATTCATAATTAAATGATGAAAGTATACATTTATCCTTGTGCCATATGTTTACAGGAAATCAAATTGCACCCTGCCCCATTGTAGTGACTGAGTTAGTAAGCCCTATAATTAAAGAAAACTCTAGGTAATAATAGATCAATACTCAGAGCCACTTACTCTAAGGTATGAATATAAATAGTGAGATGAAATGTACTGTTTGATATATAGGACAAGGTTTTAGCCCTGGTTATGCTTGGAATTTTTCCTGATGTGTGAGCTTTGTCTGTGCAACCAGACAGTGGCCAGGAGAGAGCGGAGGCACTCCCCATCTGTGACCACTGCCAATGGGGCAAGAGAGAGTCAGGTTTGTTTGCTTGATGCATGATCAGACTGAACTTGGTTTAAATAACTAAATGATTCAATATATATGAATATATCAGTATAATCACTGTATGCAAGAAAGCAAGAACCTTAGGCAAAATATGGATACAAAACAGCATGTACTGATAGTCTTTTAGGGTAAAAAAAATGAGAAAAGAGAAAAAGTAAAGTAGACTACATTAAGAAAAGAAAAAAAAAAAGATTGATGCTTTATAATATGGCTCGCAATTAAATTCCTCCCAAATGCCAGATTGTTGCTCAGTTGGTCATAATGTTCCTTGTAATATTAGCTTTGGTACCAGTTAGTTTAACAGTGGCCTTTAATCAGGCTTACATTTGAAAAAAGCCATATAAACATTTTGTTCCCTAATATATTTCATCATAGCGAGCAATCATCATAGAAGAAGTCTCCCTGTTTTCTGATTTTCTCCTGTTTTAATTTGTTGATAATGCAAACTCAACTTCCCCCACGTTTATCTGTTGTCTTTTCACAGCAGTAGTTCCAGCAGTACAACAACAGAGTCGTGTCATACTCACTAAATTGCAAATTATTTCCAGTTTCTTTTATTTTGCCACTGTTAAGCCATCATTGACCATTTTCTGCAGATTTTTTTACATTAAAAGCCTACCAGTCCCTTGAATCCCTTGCCTTGAAGTAGTCGGCAATATGGATAAAATCCACTATTATGATAAATGTAGTTGTACTGTATTGTATCAGTATAAATCGAGATATAATACATTTATCATAAATAAAACTACTTGGTTAGATTTAGGAAAAGATCATGGTTTGGGTTAAAATAACTATGTTACTCACGTCAGTTAACTTATGTAAGTTAAAGGTTCAGTGTGTTTTAGTGGCATCTAGTGTTGAGGGTTGTGAATTGCAGCCAACTGTCCAGTCTACCACTGCCCCATACCTTTTCAAAGAGCATAGGACATCTGCGGTTGCTGACACAGCACAAAAGGTGTCATCTTCTGAGACAGCAGAATGTAGTTTTCAGCAGCCAATAGCGGTGTGGTTTTAAGATTGCAACAAGGTGTGTGCTCGTACGCGTGCTTGCTTAAACTCATGAGCGAGCATAATCCAAACACAACCACTTTCAAACAGAAATCCTGCATTAAACGCAGAGACACCGGCATGCAGGCTGTGGCTTTTCACACAGACTCAGATTCTGTTACTTCTTGGCTCAGAGGCAGATCAACACTGGCGCCGTACTTTCATTCAGCACAGCGAGACACCGGCATATTGGCACAGTACTCCCAAAAAAGGGCAGAGTGACAGCAGCTATAGAGACATACAGACAGGGCGACAGCTTCACACAACATGCTGGAAACTCAGGTAAAATCCCACTGCAACGTTACAGTAATGTTTTTATCAGCTTGAAGTTGAACCAATCAAGACAGTAAGGCAATGAAAATTTGATTTATTAATAATTTATTTCATTGAAAAACTTACATATAGCCCCTTTAAGTAGATATATTAAAAAATTATATTTACTTAATTATTTAGTCAAACCATATGTTATTGTGACTTGGCCACTGACAGATAACATGGAAAATGTAAGCAAAGAGTGTGAAACATTGTCACTGCTTCTGAACCACAGTCCATTATAAACCACATAATTTTCAATTCAGTTCAATTCAATTTTATTTATATAGCACCAAATCACAACAACAGTTATCTCACAGCGCTTTTCATAAAAGAGCAAGTCTAGACCGTACTCTGTGATGCTATTTACAGAAGCCCAACAGTTCCCACCAAGAGCAAGCACTAGGCGACAGAGGCAAGGAAAAACTTCCTTTTAAGAGGCAGAAACCTTGAGCAGAACCATGGCTCAGGGTGGGCGGCCATCTGCCTCGACCGGTTGGGGTGAAGGAGAGAGAGAGAGAGCGAGAGAGAGAGGGAGAGGGCAGGAGAGGAACAGAGAGAAAAAGAGAGGGATGGAAGGAGAGAGAGAGGGGAGGGAGGCAGCCTACACAATATACACACACAGAGGTACAGACAGTAAAGGTGATGTTGCTATAGACTAAATGAAAAATGGTACAGATTTTTATAGTAGTGTTAATGGTAACAGTCGTAATGTTAATGATTATAATAACAATAGTTGTTGCAGCAGAGGTTGTCGAGCAGGAACACGGGGGCAGCAGGTGACACGCAGCCACAGATCCAGACTCCACAGCTCCAGAGCCAGAAAACCTGCAGGAAGTGATAGGAGGAGAGAGGAGAGGGACGAGAAAGCACAAGACTACCAGAAAGGGGAGAAGTTGTGTTAGTAACATGCAATAATGGGATGAGGTTGCATACAGAGGGAGAGAAAGTAGAGGAGAGTCCCGGCAGTCTAGGCCTATAGCAGCATAACTAAGGGATGGTTCAGGACTCACCTGAGCCAGCCCTAACTATAAGCTTTATCAAAGAGGAAAGTCTTAAGCCTACTCTTAAATGTGGACATGGTGTCTGCCTCCTGAACCCAAACTGTAACCTGGTTCCACAGGAGAGGAACTCCAACATTCCTCACAGTGTTGCTGGAGGCCAGGGCGATGCCATCAAGGGAAACTATATCTTTAGATAATGCGTCACGGAGGTGCTTAGGCCCCAGAACAATAACTTCAGTTTTATCTGAGTTTAACATTAGAAAATTACAGGTCATCCAGGTTTTAACATCCTGAAGGCACATTTGAAGTTTAGCTAACTGATGGGTTTCATCTGGTTTGATCGATAGATATAACTGAGTATCATCTGCATAACAATGAAAGCTTATGGAATATTTCCTGATAATATTGCCTAAAGGAAGCATATATAAAGTGAAGAGGATTGGTCCGAGGACAGATCCTTGAGGAACTCCATGACTAACTTTGGCATGCATGGAGGACTCATCGTTAACATGTACAAACTGAAATCGATCTGATAAATAGGACTTAAACCAGCTTAGAGCGGTTCCTTTAATGCCAATGAAATGTTCCAGTCTCTCCAATAGGATCTGATGGTCAATGGTATCAAATGCAGCACTAAGATCTTGTAAAACCAGTACAGAGACAAGTCCTTTGTCTGATGCAATAAGGAGGTCGTTAGTAATTTTCACCAGTGCTCTGACTGTGCTATGAGCTCTAAATCCTGACTGAAAATCCTCAAATAAACTATTGCTCTGTAGAAAGTCACACAGCTGTTTAGCAACTGCTTTCTCCAGAACCTTAGAGAGAAATGGAAGGTTAGATATAGGTCAGAAGAGGTTTAATTAAAGCTACTTTAAAGTACTGTGGTACATAGCCTGTTGATAAAGATAGATTGATCATATCTAGTATAGAAGTGCTGACTAAGGGTAAAACATCTTTAAGCAACCTAGTCGGGATGGGGTCTAAGAGGCAGGTTGATGGTTTAGATGAAGAAATTATTGAAGTTAGTTGGTAAAGATTGAGGGAAGCAAAACAGTCTAAACATATATCTGGTTCTACAGCTGTTTCTAAGGTTCCTGAGTTAAGAGATAAGTTGGTGCCAGCTGAGGGCAGGTCTTGGTGAATTTTGTCTCTAATAGCTAGAATTTTATCATTAAAGAAGCTCGTGAAGTCGTAACTACTGAGAGCTATGGGAATACTTGGCTCAATAGAGTGGTGACTCTCTGTCAGCTTGGCTACAGTGCTGAAAAGAAACCTGGGGTTGTTCCTATTTTCCTCTATTAATGACGAGTAGTACGCTGCTCTGGCATTACGGAGGGCCTTCCTATAAGTTTTAAGACTATCTTGCCAAATTAAACGAGAATTTTCCACTTTGGTGGAACGTCAATTCCTCTCAAGTTTCCGCGATATTTGCTTTAATTTGCGATTTTCAGTATTATACCATGGAGCTAACCGTCTTTGTTTTAGTATTTTCTTTTTTAGAGGGACTACAGAGTTGAGTGTCATTCGCAGCGAGCCTGCGGCACTAACAACAAGATGATCGATTTGGGAGGGACTGAAATTAGCATAGGAGTCCTCCGTTACTTTGTGACTTGATAATGAATTTAGAGCTGATGGAATCGCATCCTTAAATTTAGCTACAACACTATCAGACAGACATCTTGTATAGAAATTTTTGCCCAATGGCGTGTAGTTCAGCGATACAAACTCAAAAGTTATCAAACAGTGGTCGGACAAAGAGGGATTCTGTGGGAACACCACTAAATGTTCAATTAATAAATAATAGATAAAGTCAAATAATAGATAAAGTTTATACAAACATTGACAAGGGAAACACATTCATTCTCTCTGTGATCATGGACCATCGCCAAAACTGCCCACCAACAATAATATCTGGCCCACTTCCAGATTATGGCGCTTTGATAGTGGCAAAAAATATAAATAAATAAATACTTTGATAGCGGTGCTGAAATAGATCTCAGTCATGACAGCAACAGTTACTCACATAATCACTTCATCTTTAGTGGTTTTACCTACAAAATAAAAGCGCAAGAAGCTTGTTTACTGTAATTATTTATTTGGAGTTGAACTGAGAGCTTTTACTTTGAAAAATTCTGAACAACATTAAAAGAGTCTGTGGCCTGCTTGACACACCTCTGAAAGAGCCGTCAGAAAACGGGATTCCCCTAAATGTTTTCTGCCTGGAGATACTTGGGAAATGAAAAAGCATCTGTAGGTTGATGGATGCGGATCAAACACCGGAACACACACTACAGCACATGCCGTAATGCGAGAAACAGTTGCTGCAGAATCAATTTGTCGAAGAAAGAAAAATAAATCACCCAGAGATGGGATCAAACATGCAATCTTCAAGGTGAGAGTCCGGCACTTTACCAACTGAGCTAACACTGTAACAAGGGCTTCAAATATAATGCTTTATATTCTCACCCACCATCTAATGGTTGAAAAAATTGATCCAATGCAAAACTTGTTTGCCAACCCCTGCTGTATATTATTACTACTACTTCTTCTTCTTCAAACAAACTTACATATTCAACGTTGTGATGAGCTCTACACTGCCAGAATTCTGCAAGAAGAAGAAGAATGTATTGACGAAACGCGCTCTATAGCGCTGTTTGTCTGTTTTCAGGTACTGTAGATGAATCACGGTGCAACATGGCGATGTCCATGGGATGGACGTTATGTAGATAGAAATGGCTCATTCTATGGTATGGTAAAAAATTCATTATACACCACTGAATATATATTTATGGATTTTATATTGCATTTCTGTCAATAGATCCTCAGAAATTTTACACACTGAACTTTTAAGTAACGTAACGTACACAACTTACGTAACCTAAATAAAAAAATCCAATGTTGACTTTTTTGTTTCACATGAGAATTGAACACCAGTCTCCTTGGTGAAAGCCCAGTTTCCCTAACCACCTGCTTACTTGGACTTTGGGGCTCCCCAGTGTGTTACAAACTGACGCCAACAGGTCTTGACCATGCATTCATATGTGACGACTTGGGAGTGAGAACAGTTGGTCCGTCAGAGCCTGTGCCCAGCAGGGAACAGGCTGTGAGTGTTCTCCACAGGAATGCAAAAGTGATAACAGCCTGTCTGATGGCTATACTTGATTCTCTTATATTTCAATGATGATGAACAAAATTCTTTGTATTTTAACAATGATTAGAATAAATAATCAATAATGATCAGTTTCAAAATATTTCCAAAAATGTTGTTTAATTATTATTTCTTATACATTTAATGTTATATTAATTAATTTATGAGTCATTTATTTATTTATTTTAGATTTTGGCTGTTTAGGTCATCCACATGATCAGTTATTAGCAATACTGCAAACAATGGCAGCCAGAGATATTAAAATTGTGTGACTGCTGACCGATGTATATAATCTCTCATGGTAGCATCATTTAACCCACTCCTATTTCCTAGAAAGCTTTTAATGTGAAACTTCTGCAGGAAGTGATGTGTTTCACTGACAATAACACAACACCCACCAAAAGAATGGCAAGTAGAATTTACTGGAATTAATTTGTGAAAAATTAAACCACTATTTCTCCTCAAAAGAGAATTGCTAGAGTGATGTGAAAATGTCAATTATGCTAAATTTATCATGAGCAATTATAGTACATATATTAAGTTATTCTTTTTAGGTAATAGGAATAGTGGCTTTTATTTGAGAATTTATGGTACATTTTATCCCAGTATAATCGAGATGGTGAAGGTGTATAAATCTATTGTTATTCATAGTGTCACTGTCACAGGAAGTATTACATAACTTGAACATCTTTAATGCATGTGTTTTTGACTGTATTACAAATGGTTTGTTTCTGAGTTAAACTGAAACTGAACCTACATACAGTAACTATATGTTTCCTCTGATGGGGGAGCAGCACTCTCCTCAGGACAAAACAAAGACGGAGATGGTGCGAGTGAGGAAGGTTAGCATACTCCTGAGCCAGTGCTCCTGCTGATTCACCATCCTCATCCCTGCATCAGTTACACATGAAGATACATTTAATTTGCTTTTCTGTTGTTTAACAGTGCTGTTTTCCATTGCAAAGACACCAAGTGCTTTAATCTTTAGATTGTTTTATTATTTCTGGCTGCTTGTCTTTCTGTAAAGGCTTACAAATACCCTATCAGCTGGACAAGAACTTGCAGTTGGACCAAGGAGAAATCAATCCATCAAGTTTTAATTTGGTCACTGTCATTTCCTGCAGCTGTTTGACCAAACAATGTTTGTTGTATAAAACTTGGTTTCTCCTTCTCCAGAAGCAAACATCGGCTATACAGTGGAAACCATTTATAGTGATCCTATGTTTCTGAGTCAAATTCACTATAAGCGGATTATTATAACCAAAAATAATTTTTTAATTTCTAATGCAGAGACCATCTTATTGACTTTTGTATATTTATTGCATGAATATAAAGGAATGAAATGGAAACTTTTGACTATTTCAAAATACAGTACAGCTGTTTCAAATGCTTTTTAAATTACTGTACAAATTAAATGACCATATTGTGTATAATTCAAATACACTATAAAGTAATACAGTACATTTTATAAAACATAGCTTATTGTAATTCAAATTATAATTAGGCTATACTCTAAAACAATGTTGTGCTGTTTACAAATACAGTAACGTCAGGCTACTAAGCCACAGCTTGGTGGTGGTTTCACTGCATTTCTAAATATTTCTAAGAGGCTGTTTTAACTGTGAACTGTTTTATTCTGCATGAAAAGATTTAAAATGAACAATTGTAAGTGGACTGCTTGATTACTACAAGCAAATTATTTAAAAGCATTTGTATTGCTTTTTGATCCTAGTTTTAGACACAATGAAACCCATGTTTACGGCATCAGAAAAGGATTACAACATGACTTTAACGCTCTCTGGACATGAGTCCATAATGCTTTGAGTGAACACGAATGCTCTGCTGCTATCTTGACAAAATAGCTGATAGTCACCTGAAGCAACTTTAATCTCAGACTTTTTCCCCAACACTGACCAAATTACTTTTTTAGTTTTCAGTAATGGACACACTGCACAATGACACAGATTTCAATGATAAGCTTAACACAGCTAATACAGTTCCCCTTCGAGGGAACTCTATGGGAACGCCTCTGGGCATGGCAGGGCTGAACTATGAATGAAACTACTCCAATCCTATTGGTGTTACTAGAACGGTAGTGTGTGACGGCGTAACCGGAGGGGGTATATAAGCACGCCGGCACATAGGACACATTAGCTTCTTTCTATTCAGCTGGCACTCTGGCTATGTTTGGAAGCTCCATTATCCTACCTGACATCGAGACGAAGCAGCAGATCATGTCGAAGCGATTCTTTCGAAGCGTGTCTTTCCATGTGAGCGTTTCATCACGGAGGGTGATACCCATGGGATGTGCGTCTCATGCCTGGGGATGTCGCATGCTCAGGCGGCTCTCGAGGGGGCTGCCTGCGACCATTGCGAGGCCCTGCCCCTGAGGGTGCTGAGGTCTCGAGCGGCTCACTTCCTAGAGGATGGTCGGATGCGCTCCCCTCGTGGCACAGGCCCCGCTGTCGCTGAGGCGTCGCGGCGGCTCCGATCCTGGGGATCACAACGCGAGATCGCCGAGGGTGCCTTGTCAGAACCGACAATACGGCAGTAGTGGCCTATTTGAATCACCAGGGGAAACTGCGCTCGCGCCCATTATGCAAACTGGCACATCGGATCCTCCTGTGGTCCCAGCAGAGACTGCTGTCCCTCAGAGCAATGTACATCCCTGGGACCCAGAATCAAGGAGCATACCTGCTGTCGAGACAGGGGCTGAGGTCCGGGGAATGGAGACTCCACCCCGAGGTGGTGGAGTTATTATGTGAAGAGTTCGGCCCCATAGACGTGGACTTGTTTGCCTCACGAGAGACGGCGCACTGTCCCCTGTGGTTCTCCCTATCACCCCCAGCCCCGCTAGGGCTGGATGCCATGGTACAGACATGGCAGAGGCTGCGTCTGTATGCGTTTCCCCCAGTCGCTCTGCTCCTGGGGGCTCTGGAGCGGGTCCGCCAGGACAGCGTCAGTCTACTACTAGTAGCCCCGTTTTGGCCGGCACGAGTATGGTTCTCGGATTTAATATCGCTCCTCGAGGGCCCGCCCTGGCAGGTCCTTCTGAGGAGAGACCTGCTGTCCCAGGCAGAGGGCCGGATCTTTCACCCGCACCCCGCCCTGTGGCAGCTATGGGTCTGGCCCCTGAGGGGGCGCAGTTCTTAGAGGCGGGCCTGATGACAGGAGCAGTCGAGACGCTGCTCAGCTCCAGAGCCCCATCCACGAGAAGGATGTACAGCCTAAAGTGGAATGTGTTCACCACCTGGTGCAGAGAATGGGCGGTGGACCCAGTTAGTGCGTAGTTCCTCCAGCACCGTTTCTCCGCTGGCATCTCCCCGTCCACGCTCAAAGTATATGTGGCTGCCAGTGCAGCATTCCACGCCCCTCTGAGTGATGAGCCCTTGGGGAGGCTTCCGCTGGTCGTGCGCTTCCTCCGTGGAGCCCGGAGGATGAGACCCGTGACTCGTTCCAGGGTTCCCACCTGGGACCTGGCAGTGGTTCTCGAAGCGCTGGCTGAGGCCCCCTTCGAACCCCTGGAGTCGGCTGAGGGGAAGGTCAGGGCCATCCTGCACCCTTGTCCAGGTTATGTCCCTAAGGACGGGAGACTTCATCTGCTCTGCCCTGTCAGAGCACTGAGTATTTACACTCTGAGGTCTTCCCGGTGGAGGAAAGCAGACCAGTTGCTGGTGTGTTTCGGGTCCCCCAAGGCTGGGCTCCCCGCTTCTAAACACACCATCAGCAACTGGATCGTTCAGACTATTTCCTTGGCCTATCAGGTGCGCCTTCACCTATGGCCGTAAGGGCGCACTCTACTCGAGGCATGGCGGCTACTAGGGCCCTCCTCGCAGGGGCGTCACTCCAGGATTTGTGCCTTCTGCACCCGGCACCCGTGCGCTCTCCTCCTAGTCATGCCGTCAGGTTCTGCACGCTGGGGGCAGGCGGGGTTTCGGTGCGGCCTAAGTGGGTATCTCGTTCCCATAGTGTCGTCACCGACACAGTTTGAGTTCCCTCGAAGGGGAACGTCTCGGGTTACGTATGTAACCCTTGTTCCCCGAGAAGGGGAACGAGACACTGCATCGGTCCGCCACACCTCACCCCGCCTGGAGTGCCTTGCTTCATAGAAAGGGCTAATGTGTCCTATGTGCCAGCGTGCTTATATACCCCCTCCGGTTACGCCGTCACACGCTACCGTTCTAGTAACACCAATAGGATTGGAGTAGTTTCATTGATAGTTCAGCCCTGCCACGCCCAGAGGCGTTCCCATAGTGTCGTCACCGACGCAGTGTCTCGTTCCCCTTCTCGGGGAACAAGGGTTACATGCGTAACCTGAGACGATAGATACATAGAATTGACAGATATTTCCCCGAGCTGAAAGAGAGTTAATACTGGACTTAAGTTGACCAGGTGGCCAAAAACACTACACCAAGGAATGCAATTGTTGCTCTGTAAGTGCTGTATGTGTGTATAAGATACTGTTTAACAAATCATCAAGTTCATATTGCGAACTTGGCAAAGTTAGCAGGTATACACCTGGTCAGATGATGGTGGTCTCTAACACTGGTCTCTTACACTGGTTTCAGATTTGTTCACCACAACCCCAGGTGCAGGTAGTTTGCGCAAACCATAGACCAAGCAGAAACTACTGTGTTACAGAGACTGTGTTAGCTACCCAACGAGGTGCCTGATGTAAAAACACTCAATTCAGCACTGAACAAATCCTGCACCACAAACACAGTAACAATAGGGAATTTACAACAGCCGCCCCCAGAATAGCCTAGCTATTATGTAAAGACTACTAAATTCCCGAAGGTGCTGATGGAGTCCCTGGACTGGTTCCGCCGTCATCTGAAATGGCAGGCAGCTGGACCAGATGTGCTACCGTAGGTAGGTCTTCTCCCCGACTTGGACCTCGGCCGACCGGACACAACCATCTGCACTCTCGATCACCTTGACGACCTTCCCGATGGGCCACTGCGCTCTCGGAAGCTGGGGATTGATAATCATGGCAACCGTGCTCTGGGTGATGTCATCAGTGGGCCGCCGCCACTTCTGCCGGACTTGTAGGGAAGAAAGGTAATGTCTAAGGAACTGAGCCCAGAAGTGGTCCGCCATCATCTGACAGTGGCGCCAACGTCGTCTTGTGAGGGTGTCAGGAGCGTATGACACTTGTGGTAAGGAGGCGTCCCTCCGCCGCATCAGCAGCATGTTAGGCGTCACTGGATCAGGAACAGCTATGTCTGACGATACATAACCTAAGGGCTTTGTATTGAGGATGCCCTCGACTTCGATCAGAAGGGTGAGAAGGACATCTTCATAGAGGGATTGTGTGCCAACAACCACTTGGAGAGCTTTCTTGACGGACTGTATTTCACTCTCCCAAGCTCCGCCGAAGTGAGGCGCTGCTGGTGGGTTGAGCTGGAATTTAATCTGGTTCTTGGCGAGTCTCTCTTTTAGATCTGGGCCCATAGCTGCAAAGGCCTCTTTAAGCTCCCTCTCAGCCCCTCGGAAATTAGTCCCTTGGTCTGAGAGTATCTCGGCGGGGGTTCCTCTTCGTGCTATGAACCTTCTCAGCGCCAAGAGGAAAGTGTCTGTGTCGAGGCCTGCCAGCAGGTCTAGGTGGACACAGCGTGTCGTGATGCACTTTAAAATCACTCCCCATCGCTTCTCGTTCCGGCATCCAACTTTGATGACGTATGGACCGAAACAGTCAACTCCTGTGGAGTAGAAGGGGGGCTTTAGGAGTCGCAGGCGGGCAGGAGGAAGATCTGCCATCATGGGGACCGAAGGCTTTCCTCTCCTTTTGGGGCACTCCAGGCAGGTTCTCTGATATTTCTTCACGGCCTGTCTCCCACGTAGGATTCAATACTGCCGTCTGAGCTTGGGGAAGACTCTGTCTGGGCCCAGGTGGAGCAGACGTGCGTCCGTGTCTTTGATGAGGAGTCTTGTGACAGCATGCCTGGGATCAAGCACAACTGGGTGGATGTCAGTAGGACTGGATTCAATGTGCCTAAGTCAACCTCCAACTCGAATAAGGCCAGACTCTTATCTCTGGAGCAAGTGAACTCAGCTTGCTGCTGGGGGACACAGGGTTACCAGCTTTTAGGCACTTGACTTCTTCAGGAAAGCTCTCTGCTTGGCTGGTCTTTAGCAGGTGGACCTCCACGTGACGGAGATTAGGAGGAGGTGATGATGGGTCTGCGGCCGCCCCGTGAAGCAACTGATGCGTAGCCTTAACCAGGTTCGCCCAGTAGTTGAACTGTGAGGTGTCTAGCAGTGGGTCTGGAGAGCGTGTTTGCGTGAGGCTGCAGAAGATTGTCTGCTTGAGCTCAGAGGGATCTGCTGGGTTGACGGATTCTGGAACCGAAGGCCATTCTTGTGGTGGAGAGCGGAGGAAAGCTGGACCCTGGATCCATCGATTTAAAGTGGTTAACTCGGCCAAGGTCTTACCCCTCGTTAGGTCGTCAGCCGGATTGTTTGTCATATCTACATACTGCCAGGTGTGAGAGGCAGTCAGGTCTTGGATCTCAGAGACCCTGGTCCCAACGAAGACCTTGAACCTGCAGGACTCAGATGTCAGCCAGGTCAGGACTGTAGCTGAGTCGGTCCAAGTCTCTGTGATGTTTAAAGTGAGCTCTCGATGGATGAGGGAGGACAGCTGACGTGGCATTGACTGTTGGCGTTTTGGGGCTACTCTCGACCTGGCCATGACAAAGAAGACGTGAACTGCATTGTTGATGGTGGTTGTGGTGAGATAGGCGACCGAACCATACGCCTGTTCCGAGGTGTCACAGAAGACATGGAGAGTGTACTCTGTAGCTTCAGTAGCTGCTTCCAATGGAGCGTATGTTCGGAGAATGGACACACCAGCCAGTTCAGGAAGCTCACTCTCCCAGCTCGACCAGGCCTCGATGATCTCTGGAGGAAGGTTAGGGTCGTCCCAGCTCCTCTTCTTGGCCCACAACGTTTGAACGAGAACTTTAGCTCTTGTTGTGTAGGGGATGATGATCCCAAGCGGGTCATATTGCCGGGCGAGCACCTTATAGACACATGGTGAGTGCATGGTGAGTGTTTGACTCTCTGCAGGAGCTGTTCATTGAGTGAGAGGCCGTTACGGACGAAGGAGCAGTCCAACATGAGACGGGGCTTGCCGTTGTGGTGAACGAGGTGATGGGGTATGAACCATGACTCATTGGATGCCTTCAACTCATCTTCACCGAGCTTGACTACACAGCCTCCACTGATGAGCTTCTGGATCTCTGCCTCGTATTGTTTAGCTAGAACTGGGTCTCTTCGTAGTCGCCTCTCTGTGCCACGGAGAAGGGGCATGACTGCTTCAGGTGTGGCCTTGAGTGGTGGTACCCCTTTGATACGGAGTAGTGGTGTGGCGTAGCGGAGTGTGTCAACCACTTTGACTCTTTCAGTGCGTGTCTCAAGGATGTTGATGGCTTCTTGGTCTAGACGGGATCGGACTGCTAGCTTCTCGTTTCGAAATGGGAGGATTTTTAGCTGCCAGAGACGTTCGATATGTTGGTAGAGGTCATCTGGTGCTGGTGTGAGGGAGGTAAAGTAGCAGGAAGCAGCATTAGAAACCATACTGTCTGGACATTGAAGTGCCCAACCGAGGCTTGTGTGGATTGCTGTTGGGCTGCCCTTGGGTTCAACTCTCACTGGCTCTTCAGCTGTGATCAAGTGTGTGCAATCTGTGCCGATTAGTATCAATGGTTGCACTTCACTAAAGTCTGGGAGTGGGCGGTCCTGTAGAATGCGATAACGTTCCTGTAGTGGGGGCATGGGGTAGGATTGCTCTGCTAAAGCAAGTTGGCCTGCTGTATAGGCATCTTTAATAAGGTGGCGCTCTTTCGGGTGTGCTAGTGGGGCTACACAGAAAGACACAGACTCACCAGCAAGATGGGCGACATCTTGGCGGATGGTGCGGAGAGTGAGGGTCTCTGCTTTACCTTTGAGGCCTAGACGTTGGGCAGCAGCTGGTAGTATTATTGTTCGTTCGGCCCCATCATCCAGAATAGTGTGGGTTTTCAGTGACTTGCGGCTGTGACATATTATGATGGGCACCACCTTGAGATATACCTTTCCTCCTTGCTTAGAGTTGCTGAGGGTGGCTTGGTCACGTGGAGTGATGAGGTAGACACGTGAGTCTGACTTGGCAACGTTGTGTAGAACTCTCAGATGAATTTCTTGACACTCGCTGCGTGGTTTCTTTAAGGTGCATGCTTCGGGCTGGTGGCTGGTCCGACCACAGTTACGACAGCACTTACTACGTTCGAGCCATATCATGACGTCATCTGGTGAACGCTGTACGATGTCAGTGCACTGTGACAGATAGTGCTCTGTGCTCTTACAGAAGAGACATAACTTCTTGGACCTTTGTGACTTGGGATTAGAGCGGGCTGTCTCTGCAGTATGACTTATTAGCTGTTATCAGCTTCGGGTTTGTCAGGGTTGTGATAAACAGACACAGACTGCATTCGGGGCTTGGAAGCTGGAGCGTTTCTGTCTCTCCTGGAGACACGAGGCTTTTCAGGACGATGACGCTGTGCCATTTTTGCAGATAGTCTTTGAGCTTCTGCCTTAACTTTGAGCCAATTAGCGAGGTCTTTGAGGTTGTAGGGGTTTAGTCGACTTGTGTTGAGACGACCTTGTGTTTGGAAGTGCTCTACAAAACTGTCTCTCATATGCTTGGGCAGCTTACTAAGTAGTCTGTCGACATGGCCAGTTGACATCATTTCTGTCCCACTGGACCCCTCTAGTGAAGTGAGCATTCCTACTAGCAAGTCAACACTGAGGGCGAAACTCTGGAAGCCTTTGGTGTCTCCCGATCTAACATCAGGGGCATTTAAGATTGTAGCAATCTCACTTTGTGCGAGCTGATGTGGTTGTCCTTACTGGCGCTGTAATGCTTCCATAGCAGCCACGTAGCGTTGGGTATAATGTCTGCAGGACTGAGCAATTAGCTTGGCTTCATCCAGGACTAAGTGCTCCATGAGTACCCGGTACTTGTAGTGTGCTCTGACAGCTCTGTGTAGGGGCCAAGCAGGTGGTCTAGCGCCATTTTGAGGTCGGTGAATTCTCTGTCACTGTCACAGACCAGCTTGGGCAGTTCAGGTACAGGAACAGGCTGCTTCGGCATCTGGAAACTGTATTGTATACCTGAGTAGAAGGACCTGGCATTATGGGCACCGGCTGGTAGAAAGGCTGCACTGCGGAAGGAGGCTGAGGCTGGAGAACAGGTTGTAGAGGCGGACCTGGTGATAGCTTTGTGACTGGATCAAGGGCTACGCTGTAATAGCTGGTGGAGGCTGGTACACAGGCTGTGGAACTGCAGCAGGAGTGTATGACAACTGGTGGTATGGTGCAACGTTACTTCACAGAGCTGTGGGTTGAAGCACAGGGAGCAGTGCTGGTGGAGCCAGGGGTTGGCATGTTGGCGTTATCACAGTTGGAGATGGCTGGTATACTGGATAGGTTGGAGCTGTGGAACAGGGCTGGTATTGGACTGGCATATGAGTAGATGGGCTATTATGCTGGATACTTGCAGCCGTACTCACAGGATGCATTATTTGATAGGCAGGTTGGTATGATGTAGATGCTGTTGGCTTGGGGACTGGTGCAAACTGTGATGTAGATGTTAATGTAACTGGAAGGGATCAGGTTAGAATGTCACTTTGGCCATGGCTCTGGCTTGAGGTAGTGGATGTTATAACTTTGGACAGTAATACTGTGCTTGCAGCACTGGCAGTGAATGCAGCTGCTTGTGTGCTTGGCCAAGTTGTATCATCTGGCAGGAAGTTTGGGTTAACTTGTACTGATCGCTGTGATGCTGGAGAACCTGGCTCGCTGAGGCTGTACACTGTGAGGATGGTTTCGCAGGCTGCATTCACTTAGGGCAGGAGATGGCGGCCTCTCCCACACTGTTGGCAAGCTAAGATATGTACTAGCTTGTGGTGTTGTGTTCCACTGGCTCACCTTATCGACTACTGCTGCAGGGGAATGATAGGGTGGGTGTCCGAGTGCTCGAAGTAGCTGGCCATCTTGAGAAGCAGACCTGGTCTGCAGGCTGAGTGACTGCAGATGCTGTGCACTGGCACCTAAGTTTTCATCCAGATGAGGAGCAGTATAAGGCATGAGGGACTGAGGGAGGCTGAACTGGTAGCCCTGGAGGTAAGCTGGTAGCTGCCGTGGCCGTCCTGTCGCTTCACTTGCGATAATTGATGTTCTCATTGTGTCCATTTTGCTGATATGGGTGAAGTAATCCGGCTCGAAGGACCAGTGTTACGGAGAGCTAGGACTGTATGTTGTTTTAGGGGAATTCGCTGGAACACTTCATCCACACAAACACAGGCCGGAAACACAGTAGGACAGTTAACTTGGCTTTACTGATGAAGCACAACTCCAAATTACATACAGCTCTGTGTTTTTGGCTTGCTGTTTACAGTTTGATTCGTTAGAATTTATCTCTATTGTCTGTTCTGTCTGAGACTTTACATTGGTCTGATTGACTCTCTTTCTGTACTGGTATCTGCAATAAACAAAACACAATATACATGAGAATACTAGCTTAAAGAGCACATGTTAACTCTAAGTTAGCTTTAGCTTATTACCAAGTCGTAACGTTATGTTATATTAGCGGTGAAATTCGCTAATATAACACAAACTAATTAGCAATAATTAGCAGATCGGCAACGGCTCAATATTATAAGGACCCCTTAGCTGTCCAACGAGGTGCCTGATGTAAAAACACTAAATTCAGCATTGAACAAATCCTGCACCACAAACACAGTAATAATGGGGAATATACAACATACTGTATATACCAAGAGTATAAAAATAGACTGATAGTTACTTGATACAGTGTAATTTACTAATACCAATGGTTAAAATTCAATAAAACAGAAAAGGCCAGAGCAGGAGACTAAACTACATTATAGTTTACTAAAACCACAAGAACAGCACAAAACTAGGTTCCTGCAGCCCTATAGCTCTGTTATTTTTTGTGATTCATGTCATTGTCATGGTCAGTGCTGGTCATTGGATTCCATTGCAAGTCAAATATTAAAATGTTTAAATGAATTCAGAATTATTTCCAACCAGATCTTCCCCTTTCCCTCATTTTCCACAGAAAAGAGCTAAGAAACTTGAGGGTGAAACTATTTACATCAGACATAGCAATTTAATGTTGGAGGTTTGTATCTTCAGTCCTCAGATATGTGTTCTGCCTGTTTGCTGTCACTTTTTTCTGCCTGGATGGATGCTGTGTTTTACTTTTTGCTTTGACGCATCTGTTTTTCTTAATTTGTTGCCTTGTTTTCAGCTTGACCCTAAAGGCTTGGCATGCACTATTTTCCTCTCTGACTGTCATGCAAGTAGCTTCACTTCATTTTGACATTGTCATTTCATATTGTCATGGTCTCTTTTTTAACATAGATTAAAGTTTAAACTGGTAATGCAGCTTGGCCTTTGGTGCTGAAACAAACATATAAGTGAAAATGTCTAATGTGAACTAAGCTATGCATAAATACAGTACCGTGTATATATTAGGCAGGTGGGGAAAAATGCTTTAACGTAAGAGCACCTGCTATAATTGTTTAATCATACAACTGATGATTTGGCTACAAAATTGTGCAAATGTACCTAGAAGAACTGATGCTGTTTGGCAAAAGGTGGTCACACCAAATATTGATTTAATATCTATTAACATGTCTATTTTGAAGGTGTTCTTACTTTGCAAAAGTTTTAGGCAGGTGTTCAAAAATTGTGCACAGTGCTATATATAAGCTGGACTCACAATACACTTTCTTTTAAAGTCAACGATACATATGCCTGTTTTTTTAGTGATCTCCAAGAGAACAAATACACAAATATAATGACATATATGAATCTTCCCAAAAGAGTGTTGGCAAGTACCAGTCCATTGACAGGCGTACCAATCCTTAAATATGTTACCTAAATCACGTGATGTTTAACACTTAACGTCGTGAAACGGTCGTAGTTTGGTTAGGTTTAGGCAAGAAATAAGTCCTGAATTTACTTCACCCATTCATCCACCCCAACACCTCCTTCTGCAGATTTTATTGCTCTTTATATGACCTTTACATGACCTTAGTGACGAAAGAAATCAGGTGATGTACCTGATTTCTTTCGTCACTAAGGTCATGACCTGAAAATATGGGTCATAAATATGGGTCGTAAATAGCTGCTCCATAATCAACCTATACAGCCATTTATATGGTGAGGACGAGCTAGTATTAAATTTAAAAAAGCGCGGGGGGGATTTTTACATTAAAAACGTCATCAGAGTCAATGTAATTTATTTCTAAAAAATTTGGTAGACACCCCGTCCAAAGATCTCTCTCTCACTTACAGTACACAAACACTGGCACAACTGGTCACAGTAAAAATGCGTCCAGTAAAACATAGCAAGAAAGACACGGCCTAATCTGCTGCTACATCAGCCTTTCTATCATGATTACATTGGATCCTACACTTCCCATAAGGCAACTAGATAGCATGTTTTATCA
This sequence comes from Micropterus salmoides, assembly GCF_014851395.1. NCBI lineage: Eukaryota > Metazoa > Chordata > Actinopteri > Centrarchiformes > Centrarchidae > Micropterus > Micropterus salmoides. The sequence continues at coordinate 33,460,211 of NW_024040817.1, read as the reverse complement.
GACTTTCCTTGCCTGTTTAATGCCCTCTTTTAGATTGCACACAACAATTTTTATGTCTTATCAGGGATAGTTATCAGAGTTATTTTTGCTTAATGAAGCTCCACCAGAATCACTGAAGACATTCTACAATACAGGCTGAGGCAGGTATTCTACACTACGCACGGCTTCACTATCCCCTTAAAATATGACAGAATCATGGGGCGCCTGTGGCTCAGGAGATAGAACGGGTTGCCCATTAATCGGAAGGTCGTTGGTTGGTGGCTGTTCCGCCAGTGAATGAATGTGTGTGAATGTTAGTTTCTGTTTGAGCACTTAGGCTCAGTGTATAAATGTTAGTGGATGTAGTGTAAAAGCGCTTTGAGTGGTTGAAAAGACTAGAAAGGCACTATACAAATACGCATTTTACATTTAGTCGTGATGGCGTCTAATCGCCAAAGACTCATCATATTTCTCATCTTTATACAATAAATATTGTTGACTCTCAATGAAGTCTCTCCTGATTAAATTTAAATTTGACAGCGACAAAATTAATGGCTTATGTAGATCATGTTGAAATCAGTTTGGTTTAATGACGTGTGAGAGAGCGAGATGTAGCGAGTAAATGTAATAGATACCAACCTCTCCAAGAGCAGTAACACAACATTGTGTCTGCCATCAGTCCTTCTCTCAGAGCTCTCCAATGAAGAAAAGCTACACTAATGATAATCTGCGTTTGTCCTCGCTGTCGAGGACTGGACCATCAGAAACATTTCTTAGGTTTTTCTGCCATAAGCTTTGTCATATTCCTAGTTGCTTTACCTGATTCAATCATTACAGTTGCTCCAGAGCCATGTAGATAGAGAGTTGTGTTATTTCCATTCAATTTCAAGTGGCTTTATGGGCATGACGGCATACAATACAATGTTGCCAAAGCATATTAACACACACACTATGCAATCATAATAAACATAAATTAATAAATAAAAAAATAATAAAAAAGAAACAATTTTCAATAATAAATGTTCTCCTAACAGGACCTTATTTTTGAATAATGGCAGATCGTTGCTCCCCCTTTCAGCTCTGGCAAAACAGTCATTGCTGGTTCATGTAACATGCCAGTGTGGGAATGTCACCACAGACACCAGATTTAAAAACTCTAATAAAACTGCAAAATAAAAAGAGATTTACCTGGCAGTGATAGACTTAATCAGCATTGTGTGACCTTGTTAGGCATGGCAAGGGCTTGAATGTAACAGACGTTCATTTATACATAAAAGTCCCACACTCCAGCTTTACGATCAACTTTACAGTAGTGTAGTTCTCACTATCATTATTTGGACAAAATCAAACAACTTTAAACTTCACCTTACTGATAAATTAATAGCAAATACTAAAACAATCAAAACGAGTGGCATAGCTTTTCTTGTTCTCCCTGTGAGTCTAGGGGACACCTGCCTCCCCATACCATTTAAAAAAATAATGTCACATGTTTCAGAAATTAGTCACTAAAAACATTTAAGAAAAACTGAACTGGATTTTTCACATGAATGTAAATGAATGAGCAAAACCTTAACCTGACCTTAGCAAAAACTACTATTAGTATTACTAGTATAATTACTATTATACTACTATCTTACCCTAACTGAAATAATTAGAATTATGAATAAAGGGGTGTGTGTTTTGTAGGATGTGCACATACAGAGTTAAAGACTCCTAAAGACTCCTGGTCCTGTGTACCAGCCTCAGAAAAGTTTCAGTACCTGGCCTACTGTTCTGCCATGATGTCCATAAACCTTTTCAGGACACATTGTGACTGTCACAATAAATCTCTGCACTGAAAGGGTCTATTTTCAGAGTGGACCCTACAGAGAATTTACAAAAACATTTTTTTTATTTGTTACTATTCTAACCTGTTTTCACTCTCACGTCATCTGTATGGTTGTGTTGTTAAAACACCTTGGTGTCACTTTTTAACACACTGTGAATCCCATTAGTGTAATTTTTCAATGATGTAAGTCAGGAGACAGAGTATAAAGAGCAGCAAAGTTGGTGTAGGGATGAGGTCGGAGAGGACAAACCCACGACTTTCACTGAGGACCGAGGAGTTCATTTACCATGTAAAAATCATTGTTGACTTATTTTTAACTGAGTAAGCAACGTGCATAAGTTATATGTAAGTAGTATGTAGTAGTATGTAAGTTTAACCAAAACCATGATATTTTTCTAAACCTAACCAAACTGCAAGTGTTTTACACATTAACCATGCTAAATTGATGTAGCATTTATATTGTTGTTGCAAAGTGCTTACATAATAATTAAGAAATGACACCACAGGGTCTTAACAAAGCATCTCTATGTGATGAGTTGGGAGTTAGAACATGTTGTACCAGTCATGTATGTCTTTGGCTGCGTTCAGACTGCAGGCCTTAATGCTCAATTCCGATTTTTTTCCAGATCCGATTTTTTTGTTTGACAGTTCACATTATTGTTTAAATGTGGACCATATCAGATTCTAGTGTGAACTGTCCACGGCCTGAAAGTGACCTGCATGTGCTGAAGAATAAAATGACGTCACTGGAGCACGCTGTCTTATGGAAGTAAACAAGTCATAGAGGTTACCTCCGGTTAGCTCCTATTTTCTAACCCTCCCGAATTTCACAGGAGACTCCCGTGTTTCATTGTCCTCTCCCTGTTTACTCATGGGGTCACATCTCTCCCAACTTTCTGTCCTTTGCATGACATTCACTACTGTTTCTGGCTTCCAACGCATATGCTCCACAACTCTGTTGTGTATAATAATGGCTTATGTGGAACTTTTTTGTTCATCGCTGCTCCGTCTGGTGGGGCAACAGTTGCTCTAGAGTGACGTGAAAGTCGCCAGGCTCAGGTCGCACTTAAAAAGATACGATCTGTATTGGGCCACTTTCATATGTTGTCCAAATCCGAACTGGAAAAGATCAGATTCCATGTGACTTGGACTGTTCACACTGTTATAAAAATATCAGATCTGAGTCACATATGAGCAAAAAAAATCGGATTTGGGTCACTTTGGCCTGCAGTCAGAATGTAGCTTTAGTGATGTCAGTCTCTTTTCATTTGAATTTTATACATGGACCAAACTCCCCAGCAATGCTCATGCTGTATTTATTGTCTGTCTGTGACTCAGAACTTTTGTTTCCATAATTACTGTGTCATTGTGCTGTATGACATTCTCTATTCAGTTTATATAATTTCAGAGAGAGATGACATGTTACATTACTACAGCGTGGAAACCCTCACATTGGTGAATTTCCCTTTTAAAGCTGCATTAATCAATATATTTTATATAGCCATTGACTCAAAAGACTACCTCACAAACCCTCTGAGAATTATTAGCATTCTCTGCTGTTCTCTGTTTCTTGACCTCTTCAAGCTCATAGTTATGTTTTTTACAGCCACCTAGGTTCTGGGTAAAACCTCAGCATGCTACGTATGTGACAAGTCAGCCTCCTCTATATGTATCTGCACTGTATGTGTTTGTTTCTCTGATTCAGCCTTCCATCTATATCTATATCTAAGTAATTTGAAGCTATTTTACATGGCTGTATATGATTAAAACAATAGTCACATTTTTGGAAATAGTTTGGTAACATCAAACCAGGAAGAGCAGATAAATTTCACCTATGTGTGTCCAGTACAGAGATACTGTAAACCAGCTCTACCATAACCCTGCTTCCAGTTAAAGACTACAAACAAAGCATATAATAATTAAGCTGTGATTCCACAAGGAAAAAAAGTCCGCACACTGAATACTGTAAATGTCCCAAAAGCATTCTACCTTCAAGTTCTCTGTCAGGTCAAGACAAAAATGACAGCTCTATCTACAATAAGGAGATAATACGATACAAAATCACACCCATCATCCAAAAACAATTACTATGTACATAACACATGATTGTCTTAAAAAAGGCTGTAGCCAGTAGGCTATAAGTACTGAAGTTCAATCTTCCTGAAAACAGCAGGTGGAAAAAGTACACTGTTCTTAAGTTCTTTCACCCCCATTCGTAATATATTTACATTTTTGGGAACTTGCATTATTCAGTGTACAGACAACTTTTTCTTTTGCTTTTGTGCTGCCTCTGTATGGAATGTCAATTAAATCAATATAAATAAATGAATATGACAAAGAAATAGATACTGAAATATAAAAATGTCAATATAGTTCAATTGATAAAAAGGGTTGTATTTTACTACTTTTATTTATTTCAGGAGACTTTTATTTCATAATGCCACATTTATTTCCCAGCTCTTTACTTTCATCTGTTGTATACCAAATTAAGGTGGTTTGGTAATCTCTCAGATTCAGACAAGACTGGACGGACACAGCTTCCAAGACCAACGGAGGCTAGTTTGACAACAGGGAATGCAGTACTACTGAGCAGGTTTTCTTGTCGTGTTTGACACCAACCATTCTGATGTGTCGTGCCAGGGTAATTACCCTCTTATAGGAAGTGTGCCCCTGGCTGCTTGAGCATGCATGAAGGTGAACCTTCAATTTCACCTAAGTACATGAATAATATTTGCAAAGTAGGCTAACACATCTATCAAAATAAATGCTTTAGTTCTTCTGTACATGTTTTCGAACTTCATATTATTCATTGCACAAAAGAGAGACTGTCCAAGGCAATCATATATTTTTCCTCGTATAGTCTGGTGTTATAATTTACCACAGAATCGATCACTTGGTCCTCCTTGGTTATGTTACTGTTTGGAAGCTAGATCCAGACACGCTGTATTCTTTTGTAAGGGAATTTCTCATTTAATTTGCGAGGTCTTAATACTTGGAAATAGCCGTCCTTTAGATATTGAGGGATTTGATCTGAATACCCCCAGCTTAAATGGTAAATAATAATCATAATGATAATACATTGCATTTAAATAGCGCTTTACATAAAACAAAGCATTTAATGTACTTACCAGGCTATACATGCTGTCTGCCAGAATATTTAACCCCCACTATAATGCACAGATGATGGCCTTCTATACTAAAATGAAAAATTAAACAATCCACATGTTATGTCTTTTATTTTCATTTATGTCTATACTGACTGACACTGACGGCAGCTACAAATAGCTAGTATTTAGAAGTTACTTTAGAAACTCCATAAATTACAAACAGTTGATGGAGAACAGGAGCCAAAGCCGGCAAGAAAACTACCCGTGTATGTGTACTGCATTCCCTGTGGTGTCGTTAAACCGCAAATTGGCTTCCATCGTTCTCAGAGGCTATGTTAGGTCCACAGTAGTGATGTGTTGTAGGAGGAGTCGGCTCTTTTAAGTGAAAGACAAACCAGTAACATTTTTAAACATATTTTGGCTCAAATTATTTCATACAAATTTAATTAAAAATGTGTCTGTACAGAGTTATACTATAATAGTAATACTGTTTCATTAATAGTGTGTTGTTTTTGTTATACAACAAGCCAAATGATCTGGCTCACTAAAAAGAGCCATAATAGGTCTTGCTGTTGTCATAATTACTGAGTGCAGAGGCAGGAACCCAAATGCAGACACTGGTGAGGAGGATGGAGTTCAAAAAGGTTTATTAAAATAGACAAAACAGGTTTACATAAAGCACAAGGCAAGAGTCCAAACAAAAGGGGTAAATCCAAAAAATAGGTTAATCCAAAAGGGAACAATCCAATAAGACAAGGAAACAGAGCTCGGGCAGAACACTCACAAGCGACGAGGAAACAACAAGGACTAAACAGAGCTCATCCGGTGGTTTCTAAAATACAACTACAGAAAACATACCTGACAACAGATGTAAATACACAATCCCTCGGTCAATTGTTATGTTACAACTTCAGCCCCTACACAAGTTAAATGACAAGGGAATATATTAGCATATTACACAAGTTTAAGCTAGTAGGCTAAAACACACAACTTTCTAAGCTGGTTACTAAGCAGCTTACCTCTTCCATGAAGTATAACAAAAGGGAAGAGGCAAGGGTGGGAGACCCTGTTTATAGAGGGTTGTCCCCTGAAAGTGAATGTAGGGGTACAGAAACTAAATCACAAACGTTCCTCTTATTGACACAGGAGATCTAACTCGTCAGGTGATCACTATTTACATAGAATATTGTGTAATTATAATATTACATATTTGACTCTGTTACATGAGCACATTAAATACAAGCGTAAACTAGCAGGGAGTGCAGAGATGAAACACATTAAATAATCAAGCAACAGGAAACAAAGACAAGGACAAGGACACTTCATATGACCAAAGGAAATAAAGCACACAGAAACACAAGTAAAACAGAAAACATGGAAAGACTACATAACTGAACAAAACCTGATCCAGGCCAGGGAACGAGAACACAGAATAAATTACACACCAACACCAACGACATAAACACATGAAAAAATGATGAAAAAAATGCCATGATCAAGAATCAACCAGGGAAAAATTACAACTCCAACCATAACCCAAAACCCATTACTACAACAGCTGATCTATGAGAAAACCACATTCTTCATTTAAATATAATAGATGGAGATAAAAAACAGTGAAAAACATCCTTTGAAAAATAAAAGACAATTTATTTATTGAACAACTGACTCATGTATATATTTATATTTACATTTATTTATTCCCTTATTTATTTCATAGCCATATTTATTTATTTAATTATTTATTATGATTTAAATGGCATTCCATATCTTTGTCCTGCACCTGTAGCCAACTGTTGTTGGATGTGTACACCATTCACCTTCCTTGCTTTGGTTCTGTCAGACCTGCTCACCATATGCAGGATTTTCAGAGAAACACGACACTTCCTGTGTTCATTGTTAAACCGGTGCCGTATTAAAAAACACTCAGGCATCCTCTGCGCTTCTGCTTCTTTTCTTCTGATATCATGACCCACAGGAGGGAGATTTAGAAATGGCTTTAAACTCAAAATATCAGTGACTGCTGCTGGGCTGAAATTTGGATCACAAGAAACAGTGCAGTCCAGTGCAGTCTGGTGTCTGGTTTGTCTGAAAAATAAACAAATATATTCTTCCATCACCTCAGCATGTCATTGAAAATAGGCAGGCTCAATCCAAGTATATGCCTGTGAAACAACACAAAGACATACTGCATTTAAGAATAATTTGTCAACATATTGACTAAGAGTGGCAGATTGTTCTTACAACTTACTTTTCCAATCTGGATGATTCATTATGTTTGACTATTTGTCTCCTTTCTTTTCCTAATATAAACATTTATTTTCCATATGGGACTATTTTCTTTTCACTTCCTTTTCCCTTCTTCTTACTCAATTACATTTTTACTTCCATCAATCTATTCTGACTGTTACATTCTTGTTGAAGGACATGGATAAGACCCAGACTGAGATCATGCGTCACCACACTAGCATCAGTGAGCTGAAGAGGAGTTTTATGGAGTCGGTACCGGAGCCTCAGCCAAGTGAGTGGGACAAGCGTCTTTCCACCAACTCACCTTTCCGCACAGTGAGCATCAATGGCCAGCTGCAACCAGCGGTGAGTCCAGCAACCTGAAGAGGAAATACACAGCAGCAGTACTATTGACAGTGTCAGATTATCCATATAGTCTGTCAGTAAAAAGCTTCCAAGTTGTTGAAATGTGTGTTTCTTTATGTCAATTTAGCTATGCTAGCAGATTCATCTGCTTCCAGTCTTGTGCTAAACTAGGCTAAATACACCCTATCTTTGTGCTGTATTATCACATTTGTACAGGTACCTCCGACGGTCACATGGTAAAACAAATACCAGTTATTTGTGTGCGCTTTCATTTAATTGGTATGCCAATTAAAACTGTCTTCAAGAATTGTAATTTCCCCCTTTTGTCCTGAATACCCAATGCAAAATGTACTTTTTTTCCTTTTACGAAATAACCCCTAGTGGCCATAGCATCTGCTTTTCTAAAAGATAAATGCCCAGTAATGGATCCCTGACTTGCTCAATTTGTACAACGTGAAGTATAATTATAAAATGTAAAAGTTAATCACTTACAATTGTCCATAAAAATCCAAGGAAGGTTAAAATCAAGACTAACTGGACTTGGTTGAAGGTACTCGAAGACGTTTCATACCTCATCCAAGAGGCTTCTTCAGTTCTGATTGACTGTCTAAAGAGTCATGAGCCTGGAGGGAGCCTTCTGACTGACCGGTAGGGAAACTCAGCTATTATATAACCTCTGTTCTCTATAATTATATAACCTCTACCTCTGTGGGGTCGTTGTCCACGATGATCAATACCACTGGTTCGTTGGTGCTCCTGGATGTTGTAACAACAGTTGTTATGGTCATTAGAGCCACTGAGGTCAAGTCTGAACGAATGTCATTGGCATCATCACCTGACAGAGATGTCTTTGAGCTAGAGTCCAAGTCAAGTCTCAAGTCTTTGAGCTAGAGTCCAAGTCAAGTTTCAAGTCTCTTGTGGTTATAATGAATTTTATATCACCTGCTGCGTTCACACCAGGCTGCTTTGAACACTGCATATCTATAAGGAATTCTGTAATTGTAACCTGTTTATCAATTACAGAGCACAACAATGTAATGTGCAACGCGTCTACAACTAATCACAGCTAAACTACTGTAAGTCAACACATCCCCCAGACTCTCAAACCAGTGTAATGTTATAAAACTGTAACGTTACATGATCAACAGTAAACCTGTAACCTGTTTGCAGCCAATGTTAATAATTAACATGATGGCAGCCAGCGGGGCGTAAATGATTACATTAATCTACTACCACAAGTTTGGCAAGTAAACAAACGCTCATTCATAGTTTAATAACGAACGACATTCGGACCAACCTCCCGTAGATCGTAGCTAAAACAACAAGCAAGCTAACGTTAGATGACCAATGCTGACCTAAACATGTTTACTAACCTCAGGCTTACTACCTATTTTGCGTTCCGTGCTTCTTTGTTTGGGTCTTGTTTAATGAAGTTTTAATGCAAATGTTTATGATGAATGGCACAGCAGCTGCCGGTGTTTGTTGTCCTCTCTTACGTGTGGCAGTGCACAGCTGATATGTAGCCTGTATGTGTAACGTAACCTACCTACGTTACACATACATTTAGGTAATGCAGGGAGGGCAAGCCCATCAGATGTTTCCTAAAACAAACATTCTCAACCCGGGTGTAAATGGCTTCCGTGACACCTCTTTCAAACTATCCGCACCTTGTGGTCCTCAAACTAGTGTCCTCTATCCTTCAGATGTAAGTAAACTGCTGAGTCTTGACCTGAGAAGCCTGTCTTGAGCCATGCATTTGTGATGGCCTACACTAGATTTCTTTTCTTGTGTTTGGGTGTGCGGTCTTTAGGGTGGACCAGTATCGCCTTAGCCTGTTCTAGGGTCTAAAAAACACAGGAATGTAGTATTTACTGAAAATCCTCCTGAGTTTGAAATCACAATGTTGTTGTGTTTACTCTTCTTTTTTTTTTTTATTTCACACACAGAGATCTTAAAAAGAAAAAATACATGCGAGGGTGTGGTAGAAGCTTATGGCTTATATACCCAGAAACCATACATATCCAGAAGACATACATACATTAAAGATAAAATCCAAAATCACAATAAGAATTTAAATATTAGTTATAATAAAAATTGCAAGTATATATATATGAAGTAGCCGCCACCATTTTTCTTTCAACTCAAACATTATTTTGACAGCAGGGCATTTCTAAGTCTTTTTTTGTACACAGACAATGACACAATCCATTAAATGCACATTTTCATTCCACAAGATAACTCCACAATAATTTATAGAAAACTGACCATTGCCTATACAATATTACAATATGGTTAATATGGTTAAATTAAACAATAATATAATGTTAAGAAAAATGTTTTGTGGACAAAAGCAACCTGTTCTCTCCATGAGAGTTTTATCATCCATTAGAAAACCTAAAAAACACGTTGATGAAACTTTTATTAATTCTTTACACGCTTTGCGTGCGTGTGATTGGAGGAGGTAGTACCCATAGAGTCCAGTAGAGGGCGGAGCCTGTGTGAGATAGAACTGTTCCTGAGTCTGTTGGTTTTGGCGTACAGTGCTCTGTAGCACCTACCAGAGGGCAGAAGCTTGAACGTGTTGTGTCCGGGGTGAGATGGATCTGTAGTGATGTTTCCTGCCTGTTTCCTGACTCTGGAAATGTAAAGGGCCGTTGTAGTCTGCTCCTGTCCTTTTTGGTGGCAGATCCAAACCAGATGGAGATGGACGAGCAGAGAACAGACTGAATGATGGCTGTGTAGAAGTGGACTAGCAGCTCCTTGGGCAGGTTGAGCTTCCTGAGCTGGCGCAGGAAGTACATCCTCTGCGGGCCTTCTTGATGATGCGAGCGTTGGGCTCCCACTTTAGGTCCTGGGATATAGTGGAATCCAGAAACCTGTAGGATTCCATAGCAGACACAGGGCTCTTGAGTATGGTGATGGGGGGCAGAGTGGGGGGGCTCCTCCTGAAGTCCACGATCATCTCCACAGTTTTGAGCGTGTTAATCTCCAGGTTGTTCTGGCCGCACTAGAGAGCCAGTTGATCAACCTCCCGTCAGGCTCGCTGCGAATGACACTCGACTCTGTAGCCCCTCTAAAAAAGGAAATACTAAAACAAAGACGGTTAGCTCCATGGTGTAATACTGAAACTCGCAAATTAAAGCAAATTCCACCAAACTGGAAAATTCTCGTTTAATCTGGCAAGATAGTCTTAAAACTTATAGGAAGGTCCTCCGTAATGCCAGAGCAGCATACTACTCGTCATTAATAGAGGAAAATAGGAACAACCCCAGGTTTCTTTTCAGCACTGTAGCCAGGCTGACAGAGAATCACAGCTCTATTGAGCCAAGTATTCCCATAGCTCTCAGTAGTTTCGACTTCATGAGCTTCTTTAATGATAAAATTCTAACTATTAGAAACAAAATTCACCAAGACCTGCCCTCAACTGGCACGACTTATCTCTGAACTCAGGAACCTTAGAAACAGCTGTAAAACCAGATATATGTAATAATTTCTTCATCTAAACCATTAACCTGCCTCTTAGACCCTATCCCGACTAGGCTGCTTAAAGAAGTTTTACCCCTAGTCAGCACTTCTATACTAGATATGATCAATCCATCTTTATCAACAGTACTTTAAAGTAGCTGTAGTTAAACCTCTTCTGAAAAAGCCCAAACATGATCCAGATGTTTTAGCCAACTATAGACCTATATATTCAATTCAATTCAATTTTATTTATATAGCGCCAAATCACAACAACAGTTATCTCACAGCGCTTTTCATAAAAGAGCAGGTCTAGACCATACTCTATGATGCTATTTACAACAGTTCCCACCAAGAGCAAGCACTAGGCGACAGAGGCAAGGAAAAACGTCCTTTTAAGAGGCAGAAACCTCGAGCAGAACCATGGCTCAGGGTGGGCGGCCATCTGCCTCAACCGGTTGTCTATCTATATCTAACCTTCCATTTCTCTCTCTAAGGTTCTGGAGAAAGCAGTTGCTAAACAGCTGTGTGACTTTCTACAGAGCAATAGTTTATTTGAGGATTTTCAGTCAGGATTTAGAGTTCATCATAGCACAGAGACAGCACTGGTGAAAATGACTAATTACCTCCTAATTGCATTAGACAAAGGACTTGTCTCTGTACTGGTTTTACAAGATCTTAGTGCTGCATTTGATACTATTGACCATCAGATCCTATTACAGAGACTGGAACATTTCATTGGCATTAAAGGAACCACTCTAAGCTGGTTTAAGTCCTATTTATCAGATCGATTTCAGTTTGTACATGTTAATGATGAGTCCTCCATGCACGCCAAAGTTAGTGAGTTCCGCAAGGATCTGTCCTCGGACCAATCCTGTTCACTTTATATATGCTTGCTTTAGGCAATATTATCAGGAAATATTCCATAAACTTTCATTGTTATGCAGATGATACTCAGTTATATCTATCGATCAAGCCAGATGAAACTAATCAGTTAGCTAAACTTCAAATGTGCCTTCAGAATGTTAAAACCTGGATGACCTGTAAATTTCTAATGTTAAACTCAGATAAAACTGAAGTTATTGTTCTGGGGCCTAAGCACCTCCGTGATGCATTATCTAAAGATATAGTTTCCCTTGATGGCATCGCCCTGGCCTCCAGCAACACTGTGAGGAATGTTGGAGTTATCTTTGATCAGGACATGTCGTTTAAGTCTCACATTAAGCAAATTTCAAGGACAGCCTTTTTTTCACCTACATAATATTGCCAAAATCAGGAACATCCTGTCTAAAAATGATGCAGAAAAACTAATCCATGCATTGTTTCTTCTAGGCTGGATTACTGCAATTCCTTATTATCAGGCTGCTTGAAAAAGTCCATTAAGACTCTTCAGCTGATCCAGAATGCTGCAGCACGTGTTCTGACAGGAACCAGGAAAAGAGATCACATTTCTCCTGTCTTAGCTTCTTTACATTGGCTTCCAGTAAAATCCAGAATAGAATTTAAAATCATTCTTCTTACCTACAAAGCTCTTAATGGCCAGGCACCATCGTATCTTAAAGAGCTCATAGTACCTTACTACCCCACCAGAGCACTGCGCTCCCAGAATACAGGGATACCTGTGGTTCCTAGAGTCTCCAAAAGTAGAATGGGAGCCTGCTCTGAAAATGGCCTTTCTGCACACTACTGCTCCACCCACACAGGTGTTGACATCAGACTAGAGGTCTAATCAGCCAGATTAATTGGAAAAAAACTGTGTGCATGTTTGTGTGTGTGTGTGTGTATCCAGGGCCTTTAAAAACAGAACTTAAAAATTAGAACTGTATACTGATCCTCCACTTGGTGCTGGTGGGTTTATCCATATCATTCCACTGCTTTAGCATGACTGAAGTTGATCGCAGAGGGATCAGACACTTCAGGAATATTTTTATATTTGCTGGTGTGTAGGTGGCTTGTTTGTGTATGTGTATACCTGCATACAGAGTAGTTGGTTGTGTGTCTGAGGTAAAGGCACTCTATTCTGGTGCTTTATGGCACAGGTTGCAGTTGGTCAACACTGCCCTGCATTTTCTTTGTGAGTGATGTCAATAATGACACCTGGTGGCCTGCTGTTAACAAGCAGCTCTACAACTTCACCAGATTGTGCTCAGCTGTAACATAATGGGTTTGGTATGCTTCAAACCAACTAGCTTGTATAAAGTTTTGGACAAGACTTGATAAATCATACAAATAGGGGCATACGCACACTTTGAGACAGTGTCTTCTGTAAGGCCTTCATAGTGCTCCTGAGAGATTCCAATCCTGTGTACCTTTTCACCTCCACACACCTGTCCAATCTTTTTGTGGCTGTGATTGTCAATTTTGGAAAAGTTACCAAACTTGTTGGACCCCCAAAACACATTTGGGGTGGCGAAGTATATGGCTGCCTCACATAGACAACCACTTTGTTTGAAGCATACTGGCACATTTGTAGGTGGCCCATCTTGGATCCCATTCCTTTAACCCGAACCTCCTCCCTTACTAATGTCTCAGGGCTTGACATTAACTTTTTTGCTCACTAGTCAATGTTTTTTGTTGTTGAGAAATTACATTTTATATGATTATATATTATATATGATTATGTAGTTGACTATGGTGTGCTAAAATTTACTACCATTATCATTAGCTCCGATAAGGTTGTGTGTAAAGCTCCTTTTTTATGAAAACATGTAGTCTGTTAAGATAAACACGTAAAAAGAGTAGCTTCTTATTGTAAATAATAAAATTGCTTGGGTGTAGAAGATGAATTGAAAAGATAAAAACTAAACCCAAAAAAGATCAGAAACACTGTTTAAATATGTATTTATAACAGCAGAAAATACTGTAATACAGAGTAGAAAAATGATCTGCACTAGAAACAAAGAGCAAAGAAGAACAATTATTTTTGTCAAATACAAAATCCACAATGAAGACAACAGGATTAAAATTTATGTAAATTTATGATTTATGTTTCTCATCATGAAGCTCTGGTAGCTCTGAGTAACTGGAGATACATCCTGAAATGAGTATACAGGTCTTTATATTCACATGCTCCGTATTTGTATAGCACCTTTCTAGTCTTTTCGACCACTCAAAGCGCTTTTACACTACATCTGCATTCACCATTCACACACATTCATATACTGAGCCTAAGTGCTCAAACAGAAACTAACATTCACACACACATTCATACACTGGCGGAACAGCCGCCAGGGGCAATTCTGGGTTCAGTATCTTGCCCAAGGACACTTCGACAAGCAGCCTGGGGGAGCCGGGGACTGAACCGCCGACCTTCCGATTAACGGCAAAACACCACCATGTCCCTTAACCATGAAGATATCTGTAATTTTATAGCATTAAACGGCACTTTCCTCCTGGCTTTTCTCCATCTCAGCTCTGCCTTTTCTCTCTTCACTGCTTGGCCATGCACACTCACGCACTGACTGACGTCTGTGTGCATACGACCAGTCAATGTCAATGTCAATTTTATTTCTATAGCACATTTAAAACAACAGCAGTTGTTGCACCAAAGTGCTGAACAGAGTCAAATACATAAATAACATACAAAAATTACTAAAGCCAAAGTGAATCACAGGGAAACAAAACAACAACACTTTAAAACATCAGAAACCAGGTTAACGAAGGTTAAAAGCTACTGCAAAAAGGTGCGTCTTAAGCAGCGATTTAAACATTTGTAGGGTCTGTGCAACTTTAATATGCATGGGGAGGCTGTTCCATAGGTTGGCGCCGCCCACTGCAAAGGCTCTATCGCCCTTATTTTTAGGGCCCGAGCACGACCGTGCGAGGTCCCTATTGAATTTGCTCAGATTATTATTAGGGCCCGAGCACGACCGTGTGAGGTCCCTATTGAATTTGCTAAGATTATATATTTAGGGCCCGAGCACGACCGTGCGCACATGGGCGTGGCAAAATGACTCGCTAGCGCCACCTAGAAAATTGGAAAAGATTAGCCCCTCGTTCACGTTCAACCTACATGTACGAAATTTTCTGGGGACATGTATCATATCAAGACGCACAAAAAAGCCTCAAGAACCCATAGCCTAAAGTCAACAGGAAGTCGGCCATTTTGAATTTTACGGCCATTTTTGGATGATTTACACACTTCGTACTTTAACGAACTCCTCCTAGGGATTTAGTCGGATCGACGTCAAATTTCTGCTGTGCCTTCTAAAGGCATTGACGATGAAAAGTTGTGCTATTTGCGAGTTTTCGTCAATGGGTGTGTCCGTGGCGTGGCGTCAAAGATCAAGTCTTCGCCATGACACAGGAAGATGTTGTAACTTCAGTGTATATGCTCACATCTGGACCAAACTGTACATGTAGGATGAGAGTCCCGCCCTGAACACATGTACATGCCGACATTCACCCACAGTCATAGCGCCACCTGCTGGCAACAGGAAGTGACTTTTAACGAGGCAGCCCCCGCCGCACGTTTCACCTACGTGCACAAATTTTCTGTGGTACGTGTATCTTGTCCAGACGCACAAAAAAGCCTCTTGGAGTGATGCCCTAAAACCAACAGGAAGTCGGCCATTTTTTAATTTTACGTCAAATTTTGGATGATTTACACACTTCATACTTTAACGAACTCCTCCTAGGGATTTAGTCCGACCGACTTCAAATTTGTGCTGTGCCTTCTAAAGGCATTGAAGATGAAAAGTTGTGCTATCTGTGAGTTTTCGTCAATGGGCGTGTCCGTGGCGTGGCGTCAAAGATCAATGTCTTCGCCATGACACAGGAAGTTGTTGTAACTTCAGTGTACATGCTCACATCTGAACCAAACTTTACGTGCTTGATAACTCTCCCACCCCGAAGACATCTACACACCAATACCGATTTATAATCATAGCGGCAAGTGCTATGTAGCTCCACATAGCGGACACAGGAAGTGACATATAACACCTTCTTGCGGCGTCGGAACCGCGTAGGAAATTCACAGCCGCACCGGCAGAGCTCCAGAATATGCAACTCGGCCGGCTCACGCGTGGACGCGCTACAAGTGCGAGGGCCCGCCCAACGCTGCTTGCAGCTTTAATTTAGCTTTGATCTCGGTACAACCAAGAGCAGCTGATTTGTTGACCTCAGTGTTCTAACTGGAGAATGGTGGCGTAAGAGATCAGCCAGATAAGGTGGCGCCACACCATTTAGGGCCTTAAAAACAAGCAATAAAATCTAAAATCTATCCTATAACGGATAGGTAGCCCGTGGAGGGAGGCCAAGACAGGCGTTATGTGTTCACGCTTTTTGTTTTAGTTAAAAGGCGACCAGCTGTGTTTTGGACTAACCTGAGGCGATTTTAAGATTTCTGATTTAGACTCATGTATAATGAATAACAATAATCCAGCCGAGTAGTAATAAAAGCATGGATGACTTTTTCAAGGTCTTTGGGAGGAAGACAGGCCTTTATTTTAGCTAGAAGTCTTAACTGGAAGAAGCTGGTCATGACGACTGCAGTGATTTGCTTATTGAAAGCAAATGAGGTGTCAATAATAACACCAAGATTTTTAATAGAGGATCAATTTTGGGAGGCTAAGGGCCCAAAGTGCCAAAAAGGTCACCCAGTATGTCTAAACATCCATACGTGATGATCTCTGTTTTATTTTCATTCAGAGTGAGGAAGTTTAACTCCATCCAGGTTTTTACCTCCTTTAAGCAGTCTAACAATGGCAGCAGAGACTCTTTAGTTATGGATTTCATAGGCAATTCAATTTGGACATCATCAAAACAGTGATACAGAGGTGTGGACTCGAGTCACACGACTTGGACTCGAGTCACACGACTTGGACTCAAGTCACATGACTTGAACTTGAGTCAGACTCGAGTCACAAAAATTATGACTTTAGACTCGACTTGACAAAATCAAAGAAGACTTGCGACTCGACTTTGACGTGATGATCTCTGTTTTATTTTCATTCAGAGTGAGGAAGTTTAACTCCATCCAGGTTTTTACCTCCTTTAAGCAGTCTAACAATGGCAGCACAGACTCTTTAGTTATGGATTTCATAGGCAATTCAATTTGGACATCATCAGCAAAACAGTGATACAGAGGTGTGGACTCGAGTCACATGACTTGGACTCGAGTCAGACTCGAGTCACAAAAATGATGACTTTAGACTCGACTTGACAAAATCAAAGAAGACTTGCGACTCGACTTTGACTTCAACAGCAATGACTCGTTACTTCACTTGGACTTGAGCCTTTTGACTCGAGCTGACTTGACACTCCCCATGCCCAAATATAAATTATGATAGAAAAAACTGCGCAGCGCATCAACATAGGCTGTGCTCAATTAGACTGTAGCATGTGGCTTCCTCCAGCAAGAGCGAACAATTACTGACCGTCCGAAGCGCACCCGGCTGTTCCGCGATCTCCTGTTCCTGGCCCTGTACGCCCCAATGACCCACTCCCTCTCCGGTATCTACAATGGGTTGTGTAGTAGGCCTACTACCAGCGCGCTGTGAACGGTTTGTGATCATTCCCTCTGGCTGTATGAATTTTACGCATAGGCAAATCCATGCACAACAGCTGGGGGCCTGACGCAGAGCCACACAATTTTCTAAATTCCTCCACCTCACAGAGAAAAGAAAAGTCAGGTCGAAACAGTGTAGAGAGACTGCCGCACCTGTTGAATGAAACTGCTTCCACCAATTATAGTTAATTAAGATAAAACGACAATAGCACCGGGTTCTGTTTCAAAACGACACTCGTTTTGTTTTATAAATCCAGCACACCCCTTTCCTTCACAGCTGAGGCTCTCGTCCCACCCTAAAGCTGATGATACACGGGGCAACTTTTTGAGCAATCGTGCAGGGCAATGTTGCCGTCAATGGTAATGAGTAAAGATTATCGTAATCCCCTTCCCCCACCACTCCACCACCCGCCCCGAACCGCCGCTATCCGTTCAAAACATAGTCGGACTTGCCACTAGCAAGATTGCCCAGCAACATTGCTCAAAAAGTTGCCCCATGTATCATCAGCTTTAGAGGTGTGTTCAGTGTTGCTTTACCTTTCACTGCTGGTTTCTGTCACTGCATCTTCCGACAAAACACCACGGTTTTATTTCAGCGTTCTGTAACGTAACTTCGTCAACTCGAGTAGTTCACCTGTCACCTGCTCTGCTCCCCTCCGTGTATACACACACACACACACACACACACAGAGCCCCCTCAGTGACTCATCCATCACCCAAAGCTGTAAACTTGGGGGAAACTGTGCTGCTGCTAAAGTTAATAATGTTGTCTATGAAGATTCGCAGTCATCCAGGTCATAGTTATGCCTTCACAGAACACATCAACTCTGTGGATAGTAACATCAAGCTCACACGAGAAGATGTTCACAACAACAGTTTGGCCTTCCTGGACTGCGCTGTACACATTGAAGAGGACAGGAGCCTGCAGATTGGTGTTTACAGAAAACCCACACACACAGACCAATACCGATTCACACCACCCACTGGAGCACAAGCTAGGGGTCATGAGAACACTGCACCACAGAGCGGAAAACATACCAACAAGCGCCCAAGCCAGAGAGAAGGAACAGAACCACCTGAAGGGGGCACTTACAGCCTGTGGATACCCTAAATGGACCTTTGTGAAAACAGCCACAAGATCCAAGAAGTACAAAACTACACGGGAGGAGGAAAAGAAGGTCAAACGCAACAACATTGTGATTCCATACGTGTCTGGAGTATCAGAGAAACTCAGGAGGATTTTCAACAAACATAACATCCCTGTGTTTTTTAAACCCAAGAACACACTAAGACAGATGCTGGTACACCCCAAAGACCGCACACCCAAACACAAGAAAAGCAATCTAGTGTATGCGGTCTAATGCAGTGAGGAATGCACAGACCTGTATATTGGGGAGACTAAACAACCACTACACAAACGCATGGCTCAACACAGAAGGGCCAACTCCTCAGGTCAAGACTCTGCATTCTACTTACATCTGAAGGACAGAGGACACTCGTTTGAGGACCACCAGGTGCACATTTTAAACAGAGAAGATGGGTGGTTTGAAAGAGGTGTCAAGGAAGCAATTCTACACCCAGGTTGAGAATCCGTCATTGAACAGAGGAGGGGGTCTACGCCACCACTTATCCTCCACTTACAATGCTGTCCTTTCATCACTTCCCAGAAAACTCAACAAACGTGACCTATTGGCCTCAGGTGAAGATACCAACGAGGGTCATTCAGTCTTGGCCACAGGTAGTCTTAAAGACTGTAACGACTGTCGTCACAGCAACAAGGAACAGTAACGAACCAGCGGTATCGATGACCCGGGCCAACGACCCCACTGAGGTTAAATAGCTGAGTTTCCCTGCCAGTCAGTCAGACCTGAAGAAGTCCTTTGGATGAGGGATGAAACGACTTCCAGTATCTTCAACCAAGTCCAGTTGCCCTTGATTTTAACATTCGTTGGTTAATAATGTTGGATTATTGTTTCTTATTTCATGGGCTATTTGGGATTTTTGAGTAATGCTAGTAGCCTAGTTTTTAAAAAGAAAGTATTACATTTCAATAGTTAATGTTTCCTAAGGCAATGAGTAATCCTGTTAAATAATTGTGATCTCAAAATTGACCAAAATAATTAGCAGCCCTACATGAACATTTAATTTAAGTCATGAAATTTGTTGTGTGAAACTGCACCTCTGCCTTCTTTCTGTACAGGCTAATGCTTCATTCAATACATTGTTTCTTTTTTAACTTGAAAAAACTTTTGAAATGTTTTTTTAATTTGGTGAAAATGGAACCCAGTGGCAACATATACAGTGAAAAGAGGATGGGGCCCAGAATAGAACCTTGAGGGACCCCGCAAGTGAGAGGAGCAGCTGACGAAGAGTGTTCAGCTAAATGAACCGAGAAGCTCAGTCAGGTATGACTGAGCAGAACAGCAGAGTTACCTGAATCCACCGTTAAAAGGAGATCATTAAAAACCATTAAAAGTGCTGTTTCTCTACTATGACATGGTTTAAAGCCAGACTGAAGCTTCTTCTGGATGCCATGGTTGTTGAGGAATGTTTGTAGTTGTTCAGGACTATTTTCTCCAACACTTTTGAAAGAAAGAGTAGTTTGGACATAGGCCTGAAGTTAGAGAGAATGTCATGATCCAGATTAGATTTTTTGATAAGAGGCTGCACTACAGCATGTTTAAAAGCAGCTGGGACACACCCTGCGCTAAGACATGTATTTATTAAAATAAGAATGCTGGACACACAACAGTATTAAAAACGTCCTTTAAAAGACAAGAGGGAAGGATATCTGAGGGACAATTTGTAGGCAGCAGATTCTGAACTATCTTAGATAGTGAGGAGAATGATACAGGCTCAAACTGCTTAAAGACAGCTGAGTATGTAGGAGGAACTGAAGGGCCTATGGCGGAGGAGTTGGTAAAGATTTTGAACATTTTTCCAATAAAAAAATATTTTAAAATTTTCGCATAATGTAGGTGTGGGCACAATTTGAGCTGCATCGCTAGGATTTATAAGGGAGTTTAAATTATTGAAGAGAACCTGGGGCCTATGATTATTGTTGGAGACAATGTTGGATATAAATTTAGTTTTAGCAATTTTTACGGCTCTCTGATAGCTTGCAAGGCAGTGTCTTAGAATTTCTAGGGAGACCTGGAGCTGATCTTTTTTCCATTTCCTTTCAGCTTGTCTACAAGTATGCCTAAGAGAGCGGGTTGTGTTATTTAGCCATGGTTCTGAGGTTGGTTTTGGGAGCTTAATTCTAAAAGGAGCAATAGAGTCCAGAATATCAGTGCAGGTGGAGCCAAAGGACGAAATGAGCTCCTCAGCACTGAGACCACAGCCACCATCCAGGTTACAGAGTTTAGATTCTTTAAAAGCATTTGCAAACTGCAGCGTAGTTGAAGGGTTGATCGCACGCTAACGACGAGTAGGATGACAAGCTGCGATCCTGGAGCAGGGGATGGTAGCAGTGAACAGACAGGTGATCGGATATACCGGTGTTACAGATTTCCTTGATATGGACACATAGACCGCGCAACAGTACAAGGTCCAATGTGTGACCTTTTTGATGTGTTGGGCCAGTCACTGACTGGTTAAGATTGAATGAGTCAGTAAGATTCATAAAATCTTTTGCCAAAGGATTGTTTTCACACCATATGTGAATATTAAAATCACCAATAAAAAGAAGACGATCACGCTACGGCACTGCAGGAGAGAGTGTGTATTGTGTGTGTATTGTCCTGCTTGATATTATTAAAAATCTTGCTACATCATCGCTGCAGCTGATCAAGTAGATAACTAACGGCAGACCAAAACAGCCCTTAGGCCACCAGGAAATCTCCAGGTGTTCCCAATGGTCAGTCTGCTAGTTTAATCTACACAACTTCTTTTTATTTACATGAAGTCATCACTAGCACACAAGACAATAGGCATCACAAATGGACCAATGAGCAAACACTATGTGCAGGTAGTACTCATGGGAGTTGTAGTGTTGTAATGTCACATTGCAATTTGTTATTTCAGATGCCTTTTGACAAGACTACAATATTTCAACATGCCAAAACGGCTCGTGGGATTGACTGTGTTAACCGCCACGGCTGAAATCCACCTGCATTTGGCTGGTTGGCGGGTGTTAATGTCAAGCCCTGGTTACATCTCTTGGTATAAACATTGCTGAGAAGCTAAAGTTAGCATGACTTGACATGACAAGAAGATAGCGATACATTCAAAAACTTCTGCATAATCATGAAAAACACAATACCTTGTTCCCGTTCAAGCTAGGTGCTTAATTATCATTCCATAAGAGCCTTATATTTCAGAGCGACATTTGATTTTTTCCTGCTATCCGTGCTCATGTCTCAGTATCAGCTTTTTGCAAGATTCCTGTTCTGCCAAGAGGTGCCAAACCATTAAAAGAGGGAACTAATAAAATAAAGCATGCAGGAAGTGGTTACCTTGTTTATTGACTTTCCTAAGAGTAAGTTACACTTATCAAGATGAGTGCAGGTTCTTCCAACACAACAAGCCCTGACAGTGTCTTATTTAGCTAACGCAACTAATATTACAGCAGAGCCCTCATCCCGCTGATGGCTTCATAAGAACATATCATGATGTCAAAGACAGTATAACCATACAGTTTAAACACACTTGAACATGGATTTATGTGTGAACTAAATCTTAACTCAATTCTATGTAGTCCATATACATACTTAAGTTACAATAATAACTTGGTGAGTACTCCCTTTCTGGGCTTGTACTAACATTACCTACCTTTGCAGTCAGTATTAATGCATTTTGCCTGCAGACAGAGAGTTCAGTGTTTTCTGCCCACCAGTATGGTGGCAGTTAGAAGCTGTGACGTGACCTGCAGGACCTAATCCTCAAAGGCTGCTATGTGCAAATGTGTTTCAATTTATTGACATATTGACACTGAGTGTATGATAATTATATGTGACAGTTTTGTCTTGATAGAGAGTTTGTTGCTGACTGTTTATTTGATCCCTCCAGTCACCCATGCTAAAGACCCAGACAATCACCATCTCAGATATCACCAACTCCCTGAGAGGAAGTGTGACCTACAAGGACATCCCCTTAGTTCACACTGAGACCAAGACCATCACATACGAATCAGCACAGGTGAGAAGAATTCTGGAGAAAAACTTTAGTACTATAGTATCTGCGCCCAAAATATTTGATTTAAATCAGAAAATGGTGGATTAAAGAATGAAAGAAGATATCAAGACAAGACAATTTGACCAGACATGCAAGATGAACATTTTGGTTGGCAACAAAGAAAGTTGTTAGTAGGATAAAGATGTCTTACAAATTACAAATCCCACATACAAACAATAGAATAAAGATAATTGTTGTTAATGTTTTAAATAAAAATTAATTTGAGGTTCTTGTGTAACACTTAAAAGGTGTCTCTCCCACAGCCGGTGGACAGCCTGGCAGAGAGGGACTCAGGGGTGCTGCTGAGTGCCCAGACCATCACCTCAGAGACCATCAGCACCACCACCACCACCCAGATCACCAAGGTCTTCTCACTTCACTAAGAGCTCCCTAATCAGTCTATACAGATCAATGCAGTGATTTGATTTGCCACCATGCTGTGATGGATCCCTACTTTGAATCACATGGGCCATTGACCCTTCATGATACAATATTTAAGTAACTGCTAGAGAGTGACAGAGGAGACTGTAAATGGCCTGCCACTTCTTCTCATGAAAATCAGGAACACTTTTTGTTTTGGTTATGATTTGGGGTTTTTAATGTCAGCCATACAGTCCTCATGTGAATTGTTTACATTGCAAGAAACATCCTTTTATCTCTCCCTGGCATTAATAAAAGTCATGCCCATGTTACCTGGCTAGCCTCTATTTTATTAGCCTCTACTGCACAATGTGTTTGTCCTATGATTTTCTTTCATTGTTCTTTGAGAAAATTAACCATATGGGTGTCTGCTACTGAAATTACTGGTAAAGAAACCTCTGTTAACAAACTTAGACATTATAATATCCACAAGAAAACACTTGTGGTTTTTTACTTTTGTTGTCTGATGTTTTATTGATTTTTATGCCAGGGTCCTGACAGGAACCACATTTCTTTAGTTGGAAATACAAATATCTTTTAACTAGAACCTAAAAATTGAGTACCTCATTTAAGATTTAAAGGTCCAGTGTATAATATTTAGGAGGATCTATTGACAGAAATGCAATATGATATACATAACGATGTTTTCAGTGGTGTATAAAGATCTTCCATAATGGACTGTTATATTTTTATTAGCCTAGAAGGAGCAATTTCTTTCTACATAGACCGTGGGTCCCCTTACATGGAAGTGGCCATGTTGCTACAGTAGCCCAAACGGACAAACCTCTCTACAAAGCGCGTTTCACCACTACGTTGAATACGTATAAATAAGAATCTGTAATTGTACTAGTAGTAGTAGTTGTCGTCGTCGTCATCTGGTTCATTCAAAAGTAAGAATATTGGTGAATTTTTTCCTCAGTGAATCTTTATTGCAAGAAGAGGAATAAAGTGTAAATAGGAAATAAAGAAGTATACAGAACAGTATACAAAAATATATAAGAAGACACAAATAAAAACTTTGCCATGTAGTCTATATTATATAAAGATATTAAAAGAGGACTATATGCAGTTTCCACAGCCTTTGTTGGATTTAGAAATTAAATTGATATAATGTACAACGTGTTTTTACTGCTGAAATTACATTTATGCATGTGGAATTTTGCCATTAGAATTAATACATTTATTATAAAGTATTTTTTTCTTTTTATTTGATATTTGTCAGTGCAAAATCTTTAAGGTCAATGATGAATCTGCTGAAGTTAAGTTGAAGAAAATTTTGGTACGGGAGTTGCCGATTTGTTGACGTCATACACGTAGAAACATGGTTGATGGTAAGAAACTTATGATTCGTGTCAAATCACGTACTGCATATATTGCTAACATGTAATTTGTAATATGGTTATAACGGTTAGTTTGCTGTCCATGTAGAGTAGACTAGATTTTTGTGTGTTGTTTATACACCCTGATAATGCTAATCCAACACATCTTTGTAGTAGGGCCCATGTTGATTCCACATTCCAACAAGAACACAGTAAAGTCGGAAGAATGACTTCAGAACACGGGAAACAGAACCATCTGTGGATCATGTGAATGCACAGTGAGCCGTTGGTTGCAATTCGCTACCCTCACCACTAGACGCCACTAAAACTTATTTCTGAACTTTTAAGAACTATCAGTTTTTAGATTTCCAAGAACTGCAACTGCCTGTGAAGTTGCTAGGTACTAACAAAATAGTTATTGTCTTTGTCTAATACGTCTTTGTTGTGTGATGCTGAAATGTACCGCAGTAGATACACATTTGGTCAAGATGTACTACATATGAGACATCAGAAACATCAGTGACATGAACTCTCTCCCTATAAAAAAAATACATGCAAGATAACTTGGCCTGAACATTTGGGGATACAACCAAATGTTCAACCAAAACAATAAGTCACGTTATGAAGACAAGTTACACTGTTGCTACATTGAAGGGCAATATTTTATTATAATAATAATAATCGATTTGTGATGTAAATATTATCCATCATTCTCCTTTTATTTCCATTGTCATGGCACAGGTAGTACTGCTAAAATGATTTGTTGTTAGGTCTAGAGCAGAGATTTTCAAACTTTGAGGCGCACCTCCCAGGGGGGCAGGGAGGGAGACATGTAAAGCAAAGATACTGTGTGATGAGAAAGGAACAGGTGGTGTTCTAAAAACAACTGAAACTTAGTTACTGTAGGCTAATTTGATCTGCTTATCAACACAGTCAGCAGCTGCAGCAGTGGCAGGGACACACAGCTCTTGGAGGCAATTAAGGTACTTTTGAAACCCTAAGCATCCCACTGGCGCAGTTTGCATAAAATTCTCTCCTTCTGAGACATAACTCAGTCAGATCTAAACTCAGAGACATAATTTTATTTAATTTTTACATTCAGTCTTACACTTCCCCAGTATATGATTATCTGTGATGTCCAGCATGAATAAACTTCCATAAATCCGCATAGTAAAAAGACGCTCCTTATAACTTCAGAACTTGTATGAGAATCATCACGTTTAAGGTTTCTACAGTATCAAAGTCATGCAGTGGAGTGCAGCTGTCTGTACAACCATGGGAACATTGCAAACAACCTCTGCTATTTCAGCATACTTTTAATAGTGCCAGTTAAACAAAATATACACAAATATAGGCTAAAAAAGTGGGGCTCAAGTTGTAGGCTAGAGCATAACTCACTGAATCCATGGCAACATTTTACACTGTATCTCAGCAGTGAGTATACATCAGCATGTCATGCTGATGTATACTCACTGCTGTGTGTAGTGTAGTTCTTTATTCTTTTTTTTTTATTAAAATGCATGAACGCTCTCAATTTCTTAAATAAGACATTGTTTTACCAATAGCACAGGATAACAAAGATGGATTTTGGTTATGCATGTTTTTCCTAGCTTGTATTTTAACTTGTGTTGTGTCTCTGTTGTAGACGGTGAAAGGAGGGATCTCTGAGACTCGCATTGAGAAGAGAATTGTCATCACTGGAGACACTGAAATTGACCATGACAAGGTGAGTAATGTAAATGATAGAAGAGGAGAATTATTTTTTCATGCTTTACTGTTTACACAAAGCTCTGGAGTAAAGTTAAATTGTAGCTCATAAATTGCCACATGCATGTCTTTTCAGTTATAATGATTAATCATGTTCTACTTACTAAGCCTGGATTGTTGTTCTTCCTTCACTCCTCAGGCTTTGGCTCAGGCCATTAAAGAGGCAAAAGAGCAGCACCCAGATATGTCTGTTACCAAAGTGGTTGTTCACCAGGAAACAGAGATCACCCCAGAGTAAGACAGACCTATCCTTTGGAAGGTGAGTGTCCCCCCTTCACCCATCTTCACCCACCCCTTCACTGCATTAATAGATTTTTGTCTGTGTAACCTGCCTTGAATCCCACTAATCCCTGGCAGTTATCGGTCATTTATGGCACCGCACATTCACATTTGCCTGTGCTTAAAAAACGTCAGAAACGTACCCACACAAGCAGGGGGGAGGGGTGGTGTCGGGGGGCTGGCGGAGGTTTTAACGACTGTACATATAAACAGCAGCAGATCGACCTGGCTTCCCAGTCATTAGATCAAATCAATAACATCACCAAATCATTAGTCACATGTGATTGGTTGGTAGATCTGTCGCTATTGGTCACCCTGGGCCTTTATAAATACAGGCTTCGGTAAACCCCTCCCTAATGACCCACACCATGTAAATGCGGAGACCAAAAAGGATGTGACCACCTCGTTATAAGGTGAGCGCAGTCTGTGACAACAAAAGTACGGTCAAAGAACAATCAAAATAACTATTTAATTTTAAACAGTACAATGCATGAAGATGAAGACTGATAACTGTGTGCCTTATTAGTATCAGGACAGTGTCCAGACACAAATTCCATCAGAAGTCTCTATAGCTGTTAGAGCCGACTGACAGCTGATCCAGCTCTGATCAGCTGCCATCATCATCAAAAATGGAAGTTGTCATGTGACACTTCAGAAGAAAGGACGTCTCATTTCTTTGAAAACAATGCTCTCTTCGTTTCTTCTCTCATCACATGGTTTACTTGCGTCTCTCCATGCATCCCTGGTGGGAGGGTCTAAGATGCAAGCGAGGGAAACATGGATGCAGTTAAGAGAATTGAAATGCACATATACATCCAAAGTTTAGGAGCTAAAACCTCAAAAGTATCTCCTTTGTCTTCAGCGAGGAACAACCAACCAACCCTGACCAGAGGACATCATAGTACTACTGGTACTATAGCAAGGCTAAAAAAGTCATTACAAGAATCTTGAATGAATTTGATGGACTTAGTCAGAAGCTCGGCAGCAGCATTTTGGAGCACTTGTAAGCAGTTCAGGGAAATCTTACTAAGGCCGTTGAAAAGGGAATTGCAGTAGTCAAGACAGTAGGAAATAAATACATGCATCATTTCCATCTCAGCTCAGGATACAATGGGCCTGAGATTAGCAATGTTCCTTCGCTGGTAGAATTGGGAACGAACCAAACAATTTACATGCTGGTCAAGACTCAAAGCCTGGACCATAGAGGTGCCCAAAATGATGAGGGTAGGTTCAACAGGAGGGGATAAAGAGAAAAACTTTTCCATCTCCTTTGGAATAACAATTTACAAGAAATTAGTCACCTACATTACCATAAACATAATAAGAATTGCAGGCAGGCTAATACTGAATGACAATCCATATTTTAGTGCAAATGGGTTCCAAATGAAACCTCTTTACAAAATGTAAAAGTGGGTTTTTGTGCTGACAAATTAAACCAAGGTCTTAAATGTTTTCACTACATATGGTAAGTGGTGAATAAATAATCTGTCACTTGATAACATTATTTAATTGTCCCTTAACAATGAGCTAGCTTGACAATTTTATGATGTCACATAACTTTCTCGGTTTTTGAGGTGGACAGAAATTAGCAGCTGCAAATTAGATGTCAATTTAAACATCATAAAGGAAATAGTCACTAGCATGCAAAAGCATATCATGTGCTGTAATAGCTAACGGCACGTAATCTCTTTGCATGTTTACAATAGCTACTACTCAATATACTGACATGTTTACAGCAGCACAATCAGTGCTTGAAGTGGGCCCAAACGCCCCAGTATGCAGTACCGGCATCTTGGCATTTTACTCTTTGATGTACTGGGACATTTTCTTGCATACCGGGACTTCTTCCAAGCTGCTGGTAATCTCCTCTGTCCTCTCCATATCAGGTTCTCTGGGCGCTACGTGACGCTTACCTGTTCAATACCTGTACAAATGAAACAATGCAATATGAAAACAATGCAATGCAATTGAAATATACAGCCCCCTCCAAAAGTATTGGAACAGTAAGGCAAATTCCTTCGTTTTTGTTGTTCACTGAAGACATTTGGGTTTAAGATCAAAAGATGAGTATGAGACAAGAGTTCAGAATTTCAGCTTTTATTTCCTGGTATTCACATCTAGATGTGTTAAACAACTTAGGACATATCACCGTTTGTATTCGACCACAGCATTCTTAGGTGAGCAAAAGTAATGGAACAAATAATCTTAAAGTAAATAACATTTAATATTTGGTGGCATAACCCTTGCTTGCAATAACTGCCTCAAGCCTGCGACCCATTGACATCACAAGAACTGAAAGAAGCTGCAGTAAAAGCCTGGAATAGCATCACAAATGAAGAATGCAACAGTTTTGTTTGTTTCGGGGTGTTTCTCCCTTCAGTCTCCTCTTAAGGAGGTGAAATGCATCTGTTGGGTTAAGGTCAGCTGATTGACTTGGCCAGTCTAAAACCCTCCACTTTTTCCCCTGATGACGTCCTTTGTTTTGTTTGGCAGTGTGCTTTGGCTCATTGTCCTGCTGCATGATAAACTCCCCATTAGTTTCAATGCATTTCTCCGTAAATTACCAGACAAAATGTTTCTGTCCACTTCTGAATTCATTCTGCTGCTACCATCATCGGTTACATCATCAATAAATATTAATGAGCCTGTTCCAGAAGCAGCCATGCACGCCCAAGCCATGACATTACTTCCACCATGCTTCACAGATGAAGCTTGTTTGCTTTGGATCATAAGCACTTTCTTTCTTTCTCCACACTTTGGCCTTTCCATCACTTTAATTAATTTTGGTCTCATCAGTCCATAAGATTGTGTTCCAGAACTTTTGCAGCTCATCTCTTCTTCTTTGCAAATTTCAATCTGGCCAATCTTCCTGCTAATGAGTGGTTTGCATCTTGTGGTGTGGCCTCTAAATTTGTGCTCTCTGAGTCTTCTTCGAACAGTGGGAGGGGTCTTTGAACATCAGGACCTGGAGGTGTTCACGGACAGTGTATTATGCTACATTAGGAATTGCATAGACACTGTCACAGTGGACAAATGGATCTGGGTCTACCCCAGCCAAAAGCCATGGATGATAAAGGAGAGGAACACTGCCTTCAGGTCCAGAGACAGCTCTCTCTACAGCACGGCCCGAGCTAACCTAAAGAGAAGCCATATCAGATTACAGGAGGAGGATTGAGGAACACCTGGGCAGTAACAGCAGGCAGGTGTGGAGTCCAGCATCTGACCAACTACAGGGCCAACCTTGGAGCTGCTGAAGGAGTTGAACCTCTTTTTACTGCACTGTCCCACCTGGAGCACCAGGGGAGCTATGTGCGGATGCTCTTTGTGGATTACAGCTCAGCATTTAATACCATCCTCCCACACAAAATAGTGGCCAAATTGAGGGACCTGGGGCTTCCACACTCCTGCACATGGATCAACAGCTTCCTCTCTGGGCGTAGACAGAGGGTCAGATTGGGCCATCAGACATCTACGGCCTTAAGCCTCAGCACCGGCTCCCCCCAGGGCTGTGTGCTGAGCCCCCTGCTCTATTCCCTTTATACATATGACTGTACCCCCACCCACCACAGCAACACCATGGTGAAATTTGCTGATGACACCACGGTGGTGGGGCTCATCTCTGGGGGGGACAAGTCTGTCTACAGAGACAAGGTGGAGCGGCTGACAGTGTGGTGCAGCAATAACAACCTGCTCCTGAACCTGGAGCAAGAACACCTCTGAGCTGCTAAAAAAGGCCCAGCAGAGACTTTATTTCCTGAGTGTATTCAGGAGGAACAACATCACAAAGATGCTGCCTGTGTTCTTCTACCAAGCCTCCATAGAGAGCATATTGACATAATGCATGTGCGTGTGGTACACCAGCTGTACAGTGGCTCACAGGAAAGCGCTCCAGAGGGTTATCAACACCGCACAGAAGATTGTTGGCTGCCCTCTCCTCACACTGGAAGAACTGTCTCAAAAAAATCTAGAACATTCTAAAGGACACCTCTCATCCAGGCCACCCCCTGTTCGAACTGTTACCAGGCAGATGGTACAGATCCATCAGGGCAAAAACAAATAGACTCAAAAACAACTTTTACCCATCTGCAATTACTGTAATTAACGCTGCTAAAGTGATCTGAATTGAGAGATTGGTGCAATAAGTGTGACTGTGTATGTGTATATGAATGCCTGTTCATGCTGCTTTTTAGATACTATTTATTTACTATCTTTAAATTATATTTTAAGAATGATGCACTGGATGGTCAGCACTTTGACATTTTCGTTGGTTACATGTGACAATGACAATAAAGTTTTCTATATTTTCTATATGGATTGTGATACCTTCACCCCTGCACTGTGGAGGTCATTGATGATGTCACATACTGATGTTTTGGGGGTTTTCTTCACAGCTGTCACGATATTTCTGTACTACTGTAGTTTTCCTTGGCCGGCCTGTTGGACGTCTGTTGCTCAGTACACCAGTAGTTTCTTTCTTTTTCAGGACATTCCAAATTGTTGTGCTTGCTATGCCCAATGTTTGTCCAATGGCTCAGGTCGATTTTCCTTCTTTTCTCAGCTTGACAGTGGCTTGCTTTTCTCCCATAGACAGCTCTCTGGTCTTCATGTTGATTTATCCTCTTTAACAGGAAATGCAGTCTTTATAGGTTTGAACCAAGGATGAAAACTTAGACTAGTCATGCAGAGCTATTTAATGTTTGGACAATCAACCTAAAAGGCAACACCTGGGCAACAAGAAACATCTGGCAGTCACATGTTCCAATAGTTTTGCTCACTTGAACAATGGGTGGGTTCAAACAAAGGGTAGTATGTCCTGAGTTATTTAACACATCTAGATGTGAATACCAGGAAATGAGAGCTGAAATTCTGAACTCTTGTCTCATACTCATCTTTTGATCTCAATCTTCAGTGAACAACAAAAACAAAGGAATTCGCCTTACCATTCCAAAACTTTTGGAGGGGCCTGTATATACAGGGACTAACGAGCAGGGCGGAAGCAACACAGATGACAGAGATGAGGCTAATGAGACACAGGCAGGCAGAGAGACAGCAGGGGAAAACAGAAAGACACTAACAGGTTGCAAAACACAAGGCAAGACTAACTGGAACTCAAAACCCAGAACAGAGAAGACAGACCAAGTAACTGAGGAATACAGGCAACTCCACAAGATAGAACAGACTAAGATGGCTGAACAGAACAGAACAGAACAGGAATGACACAGAATGATCATAACCAAATGAAACTAAAAACAATAACCAGGTAGAAAAATAATTAAACAACAAATAAGGCAGGCACTGATAATATCAAAATAAGATGGACCAGATCAAATTATAAATAACAAAATCCAGAACACAAGTAGACAGATCACAAATTATACAAATAACCTACAACCATAAGGGAAAACAGACTAAACTGGGATCAGGAGTAAACACTAAGACATGAACTAAGGCACTGGACTAAGAACTGAGACAAAGAACTAAAATGCAGGACTAAGACTTAAGATGAGACAAGACAGATTCTAATTAAACTTAAACATACCAAATGAATAAAATAATAAACAAGGCTACACAGAAAAACGCAGAACCAAAAACAGACTTAAACAGGATCAACAAAACAAAGAGCAATCATGGGCAGTTGAACACAAGACATGGAACCAAAACAAGACCAGAATCCTTAACTCATAACTCATATTATTTAGTCTTATTTCTTGCAAAGGCCGTAAAGCAGTCAAAAGTTGCCATTTAATGCTGTAATATGCACTTTTGCATTGTTATTTATGTTCATATATTTGTTAATATTATTTGTCTGTTTTATTATGATAATAAATTTCATCACATCTTTGTAAAATTATAATAGATAAACTCGAAGGTTATAGAAATTCAACTTAATGCAATCTCACTCCACTGTTGCATGATTTCAAGACCGCCCAAACCGAGACCAAGTCAAGACCAAAGACCAGAGTTTATCGAGACAGAGACAATACCAAGACTTTTAGGGGCTGAGACCAAGTAGAGACCAAGACCAAGGGAGGGCAATACCGAGTCAAGATCGAAACCAGTTCCCCACATTACATGACAGACAATAAAATGTGGAACGTGATCATAGGTACTTTTTACTCAAATTGATCAAACCTGGCCTCGAGTACTACAACACTATTCCACATACGTGGACAGTTGGTTTTTGGTGTATAAAAACTACATTTTACTCAAAATTTATTTATATACTTTACTGCACAAGCACATACTATTTTTTTTCTATCTTGATTGACCTCCTTGAATAAAAGTTTTTCACAGATATGCCCGAGGCATTTAGCACATGGCCATCACAATCGGCTATCTTGGATTGATGAGGTCATCAAGCAATAACAAGAGAGTTACCACTATTACAATGTTGCTATCAATCAGCTGCCACTGTCCTCAAATGACTTGGAGACCCATAACCATCATATAGTAACCCAAAATTTAGTTAAAATTACATCGACAGTGTGGCTGAATAATCCAGTGGAATAAGATCTTGCCACTTCCATGCTCCTTTCATTTCCAAAGGTTGTCAATTTGAATCCTGCTAAGAGGATAGTGGTGAAGCCTGGCCAGAGTGGCTAGGAAGGTGGTAGGTAGGCAGACAAAATTTATATACTTATATGTAGGTCAACTCGTATTTTCAGAAGATCTCAGCAAAACTCAGGATGTCTTACTGGCAACAAAATACAGAGTGCGGACACAATGTAGTACCAAACCACATCCGAGGGTCCTTCCTAGACCAACAGAGATTCACTAGCTGTCCAAATAAGGTTATTGTTTCCCCCTTTAAACATGTGGCAAGATTCTATTGTCTATGTTTTGTGTCATTCAAGTTACATGCAACACAGACGAGCACATAGAGCCAGTCAGTCTGCCTATAATAAAACAAAATAAACATAATCTTGACCTTGGGAAATACCTGGGAAATGTATCACAGAGTACATCCTAATCAAGACAGCTGCGTCAGTATGTCAAACAAACAGACAGAGATGAGAGAAGGATTGTGACCTGCTTGTTTTGGAGAGTCACAGTCCTTCACCTTTGGCTTACATTAGCTCAGCAACTGAGCCTAACGTGACCTGGGGAAACCTGTGTCATAGTATGCCTAAAATTCCTTCACACTCACCATTAAGTAAATACCAGATTTTATTAGAGAATTTACTGCAACCATCATTATCATAATTTCAAAATCGAATTTCCGTGATCAACTTCCTTTTTACTTCCTAATTATATGTTATGTATGACCTACTTGGGTAAAAACTCTGCAATCACATATCTAATTTTGCTGGTGTTTTCATCTGTTCAAATATGATGTACTGAGAAGTTTGGCTGTTAAAATACACTAATGATATCTTTCTCTTCTTTTCTCTGGTCATCTGTTCACCCCTCTTTTCAACCTACCAATTCTTCAACCAGACCTTAGACTTCTCAGCTGCCCCCACTCCCTCCTTACTTTCATCTCCATCACACCATTTTACCACAGCACCCCCGCCACCACACCCAACTGCACTTCCTTTGACATGAACCACCAGACCACATCAGAGGGAACAAGCTTCTGCGTTGAACTATGAACTTCATGGTGTGAAGTTTGCCCTGAACATATACAGTCACCAGAAAGAGCACTCCTTGTATTCTCCACAATCCTCGTTTGTTCCACTTACTACCAAAAGAACAACGTCTGGACTGATGGAGAAAAAACTTTTTTAAATAGAAAATAATGAATAATGAAAATAAAGTACAGCATTTATAGATTTATTTCTCTCCAATTTGTCTGGAGATTTTAAGAACATTTTCAAGGGCATTTGGTCTTTTAATCTAGAGATTACTAGTACTTTTTTTCTACATCTTTTCATTACATTATAATTGGTTATCAATTACTTGGAGGTCAGGTGTTTTTTAACAGTGTGTTCCAAGCAGTATCACAAAGGGATTGTGATAAATTTTTTGTAGGATTGTACACATCAGGACTCAAGAATCCCTCTAAAATCTTAGCACAGGTTTGGTGTCATTCTTGTACAGCAAATATTTTATTTTCCCTCTCAATATGAAAAAGTATTTTTTCAATTTATTATAAAAAATATTGATTTTATTAAACCATGGGGGCAATTACTCCATTCACCTTATTTAAGGTTCTGTCTTAATATTTTTTTGGAGTGATCATATATCTTTTGACCGTTTTTGTTGTTGTTGTTGTTGTTGTGCTTGTGTTAGAACAGGGTATTATCAGAACCACTGAGACAGCAGTGTACTGAAATGGCCTATTCTGTATTTATTCCCACCTCTGTCTTATTTTTGTGTGTTTTGAGTTTTAGTTCTACTCAGTGCAGTTGTATGTAACTTCCTCATTTTGTATTGAGAGCATTCCAGTCACCGGATCCAGTTTAAGCCATTTCTACTGAGCATGACATCAGCACCTACAGTATTATGTTAGGTATTTTTATATGTTTTACATTTAAAATTTTTCTAATAAATGGGCAGTGTGTATTCATCCTGGAATTTCAATGACAATAAACTCAAACATGACATGAGTAAATTCTCTGAAGTGCTCTGGCGCCCTTGACTCCATAAAGTATGCACCACATGCTGGACAAAAATGCACACTACACATAGAGCGCTAAAAGAACTCATGGGGCATCCTGAGGATGCTACAGTAGCCCAGGCTATTGCAAAGGGACATACATATGAAACACATAAGGGTATACCGGGTCAGCTACAGTGTGTGATGAGCATGTGTGATGTGGCACAACAATGGGCTGCTGACAGCTGAGGGAAAAGACTGTTGCTTGTAACTTTCCATTTAATATGAGATCAGCTTCATTAAAGTGTGGTGATAAACTCTTGGCATGTTCATCGTTGAGTGAGTTGTGGGCTCATCAAGGCACCACTGATTATTCTACAGAGAAAGCCTCAATGAAACTTCCGTTGCCTACGGGCATGTAACAATGGCAACGAGTAATCTCTAAAAGGCAACAAATCTACCATAAATGAACATGAAAATCTCACAAATTAAGCAACGTGGAACACTTAGAGTAGTACAAACATTAATGACAATAATTTCTACAATTATACAGTAGACGAGAGACTGTGGGAAAAATTGGTTTGCACTCAGCATACTACAATCTTTCCAGAGTGCATGGGTTGGCAAAAGCAGAAATGGGACTGCAGCTATATGTAAATAAATAAGCCAGCCAAAGTTTCTGCCTAGGCTACAACTCTATTTGTCTGGCAGTTTTA
Organism: Micropterus salmoides; assembly: GCF_014851395.1. Taxonomy (NCBI): domain Eukaryota; kingdom Metazoa; phylum Chordata; class Actinopteri; order Centrarchiformes; family Centrarchidae; genus Micropterus; species Micropterus salmoides. The sequence continues at coordinate 33,424,517 of NW_024040817.1, read as the reverse complement.
GTTACTAGTTGTTCAAATCTATACCCATTCTGTCCAGTGAATATACAGTATCTCACAAAAGTGAGTACACCTCTCACATTTTTGTAAATATATGATTTTGTCTTTTCACGTGACAACACTGAAGAAATGACACTTTGCTACACATCACAGCCATTAATGTCTAAACTGCTGGCAACAAAACTGAGTACACCCTTAAGTTAAAATGTCCACATTGGGCCTAATATTTTGTGTCCACCATTATTTTTCAGCACTGCCTTAACCCTCTTGGGCATGGAGTTCAGCGTGGCTTCACAGGTTGCCACTGGAGTCCTCTTCCACTCCTCCATGACGAGATCACGGAGCTGATGGATGTTAGAGACCTTGCGCTCCTCCACTTTCCGTTTAAGGATGCCCCACAGATGCTCAATTGGGTTTAGGTCTGGAGACATGCTTGGCCAGTTTATCACCTTTACCCCCAGTACCATTTCACTGTGCTAGTATAATGAAGGCACATGATTAAAGTTCATAACAAATTTAAAAATAAACTGGATAAAGCCATCAAGTTATTAAAAAAACTCCAAACAAACAAACACAGCCATTTGGCAGGTCTGGAAACCCTATTTCACCCACCAGGAAATTCGTAAAGGTATTTATCGCCCATAACTCTGCCCGCAAACAGCAGTGCTCTCAGTTATTATCGGTGTAATCAGCTGCGTCCGCATGGTCCTAAAGTCGTCATTTAAGTTGAGCTTGTTATCAATGGTTTTATTCAATTCTTTAAATTATTATAATAATTGTGGACGTCCGGACCTCGGTGACCTCATAGCTGGTTACTACCATGCTTACAGTGACGGGCGTAGTTAAGGTCAACTTGTGTAATCTACACTGATCTCCGCTCAGGAGGAGAGGAGGAGCTGCAGTGTGATTGCTCATTTCATTGCCTACTTCCACTGGGGTTGGGTGATGTCTACAAAATTTCCATCGGACGATGTCTACAATGAAACATCGGGATGGATGATGTCATTGGGCGCGGGCACGCGTGCGGGGGGGCAGCAGTCATCTATGTGCATGTGTTCTCGCACAGACTTCACACGGTAAAAACAAATTGCAGTGGATATTTTAGGCACGGACCAGGTAAAGCAACAGTGAACACACTGGGTGCAGATGTTGGTTTCAGTTGTTTGATAAGCTATGTCATTAATAAGCCAACGTGCGGCTCACCTGCTGCCGTGATAACGGATCGTGGGTGGAAATATACGGAAAAAAGACGAGTTCTCAGTCTTTTAGGCGACTTTATAAAACATACTGCTGATGGAGAAAATGGAGCAGACGGGGGGAGAGACAGAGAGGGGGGTGCTGTGTGTGAGTGTGTCAGAGTGTGGGGAGAAGAGAATTCCGAGGCAAGTGGAAAGCATACTTAAAAACAATAATATGAATGTTCGTGGTCATTAAAACCTGCTTTCGTAGACTTCCGGTATGCGCTGCAGGTGGTGAGACACATGCGGGAGTCGCTCTGTGAACTAGACTTTTAAACTCGCTTTGTGAAGCCCACCATTTCTTTATTTATAATTTTTTTTCCCACTTCCCCTTGTCGACTGCTGAGATATCTTACTCAATATCGTGCACAAAATGCCACGAAGGGGACCAAAAACGGACTCTGAAGCTAACGCTAACGTCATGGATGAGTCTGCGGCTGCTGAACTTACTCCAGCGGTCATGGAAAAGCTGCTCACTATAACGCTTAGGAAAGAAATTTCAGACTTAAGGACTGAGTTTCTTGCAGAACTTCGCAAGTCACAATCTGCTCTGGCGTCCGCCATAGACGACCACGGAACCAGGATAGTGGTGCTGGAAGCGGCTCTCCCTGACATGTCATCCAACCTACAGACAGTAGAGGAGTGGTGTGCCGCTTTAACCGCGGAAAACCAGCTCCTCCGACTGAAAACCGACAACCTCGAAAACCGCTAACGTAGAATGAACCTTAGGATTACCCACTGACTTTATATCAAACTTTTTTACCTCCCTCTTTGGAAAGGGGAAACTATCTCGCGCCCCGGTGATCGAGCGGGCGCACCGCTCCCTGGTCCTGACCGACAGCCGAACCTGACTTCCCAGTAAGACAGTGCTCTGGGCTTCTAATAACTTCATGTATGTTCACAGGGCTCTCAGGGCTAGGTATATCCTTGAGCACTTGTGCACTGTCAGAGTAATTCCTCTTTCAGTATTTGGGTTAGTTCTGAATGTCCTGTGTTCCCTTTCAATGTTTATGTAATTACTTCCCCCTTGTCTCTAGATTTCTTTACACCTGCTCTGGAATATGCTAAATCAGACTTCACACGCTGGTCATCTCTCCCCCTGTCACTAATAGTATAGATGAAGTAAAGATGAACATATTACCTAAATTTCTGTACCTTTTTCAGTGTGTCCCCGTTTTCATCCCAAAAGCATTTTTCAGAACCCTTCATCAAGCCATCTCTTCCTTCATTTGGAATAAAGGTCCTAGCAGAATACGTAGGCCTGTACTACAACTACCAAAAATGTCTGGGGGGCTTTCCCTCCCAGACTTTCAGTCACACTACTGGGCTGCCAACATCCACAGCATTCTGTACTGGCCTCATTGCCATTTTGGTCTCAGTGATTGTGTCCCTGCATGGTTACAAATTGAGGAAGCTTCCTGCCAGCCAGCATGCCTGACAGCTCTTCTTTGCTTCCCACTAACTTTGATTCCTAAACATTCAAACTATAACCCGATAGTCAATCAGTCTCTACGCATCTGGAAACAGTTCAGATCCGACTTTGGGTTCCAATCCTCCCCGTTGTCCTCCCCTTGTAATAGAAACCCAGCATTTCCCCCATCATTGAATGAAAATGTCTTTGGGATCTGGTTTAAGAAGGGAATCAGAACAATTAAGGATCTATACGTTGATGGAGTGTTTGCCCCCTTCTCACAGTTGTCTTCAAAATTTAACCTCCCTAAGACCCATCTTTTTAGTTTTTTTCAGATTTCTACTGTGCCCACTTGTTTCACTTTTTGGCCTATTGCCAAAAACACACAACTCTCAAAGCTTAAAAAAGGTGCTCTCGCCTTCTCTTCTTTAATAGCTAAACGACGGATTCTTCTGAATTGGAAATCCGAGCATCCACCTACTCATATTAACTGGGTACATGGCATGATAAGCTATATTCACCTTGAAAAGATTAGGTATTTGAGAGATGGTAAGCAACAGAAGTTTTGCCTGGTTTGGGAACCATTTTGACTGAGAATCTGGAGTTAATGAATGAATGAATGAATGAATTAATAATTTTTTGTATTTACTGTGACTATTGTTAGAATTGCCAGGCTTGGGAATGTTTGTTCTTTCATGTCTTGTACATGTTGTTATTTTAAAATAACAAAAAATAAAGTTCTATAAAAAAAAAAAATGCTTTCACAGGGTGGTATAATGTGAAAATTTGAAAAAAATATTTGCTGGGGGGGGCGGGGGTTTTACAATCACGATGCCGGCTCAACGTTGTGATGTCTGTCAGCCATCGCCGATGGACGATGGCATCATCTATCGGCCCAACCCTAACTTCCACACTATAATCAGTGTTGATAGGCTATTACTCGTGACTTATAACCAATCAGCTAGTACTGTGGGGGGGGCATTGCTCGAGCCCACAGAGTGGTGAGTACAGACAGAGAAAGGCGGCTGCATCAGAGCCCAAGGAGCGCATTTTTTATAAATTAATTTTATCGGCAATCAGAGACATAGGATTGAAGGCGGGGGCTTAGCCCCAAGGGTATGCATAACTTGCAAATGCAAAATCTTTGCACTCACATCTTTTGTTACTGTATTAGAACAACACTTACGTGAACAACCAGTGAAGAAGCCAAGATGTTAACAAGTAAAAAGTGACAGACATAGTCTCTTCTTCCATTTCTCCTCTGCTGAACAAAAGCTGCATGGAGGGAATTCACTAAGGCCAGACTGAGTTCTTCTGTAAGCTGTGACTTAAATGCTAGCTGTCTGCTCATGTAAATATGTGATAAAGTAATAACATATCTAATTCCTCTATAGGCTATTAGATAAGTTGCAGGTCCAAAGAATGCTATTTAATTAGGCACCACTAATTATTGTTAAAGCACTGTAGATTGGTTCAATCAGTGTGATTTTGCTCAGAAGTTTGGTTACATACAAGCATACATAAGCTGTTGATAAGGATCCTATTTAAAGTGGCTAACCTTATGGTGGAAGGAATAAAATATTTGGATGTATGGATGCATGTACTGTATGATTGATTTTATTTTATTATATTTTCCTGTGTGTTTATCTGTGGGTAGCCTAGCCATTTAGGCAACATCTACATATTTATTTATTACAGCCAGTCAATGCAGAAAGTTAAGTGGGTCAGAATATAGCAAATATTATAAATATCATGAAATAATTTTGTTTAGGCCTTGGTGCCTAGACCTGCCAATAAATGCCTCTTTCTAGAAGAAAACAAAACAGCCCACATTTCCTTTGACCTGTAGACCACCACTGACCTGCAGACCACCGCTGACCTGTAGAGCACTGCTGACCTATAGATCACTACAGACCTGGAGACCACTACTGACCTGTAGACCACTACTGACCTGCAGACCAGCTGACCTCAGAATCAGCTGCCCTGCCAGTCTGCTGCTTCTCTCTCTCCTAAAATATCTTCAATATCCATCTGGTCAATGAATGGAAGGATATGCCGGTACAATAGCATTAACAGGGACACTATGACAATTAATTTTCACTGAAGACAACATTCTATGGGGAATGTTATTGTTTTAAAATAGGCTACTAAGATTGGTAATATTAATGGCGTTCACACTACCAACACTAGTATTTTCCATAGCCAACTACAATATCCCCTCTCCTTTACCTCAAGTAAGCTAAAGTTCAGCAAGTTACAGTCACTAACAACAACTTTTCACTCTGTATCACTCACTACACTGAATCAATTTTCTTTCACCATGGCTGTGTGTGTGTGTGTGTGTGTGTGTGTGGTAATGTTCCTCTGGAGCTTGGCAGAGCATCGGTAAAGTGTAGCCTCCCTCAAGGTCCTAGTGCCCGACCACAGTAGGGTTTTAAATTGGGAAGCAGAGGTAACAACCAGAACGATTATTTTAAGCCAATGAATTCTTTTTGTATTAATCTATAGTATTTATCAGTATTCTTGCTTCTCTTTGTTGAGTATATGTCTGCACTGTAAAATTTTTTTAATTTATTTTACTATTATTTGGGGGGGTTGGGGGTAGCTTCAGCCCCCCTAAAATGGGCCTAACGACGTCCATGTCAGAAATCAGATTTTTAAATGACCAATGCAGATTATTGGAAAAATGCTGAATATCGGCCACGAAAATCGGCCTGGCCTATTATTGGTTGGCCCCTACTAAAAACACACTAAAGTTAACCTCAGCTCAGCTGGAAACACACTGCAAAGTAACGTTAGCTGCACACTTTTTGCTAGCTATGTTATTTTCAAACACGGATTTGTTGTTCACAAAAGCATTTTCATGGTAAAAAAATAACCTTACACTCACATACAGATACACAGGCGGTGTGTGTGGCTGTGGCCCCAGCTTCCATAGCTAATTGTGGTCATTTTGGTCAGTACTTGTGCTCACACCTTATAAGCACCCCAGAAGTGGCTCTCCACACACGCTGTACGGAGAATAGGGCGTCGAGCAGTCCCCACAGGACAGCCCCCTGACCCCTGGACCCAGAATCACGGCCCCACCCACACCCCAGTAAGGAAGACCACCCAGGCCAGGAGCCAAATTGGAGTAAGTCTGCATAGGATAGGTGAAGACCTAGATATTTTGAGAAATTCCCACCAGGCTGTCAGGGAGGTGCTTATGTTAATGCTTTTAAAGCAGGTATGATGTGTCATACTGGAGCTGATGAATGGCATATCATAATTTCCTTATACAGAATGTATGTTTTATGTCCATCCAGGAGTGGCCCAGTGAGCTTGGATTGATCCATTTTGAGACATATGTAGTCTGTTTGCTAGGACGTACTGATAAAAAATGATTTGTGGTGGTTTATTTTTCCATAAAAATTCCAGTGACTTAAACCAAACAGCAGAAGGGCTAGGTGGGTATCACTGAGAGCAGGTAATAGATTTTAGAAAGGACCATCATTTTTATGGTGGCGACTCTTCCCATGTGTGATATGGGCATTGTCATCCATCACAAGAAATCATCCTCTATTGATTTAAGTTGAGGGGTGTAATTTAGCCATTCTGACAGCCTGGAGAAAATACTGACACTCAGATATTAAATATTCCATGACTGTAGCAGCGTGGTACTCTGGAAATCACAAATTACAGGTAAAACTATGGATTTGCTCCAGTTAATGGAGTACACTGTAAAACATTACAGAGCTATTTAGTTATGTCAACTTACGTCTTTTTAACTCAAAGAGCTCTGACAAGATTTAGATTTGAACTCAATGAGTTTTCGAAAGATAAACATCAATTCATTGTATTGACTAGTTGAGACTTTTTGTCGTGTTGATTGAACTTCAATTAAATTAAATTAAATTTTATTTATATAGCTAAAAGCTGATGAGAGTTGTTCTGGGTTCTACCTGGAGCTGAATTACCACAGAGGTCGTCTCCTCTCCAAAACAAACGGACCGGCTCATTAAAACATTAAAACACAGCCACATAGCAGTGTTAGCGTTAGCCCTGTGGTTTGTTTACAGCTAACAGCTGATCCGGTCCGCCAGAGAACGCAACCTAACTTTTACTTTTTATTTAGCGACAGAGCCATGCTGTTGTTTCACCGCTCCTGACTGGTGAACAACCTGCAGTGTTTCAGATTATTATTACATTTGTTAAATTTTAATAAGAGTGTGTTTTATTCATCTAGTGTGGCAAGCTTATTACTTCAATATATTCTCTGTAAATCTGATGTTAATATATAGATTTTACTCATGGATCGGGGTTAGGCTACTGTATGAATGGACACTTTGGAGATATAGTGATAGTAATTATAATTATATATATGGCTGGTCTGGTAGTATACTCAGGAAAGATTGTGAAAATGGACGGATTTAGCCAGAGTAGTGGCTTAATCGAACATTGACAACATATTTCTGTGGTTTTTACATGGTTTGAATTTGGTTGTGGCTCCATGGGGAATTATAGAACGATGATAGAGAAAGATCAAGAGGTGAATTTATGCATTATACTTTGTCAATTAGAGCAAACCAGGCAGCCTTCTGTGTTTGAAAACTGCGCTGTTTTTTAAAAAATCGCCCACTAGAGAGCTGCAGCGCCACAATAACCAGCCTAGTTAAAATGAACAAAATGACGTGTAGTTCAGCAATACAAACTCAAAAGTTATCAAATAGTGGTCAAATAAAGAGGGATTCTGTGGGAACACTATTAAATGTTCAATTTCAATACCATATACCAAAACAAGGTCGAGGGTGTGGTTAAAACAGTGAGTCGGTTTTTGAACACTTTGAGAGTAGCCAATTGAATCTAATAGAGAGATAAACGCAGTACTATGGCTGTCATTCTCGCTGTCCACATGAATATTAAAATCCCCTACAATAATAACTTGTAGCCTGTGGTAGCCGTCCCCCGGCATCTCCTGAGCAGACAGGAAAGGGTGGCTGGGTGACTGTCCGAAGGAGGAATAGTCGTAAGCATTCAAAGCCCACGGTTCACCACCAACCTGTTCACGTCTCTAACAGATTTTCCCCACTCAGCGACACACCCGCTGAGAAACCAACTCTGATCATTTGCAGCTCCATTTTGAGAAACCTCGAAGTTAGCGAAGCCAGCGGCCATAGTTAAGTGCATCCCTGGGGCCAGAGAGGGCGACATTGAGTCTTATTTGAAACTGCTGGCTAAGGATAAACGTAAATACAGTAAGATTGTTATTCCCGTCGGCGGTAATGACTCCCGGTTACGCCAATCGGAGGTCACTAAGATTAATGTTGAGTCGGTGTGTACATATGCAAAAACAATGTCGGACACCGTAGTTTTCTCTGGACCCCTGCCAAATCTGACCATTGATGACATGTATAGCCACATGTCGTCATTCCGCCGCTGGTTGTCGAGGTGGTGTCCAGCAAACGATGTGGGCTTTGTTGATCATTGGCAGACTTTCCCGGGAAGACCTGGTCTGATTCGGAGAGACGGCATCCATCCCACTTGGGAAGGAGCAGCTCTCATTTCTAGAAATCTGGCCAAGTTTATTAGTGGACCAAATCCATGACAACCCAGAGTTGAGACCAGGAGGCAGAGTCGCAGTTTAACACACTTCTCTGCCCTTCTTTTTCAGCAGTTACCCACCCAAAACCCTACGCAGAGTCGCAGTCTAACACACTTCTCTGCTCCTCCATTTCAGGAGTTACTTAGTGAAAACCCCATAGTGACGGTGTCTGCCCCCGACCATTGAAATTATTTAAATCAAAGGTAAACAGAAGAGGAGCTGTGCATAAAAACCTCATAAAAATTAAAACCACAAGAGCAATAGTGCAAACAAATGGGAGAGTTAAATGTGGACTCTTAAACATAAGATCTCTCTCTTCTAAAGGTGTACTAATAAATTAACTAATATCAGATTATGATATTTATTTATTTTGTCTTACTGAAACCTGGCTGGGTGATGGAGAATATGTTAAATTAATCCTAAATTAATCCAGTCATAGTAATACTCACATTCCTCGATGAACAGGCCGAGGAGGTGGAGTTGCAGCTATCTTCCACTCTAGCCTACTAATCAGCTCTAAACCTAAACTAAATTATAACTCATTTGAAAGCCTTGTTCTTAGTCTTTCACACCCAAGTTGGAAATCACTGCAACCAATTCTTTTCATTATAGTGTATCGAGCACCTGGTCCGTACTCTGAATTCTTATCTGAATTTGCAGAGTTTTTGTCAACTTTAGTCCTTAAAATGGACAAAGTTATTATTGTAGGGGATTTTAATATTCATGTGGATGTTGAGAATGACAGCTTCAGTACTGCGTTTATCTCTCTGTTAGATTCCATTGTCTTCTCTCAGAGTGTTCATGAACCGACTCGCTGTTTTAATCACACCCTCGACCTTGTTTTGGTATACGGTATTGGAATTGAACATTTAATAGTGTTCCCACAGAATCCCTCTTTATCTGACCACTGTTTGATTACTTTTGAGTTTGTATTGCTGAACTACACGCCATTGGGCAAAAATTTCTATACAAGATGTCTGTCTGATAGTGCTGTGGCTAAATTTAAGGATGCGATTCCATCAGCTCTAAATTCATTATCAGATCAAAGTAACGGAGGACTCCTATGCTAATTTCAGTCCCTCCTAAATCGATCATCTTGTTGATAGTGCTGCAGGCTCGCTGCAAATGACACTCGACTCTGTAGCCCCTCTAAAAAAGAAAATAATAAAACAAAGACGGTTAGCTCCATGGTGTAATACTGAAACTCAACACTTAGTCAGGGTGGAGGGAATTATGAACAGTTCCAAATACCAGGCAGTTTTGGCACAAAACCTTCAGGCGTCGGTTAGAAAGCTGAAGATGAAGAGGAAGTTCACCTTTCAGCACGACAACGACCAAAAGCACGCATCCAAATACACAAAAGCCTGGCTTTACCAAAAGAAGATTAATGTTTTGGAATGGCCCAGCCAGAGCCCAGACCTGAATCCAACTGAACATCTGTGGGGTGATCTGAAGAGGGCTGTGCACAGGCGATGTCCTCGCAATCTGACAGATTTGGAGCGCTTTTGCAAAGAAGAGTGGGAAAATATTGCCACGTCAAGATGTGCCATGCTAATAGACTCCTACTCAAAAAGACTGACTGCTGTAATAAAATAAAAAGGTGCTTCAACAAAGTATTAGTCTAAGGGTGTGCTCACTTATGCAACCAGGTTATTTGAGGATTTTTATTTTTCATTTTTCCCCCTAGAAGATTTCAATTTGTTTTTCAATTGAATTGTTTACATTATAGGTCACATTAAAGGTGGAAAAAGTTCTGACATGAATTGTCTTTCTCATTATTTTACATCATAAGAACCTGGCATTTTAACAGGGGTGTGTAGACATCCAATTTTTTTTTCTTTCTATCCAATGTATATCATTAGTATATTATTCTTCATGCATTAATGTAGTTGGTTGAGGTTGAATTATTTTGTACCAGACTACAATTAATTATTTTTATTTTAATCAGCTGATTATTTCCTCCATTAGTCGATTGTAATAAATTCTGAAAATAGTGACAAATGCTGTCACATTTCCCTAAGTGACACCTTCACAATACTTGTTTTGTCAGTCCAAACCTCAAAATGATAAAAAAAACAAAAACATTAAAATAATCAAGTAAAAGCAGCAAATCTTCACGTTTGTGAAGCTGGAACAATTCCAACCCAAGTTGGAAATCACTGCAACCAATTCTTTTCGTTATAGTGTACCGAGCACCTGGTGCTAGTGCTGCAGGCTCGCTGCGAATGACACTCGACTCTGTAGCCCCTCTAAAAAAGAAAATAATAAAACAAAGACGGTTAGCTCCATGGTATAATACTGAAACTCGCAAATTAAAGCAAATATCGCGGAAACTTGAGAGGAATTGGCGTTCCACCAAACTGGAAAATTCTTGTTTAATTTCGCTTCCCTCAATCTTTACCAACTAACTTCAATAATTTCTTCATCTAAACCATCAACCTGCCTCATAGACCCCATCCTGACTAGGCTGCTTAAAGATGTTTTACCCTTAGTTAGCACTTCTATACTAGATATGATCAATCTATCTTTATCAACAGGCTATGTACCACAGTACTTTAAAGTAGCTGTAATTAAACCTCTTCTGAAAAAGCCCAACCTTGATCCGGATGTTTTAGCCAACTATAGACCTATAGCTAACCTTCCATTTCTCTCTAAGATCCTGGAGAAAGCAGTTGCTAAACAGCTGTGTGACTTTCTACAGCGCAATAGTTTATTTGAGGATTTTCAGTCAGGATTTAGAGCTCATCATAGCACAGAGAGTGAAAATTACAACTACAACTACATGCATTTGTTACTTCTAGGCTGGATTACTGCAATTCTTTATTATCATGCTGCTCGAAAAAGTCCATTAAGACTCTTCAGCTGATCCAGAATGCTGCAGCACGTGTTCTGACAGGAACCAGGAAAAGAGATCATATTTCTCCTGTCCTCTGCATTGGCTTCCTGTAAAATCCAGAATAGAATTTAAAATCATTCTTCTTTCCTACAAAGCTCTTAATGGTCAGGCACCATCTTATCTTAAAGAGCTCATAGTACCTTACTACCCCACCAGAGCACTGCGCTCCCAGAATGCAGGGTTACTTGTGGATCCTAGAGTCTCCAAAAGTAGACTAGGAGCCAGAGCGTTCAGCTATCAAGCTCCTCTCCTGTGGAACCAGGTTCCAGTTTGGGTTCAGGAGGCAGACACCATCTCCACATTTAAGAGTAGGCTTAAGACTTTCCTCTTTGATAATGCTTATAGTTAGGGCTGGCTCAGGTGAGTCCTGAACCATCCCTTAGTTATGCTGCTATAGGCCTAGACTGCCGGGGGATTTCCTATGATGCGCTGAGCTCCTCTCTCCTCTACTTTCGCTCCCTCTGTATGCAACCTCATCCCATTATTGCATGTTACTAACACAACTTCTCCCCGTTCCGGTAGTCTTGTGCTTTCTCGTCCCTCTCCTCTCTCCTCCTATCACTTCCTGCAGGTTTTCTGGCTCTGGAGCTGTGGAGTCTGGATCTGTGGCTGCGGGTCGCCTGCTGCCCCCGTGTTCCTGCTCGACACCCTCTACTGCAACGACTATTGTTACTAGTCCTATTGTTATTATTGTTATTATAATCATTAACATTACGACTGTTACCATTAACACTACTATAAAAATCTGTACCATTTTTCATTTAGTCTATAGCAACATCACCTTTACTGTCTGTACTTCTGTGTGTATATTGTGTAGGCTGCCTCACTCCCCTCTCTCTCTCCTTCCATCCCTCTCTTTTTCTCTCTGTTCCTCTCTTTTTCTCTCTCTCTCTCTCGCTCTCTCTCTCTCTCTCCTTCACCACCAACCGGTCGAGGCAGATGGCCGCCCACCCTGAGCCATGTTTCTGCTCGAGGTTTCTGCCTCTTAAAAGGAAGTTTTTCCTTGCGTCTGTCGCCTAGTGCTGCTCTTGGTGGGAACTGTTGGGCTTCCGTAAATAACATCATAGAGTACGGTCTAGATCTGCTCTTTTATGAAAAGCGCTGTGAGATAACTGTTGTTGTGATTTGGTGCTATATAAATAAAATTGAATTGAATTGAAATGAAATGTTTTTACATGAAAAATGACTAATACCAAACCAGTTGCTAATTAAATTTCTGTCAATTAGCCTAACTGATGTAGTTCTACTAGCTGGACTGGTATAAACCGCTAAGTCATTTAATTTATATCAAAACATCTTATTTTTTCTCTTCATACGTTTTGTGTGTAAAAAGCTTATTTTTTAAAGTAACTAGTAACTGAAGCTGTCAGAAGTAAAAAGTACAATATTTCCCTTTGAGATGTGGTTTAAGTAGAAGTAGAAAGTGGCATGAAAAGAAAATACTCAAGTTCAGTACAAATACCTGTACTTAAGTACAGTACTACTTTGTTACTGTCCACCACTGGGCTTAGCTCTGGCTACCTGAAACTAAGGAAAGGACTTTTTTTTGGCTCTGGACAGATAGCTATTATCCATCATGATGGTGTAAATGGCTGGCCTAAGTGGGAGCCTCCTACTCCTGTCATCAATGCATTAAAATGTGCAACACACAATTACAACACAAAACACCATTCATAAGCTGAAATGTGTAGCTTACTCACACACACAGCTTGGCATACATGCGTAGGGCAAATTTCTTTTTAGTTTTGATCCATTTGTATTTTTGAAAAATAACTATATTTATATTTAAATATTCTTTTATCAGATCTACCTAATGTTATACTTTCTATTTGTTACTTTTTCTATTTGGTCAGTTAGGTAAAATCTAACTGCTAGTAAAAGCTTGAGAGAATTGGGTGCAAATATTTGAGTGGCACCTCCCCTAACATGTGTTATCTCACTCTAAACTTTTGATAAAACTTGATAGCCCTGTCGGGAAATAAATTTGGCCGAATAGAATCAAACATGCTAACATGCACCACAACATTGTCATGATCTGGGCGACATGTCGCTGTGTGCGGATAGAGCCACACAGACGCAGTTCAGGCAGCCAGCTCATGTCCTTCTTCCCTCTGTCTCTGCATGATTTACTGCAGGTAACAATGTGCAGATTGAAGTTTCATGGCAATCTAAGCTTAACAGTTAGACTACAGACAGCTTTCAGTTAGCTCGTTGTACAACTAGCTTTGCCAAGCTAGCATTGGCACGGTGTGCTTTTAATAACATAGAGGATAAGAGACGTGGACAGAGCAGATCAAACAACCCCTTCTACATGTTATGCTCGTTTAACAGATGTATGAACAAAGTTGTCTTTTACTCTTGAGGTTTAAATGCACATACTACAGTAATGAAGGTAGCTGTCATCATCTTGACTGGTCTCACGATTCAATTATGATTATCCTGTCAATGATTCAATTCAATTCAATACCTTGATGCATCACGATATATCACCCCTAGGGGTGTTTATCTCTATGCACCTTATTATGAGGGCTATGATGCATTTGTAAAACGAATATGATAAAAAAAAAATGTTCTCACTGACTACGTAGTACTTTTAAAGCAAAGTATTTGTAACAATGTAACTAAGTAGGTAGTAATGACATGCAGCTATTTACTTCATATACATGCTATACATGTTACGTTACATAGCATTATTACATTATTACAGAATTATTACTGACCTCTGTTGCTGCTATTTTAATTTCTGATGCTGGTAGTATAGATTAAGATAGGGGTTGAACTATGCACTTTACAATGCTCCAGCTGTTTTTCTTTTGTCTCATCTAGTGTAGTTACATCAGGGCTCTCGAGTTTTATAAAAAATTTGGAGTGAGATAACATGTGTTAGAGGAGGAGCCACTCAAATATTTGCAGCAGCGGCCCCTCTGCCACAGCCAATTCTCCCAAGTTTTTACTAGCAGTTAAATTTTACCTATAGTTCAAAATTGACTGGAACAAATAGAAATTATTGGTAAATCTGATAAAAGACTATTTAAATATATATACTCACATTTCAAAAATATAAATTATCAAAAATAAAAAGAGGTCAGCCATTTTCACCATCATGATGGACAACATATAAAAACATCTCTAGTCCTTTCCTTAGTGTAAGGTAGCCTAAGCCAAGCAGTGGTGGACAGTAACAAAGAAGTACTGTACTTAAGTCCACAAGGTATTTGTACTGAACTTGAGAATTTTCTTTTCATGCCACTTTCTACTTCTACTTCACCACATCAAGGGAAATATTGTACGTTTTACTCTGACAGCTTCAGTTACTAGTTACTTTAAAAAATAAGCTTTTTACACACAAAACGTATGAAGAGAAAAAATAGGATGTTTTGATATAAATTAAATGACTTAACGGTTTATACCAGTCAGGCTAGTAGAACTACATCAGTTAGGCTAATTGACAGAAATTTTATTAGCAACTGTTTTGGTATTAGTCATTTTTCATGTAAAAACATTTCATGGTTCCAGCTTCACAAATGAGAAGATTTGCTGCTTTTACTTGATTATTTTAATGTATTTTTAATCATTTTGAGGTTTGGACTGAGAAAACAAGTATTGTGAAGGTGTCACTTAGGGCCCTGTGACATCATTTGTCATTATTTTCAGAATTTATTACAATCGATTAATGGAGGAAATAATCAGCTGATTGATACATAATAAAAATAATCATTAATTGCAGTCTAAAACAAAATAGTTCTCAACCTACAGCCTACATTAATGCATAAAGGATAATAATCTAATGATGAATATATAATAATATTTAGTAACGGTCATAGGGGGCATTTTTCTTTCTGCTTTCTGTCTAGCCTACTTAAATACTTTTATTTAACCTTTTCAATGCAGTACTTGCAGAGTATTTATACAGTGAGGTATTAGTACTTTTATTTTTTTTAAAGGATCTGAATAGGCCTAAATTACTTTGTTCACCACTGGCTAAAAAAGCCAAAGCTTCTGGTTGCAATGAGGTTGGAGAGTTTTTGACTGCATTAATAATAATTTAGCAATTCAGCAATTTGTCTGCTCTCACGATCACAGCCTATGGATCACAGGTAAGTGATTTCGTCCAGGAATGTAAAATCAAAATGCTAAAAAAAAAAAAATAATGCATTTACCGCATCCATTGGGTATTGCTCTTCCACCTTCCACTCTGTGCGTGCACGCGCATCGATGTTGCCTTGTAACAAACGTGCTTGCAGCGGGATCACGGAGGTTACTCGGAAACAACACATTTTAATTTCTGATCATCTTAACGGCTCTGGCATTTAGTAGGCTACAGAGAAAGCTATGAACTCAGGACAACTTCGAGGCCATTATCTCTTAACTTACTTCTCAGCATGAAAAATATGAGATGTGGTGTGTGTGTGTGTGTGTGTAAATGTGTGTTGTATCCTTGTGTGGTGTGTGCCCATGTGTGTGTGTGTGTGTGTATGTGCTGTGTGCCTGACTGCTTGTGAATTAGACAGCAGTTATGACAAAACCATGTAATATAGTAATGAAATTCACTATTGAATATGCCAAAATCTGCAGCACAAAACCAGTGTGATATTTTTACTTGAGCATGCAAGACCAGTACAAGAATGGCGGATACAGCTGCCATGTTAGGCAAGTTGAAATCACTCTGAGCCAATTTAGGAACAAAGTTTGACAGTATTGACACTCTGACTGACATGGCAAACTCCGTGTTGACATTGTAAAGCAGCATAAAGTAAAATAAACCTTTATTATTCCCGAGGGGCAATTTGTTTTACAGCAGCAGTCAATAACATAAAATCCATACGATGTATACATGGAATATAGACATACATACATAAACACAGTACATAATAAGCGCCAACATTTCGTAAACTTGTCACCAAAACCATCAGAAAAAGCAGCAAAATAAGGGAAAGAATGTGGGCAGTGGATCCCATCTACAGGTATTCAGGGCAGGACTGGTAATCTGGCATACCGGGCAAATGCCCGGTGGGCCGACGAACCTTTGGGGCCGGTGTAACGTAAATTATTTATTTATATAGCGGCCCATTGGGTAAATTTCTATACTGATACTGTGCAGGCCCAATCACATCTCTTACAGGCCCCTACCCCCTCTGCTCTGCTCTCTGTTTCTGTTTATGCCCCCCCCCCCAACTTCAGACGGCTTCCGCGAAATGCGCAAAAACAACCGATATGTTTGTAAGTAGTAAAGGAGAGTCGTAGCCCCTGCCAGTCTGTGGTGATAGCGAGTGACAAAGTGAAAGGGCTGAGGGAGAGATGTAATGGTCACCTATCTACCTTCATGTACAGATTTTAATGTGATGGTAAACATGCTTTGTGTGTATTTGTTTTTCCTTCACATGTAAAAAAAGCAACTGTTGTGTATCTGTGTCTGTGGTGTAATCACGGATTGTTACAAGGACTTTCCTTTATGTTTTTTCCCCCGTCATTATTGTTTTTCCACTGGATAGGTTTTAAAAGGAGAGTGGGAAGTGGTGAGTATAGTGTGCTTTGTGTTAGGTTTGCCAGACGAACTCAACAAAGGAACAAAGAAACTCTTTTAGGTGATTACATGTTGGGACTTTTCTGGACTACTGCATCATCCCATCGGCTAAACAGACTGTGGCGAGGTTGCCTAAGTTAACTGTGGAATATTATTGACTGCGCGTCTGCCACGCTTCACCTGGTCTCTTTTTTTTTCTTCTTCTTCTTACCGCAGAGGACATCTAGTTCAATCCGAATAATTTAAGTTATTTGAATGAACATTTGATGTGCTGGGACATTGGGGTTTTGAAGGGTAAATGTGTGTAGCAAATGGTCAAAATGTTTAAAATGTTTGTTTGATGTGTCAGAGTCTCCAGCAAAAAATACCGGTGTGCACTGCCCGACGTGGTCTAAACCTGATATATCTCTAAATACATGTTGTTAAACTCATCATCAACTCATCGTATGGACTTTTTTCATGACAATTTTGTCAAGTGTATAAAGTTGCAGTTTGAATATTTATCTGGCTTGTTTAACCAAAGTAAGCAGGTTGCTGGCTGCAATCACCTGGGCAGGTACCAGATCCGCCCGTTACCTTTTTTTTGCGTGATGTACTTTTCCCTTGCTGTTTGGTGTTAGGCGATTTGTTACAGACAGCGAGCAGAAGGAGAGTGGAGGTGAAGCGGTAAGTTGGGAGTAGCTCAGCCTGTAGGGAGGGAGCAGGGAGGGAGGCTCATTTACACTGGGGACAAAGCCACCATTTTTTAAAAGCATTTGTTAAAAATGTTCTGAAAAATAGTTTGTACCAAGAAATGTTAATGTTAACAAATAAAAATGCTATGAGAAAGGTTTATTTGCACAATAAGCCTGCAATGCGATGTAAATACAGAAGAAAACTGTTGTCCAAAAAAAGGAACTTAGGCTAAAAACAATAAGCTACAGATTACTGCATTATATTTTATTATATTTTTATTGTCTGAATTGTCACCTGTCTCCAGAAAATGTCCCCAGAATGCAGGAAATTAAGTGTTTAATGCTCAAAACCTTGTGGGGGAGGACCACCCTATCGAGTATTTCATCAATACATTTGTTTTCCTAAATAGTCAGCCTATTAAAATACATTCTTGTCTTGTTGTCATGGCCCCAATCTTGTGCAATGTGACCTCTCACAGTGTTTCGTCACACCCCTAATCTGAGCCCTTAAATGGAAGGATGGTGTGTTGGTGAGGGGTGTCCGATCGATTTTGGTGGGCCGCCTGGGCCAAAAATGCCAGGGCGGATTTTTTTTGTCCCCGTCCAGCCCTGCAGGTAGTCACAGGCACAGTCCCATTTTGTTTAAAAAGCCAATAGCTGATGGAATAAAATAGCTCATCTGTTAGGGACACCTCTAGGATGGGAAAACCTCTGCCTTGAGGGGAGCAAATTAAACTCATTGTGTAAAGGGTGCTGGGAGTCCAATAAGATGACCTGAGCTTTCTGTGTGGCTCTGGCTTGGTGCAGGTTACAATGATCATTTCAAATTACACCAGTAACTTTGCTATTATTTAGCATAAGAGCCGACAGAGCGTGTTGGCCACCACAGCTTCTCCTACATGCAGGGAGGGGTGAGTGAGATGTTTTTTGCAATTTGCAACACTTACCACTAGATGCCACTAAAACCTACACACTGAACCTTTAAATGTTCTTAAAGTGAAACTGATCTTAGCAATTTTTAATGCACCTTTACCACATGCTAGTATAATTTATGTGGATTGATGATATTTGTGATATTTGTGGAATTTATTAAAAAAAATATTTTTATATTTATTATAATTATTAATACATTTGTGAAATTTAGAATTCTGATGGCCCAAGGAAAGAAACTGTTCTTAAGTCTGTTAGTCCGACTTTTGATGCACCTGTACTGCCTTCGAGAGGGCAGGAGACAGAACAGGTGGTGACCGAGATGGGAGGGGTCCTTAATTATTTTCCTGGCTCTGCTGGGGCATGGGAGGTTAAGAAGTCTGTGAAGGTTCTCAGTCATCCAGGTCATAGTTATCCAAAAAAGGTTAAAGTCAAGGGCAACAGGACTTGGTTGAAGATACTAGAAGACGTTTCGTCCCGCAACCGAGAGACTTCTTCAGTTCTGAAATGACTGGTAGAGAAACTCAGCTATGTGAGAAACTCAGCTATATATATATATATATATATGTGGGGTTGTTTGCTAAGATCATCGAGACCGCTCGTTCGTTAGTGCTCCTGGCTGTTGTAACGACAGTGGTTATGGTCATTAGAACCCCCCATGGCCAAGTCTGAACGACCATCGTTGGCATGAGGCCAAGAGGTAACGCTTCATAAGTTTCCTGGGAAGTGATGAAAGGACAGCATTGTAAGTATAAGTAGAGGCGTAGACCCCGTCCTCTATTCAGCGACGGCTTCTCTGTAAATGGCTTCCTTGATACCTCTTTCAAACCATCCATCCTCTGTCTAAATTGTGCTCCTGGTGATCCTCAAAAGAGTGTTCTTTATCCTTCATATGTAAATAAACTGCAGAGTCTTAACCTGAGGAGTTAGCCCTTCTGTGTTGAACCATGCGTTTGTGTAGTGGTTGTTTAGTTCCCCTTCGAGGGAACTCAAACTGTGTCGGTGACGACACTATGGGAAAGCTGAGGTCCCGTGCGGCTCTCTTTTCCTAAGACGGCCGGATGTGCTCTCCCCGTGGCTTGACGGCCGGCGGTCGCTGAAGCGGCGCGGCGGCTGCAGTCATGGGGCGCCCAGCGCTACATCTCCGAGGGCATCGGGACTGCCGAGACTTTTCCCGTTCCTCGTCTGCTGACTCCGCCTCCTCTCTTCCCGGTTCGGGAGTCCGCTTCTCGGCTTCTCCCGCCCGAGGTATGAGTTTGGAGAGGCTTGCACAGTCTGATTCTCAGGAGCTAGACGTGCGTAGCATCATGGAGGATGACTTACGGGAGCCGGGCCGACGTCATCAGACCCCAGCTATGAGAGGCGGGGCAGGAACCGTGGGCCGGCAGTAACCTCTGTGAGCTTTCTGCAGCCCGAGCGCCACCCCCGCGTTCTTTCCTGATTTGCACAATGAGTTATGTAAATCATGGAACAGACCAAAAAAAAAAAAAAAAAGCTGCTCTGCACGGCTGACTGTGTCCCCTCTGCTGGACTACAGCAGCGTGACAGAAACTAAGCAGCACGGCTACGGAACGATGCCTTGGGGGGAGGAAGCGCTTGCGAGCTATCTTTCTCCCACCGTCGCTTCATTCCTTCAGATGTCGGCGCTCCCCACCAAGCTGTGTCGGACGGAAACATCTGCTTTGGTGGGCAAGGCCTACATGGCAGCGGGTCGAGCTGGTGTAAGCCTGCACACTATGGCCATATTGCAGGCGTACCAGGCCGATATTCTCAAGACTATGACGAGAGACTACGCACTGTCCCCTATGGTTCTCTCTCTCGTCCCCAGCCCCGCTAGGGCTGGATGCCATGGTGCAGACGTGGACTTGTTTGCGTCTCGAGAGACTACGCACTGTCCCCTATGGTTCTCCCTCTCGTCCCCAGCCCCGCTAGGGCTGGATGCCATGGTGCAGACGTGGCCGAGGCTGCGCCTGTATGCTTTTCGGATCTGGAGCGGGTCCGTCAGGATGGTGTCAGTCTACTGCTGGTAGTCCCGTTTTGGCCGGCCCGAGTGTGGTTCTCGGACATAATAACTATGGCTATGGGTCTGGCCCCTGAGGGGGCCCAGTTCCTGGAGGCGGGCCTGACGGCGGGGACAGTCGAGACGCTGCTCAGCTCCAGAGCCCCGTCCACGAGGCTCCCGGTGGAGGAAAGCAGACCAGTTGCTGATGTGTTTCGGGTCCCCCAAGGCTGGGCTCCCCGCTTCTAAACACACGATCAGCAACTGGATTGTTCAAACTATTTCCCTGGCCTATCAGGTGCGCGGGTTACCTTCACATATGGCCGTAAGGGCGCACTCTACTTGAGGCATGGCGGCCTCTAAGGCCCTCCTCATAGGGGCTTCGCTCCAGGATTTGTGTGAGGCAGCTGGCTGGGCCACTCCTCACGCTTTCATCCGGTTTTACAGTCTGGACCTTCCTTCTGCACCCGGCACCCGTGCGCTGTCCTCCTAGTCGTGCCTACAGGTTTTTGCACGCTGGGGGGGCAGGCGGGGGCTTCGGCGTGGAATAGTGGGTATTCTCGTTCCCATAGTGTCGTCACCGACGCAGTTCGAGTTCCCTCGAAGGGGAACGTCTCGGGTTACGTATGTAACCCTTGTTCCCCGAGAAGGGGAACGAGACACTGCGTCGGTCGGCCACACCACACCCCGCCTGGAGTGCCTTGCTTCATAGCAAAGAGCTAATGTGTCCGGTGTGCCGGCGTGCTTATATACGCCTCCAGTTACGCTGTCACACGTTATCGTTCTAGCAACGCCAATAGGATTGGAGTAGTTTCATTCATGATTTCAGCCCTGCCACGCCCAGAGGCGTTTCCATAGTGTCGTCACATATATATACATACACATATATATATACACACATATATATACACATATATATATATACATACACTCACCTAAAGGATTATTAGGAACACCATACTAATACTGTGTTTGACCCCCTTTCGCCTTCAGAACTGCCTTAATTCTACGTGGCATTGATCACAAGGTGCTGAAAGCATTCTTTAGAAATGTTGGCCCATATTGATAGGTTAGCATCTTGCAGTTGATGGAGATTTGTGGGATGCACATCCAGGGCACGAAGCTCCCGTTCCACCACATCCCAAAGATGCTCTATCGGGTTGAGATCTGGTGACTGTGGGGGCCATTTTAGTACAGTGAACTCATTGTCATGTTCAAGAAACCAATTTGAAATGATTCGAGCTTTGTGACATGGTGCATTATCCTGCTGGAAGTAGCGATCAGAGGATGGGTACATGGTGGCCATAAAGGGATGGACATGGTCAGAAACAATGCTCAGGTAGGCCGTGGCATTTAAACGATGCCCAATTGGCACTAAGGGGCCTAAAGTGTGCCAAGAAAACATCCCCCACACCATTACACCACCACCACCAGCCTGCACAGTGGTAACAAGGCATGATTCAATTCAATTCAATTTTATTTATATAGCGCCAAATCACAACAACAGTTATCTCACAGCGCTTTTCATAAAAGAGCAGGTCTAGACCATACTCTGTGATGATATTTACAGAAGCCCAACAGTTCCCACCAAGAGCAAGCACTAGGCGACAGACGCAAGGAAAAACTTCCTTTTAAGAGGCAGAAACCTCGAGCAGAAACATGGCTCAGGGTGGGCGGCCATCTGCCTCAACCGGTTGGGGTGAGGGTGAGGGTGAGAGAGAGAGAGAGAGAGAGAGAAAGAGAGAGAGAGAGGGGAGGGAGGCAGCCTACACACAATATACACACAGAGGTACAGACAGTGAAGGTAATGTTGCTATAGACTAAATGAAAAATGGTACAGATATTTATAATAGTGTTAATGGTAACCATCGTAATGTTAATGATTATAATAACAATAATAACAATAAGACTAGCAACAATAGTCATTGCAGTAGAGGGTGTCGAGCAGGAACACAGGGGCAGCAGGTGACCCGCAGCCACAGCTCCAGAGCCAGAAAACCTGCAGGAAGTGATAGGAGAGAGGAGAGAGACGAGAAAGCACAAGACTACCAGAAAGGGGAGAAGTTGTGTTAGTAACATGCAATAATGGGATAAGGTTGCATACAGAGGGAGAGAAAGTAGAGGAGAGAGGAGCTCAGTGCATCATGGGAAATCCCCCGGCAGTCTAGGCCTATAGCAGCATAACTAAGGGATGGTTCAGGACTACCTGAGCCAGCCCTAACTATAAGCTTTATTAAAGAGGAAAGTCTTAAGCCTACTCTTAAATGTGGAGATGGTGTCTGCCTCCTGAACCCAAACTGGAACCTGGTTCCACAGGAGAGGAGCTTGATAGCTGAACGCTCTGGCTCCTAGTCTACTTTTGGAGACTCTAGGATCCA
Source organism: Micropterus salmoides (assembly GCF_014851395.1). NCBI lineage: Eukaryota > Metazoa > Chordata > Actinopteri > Centrarchiformes > Centrarchidae > Micropterus > Micropterus salmoides. The sequence goes on along the minus strand of NW_024040817.1, from coordinate 33,401,889 downwards.
CAAGTAACCCTGCATTCTGGGAGCGCAGTGCTCTGGTGGGGTAGTAAGGTACTATGAGCTCTTTAAGATAAGATGGTGCCTGACCATTAAGAGCTTTGTAGGTAAGAAGAATGATTTTAAATTCTATTCTGGATTTTACTGGAAGCCAATGCAAAGAAGCTAAGACAGGAGAAATGTGATCTCTTTTCCTGTCAGAACACGTGCTGCAGCATTCTGGATCAGCTGAAGAGTCTTAATGGACTTTTTCGAGCAGCCTGATAATAAGGAATTGCAGTAATCCAGCCTAGAAGTAACAAATGCATGGACTAGTTTTTCTGCACCATTTTTAGACAGGATGTTCCTGATTTTCGCAATATTACGTAGGTGAAAAAAGGCGGTCCTTGAAATTTGCTTAATGTGAGACTTAAACGACATGTCCTGATCAAAGATAACTCCAAGATTCCTCACAGTGGTGCTGGAGGCCAAGGCGATGCCATCCAGGGAAACTATATCTTTAGATAATGCGTCACGGAGGTGCTTAGGCCCCAGAGCAATAACTTCAGTTTTATCTGAGTTTAACATAGAAAAATTACAGGTCATCCAGGTTTTAACATCCTGAAGGCACATTTGAAGTTTAGCTAACTGATGAGTTTCATCTGGCTTGATCGATAGATATAACTGAGTATCATCTGCATAACAATGAAAGCTTATGGAATGTTTCCTGATAATATTGCCTAAAGGAAGCATATATAAAGTGAAGAGGATTGGTCCAAGGACAGATCCTTGAGGAACTCCATGAGTAACTTTGGCGTGCATGGAGGACTCATCGTTAACATGTACAAACTGAAATCGATCTGATAAATAGGACTTAAACCAGCTTAGAGCTGTTCCTTTAATGCCAATGAAATATTCCAGTCTCTGCAATAGGATCTGATGGTCAATGGTATCAAATGCAGCACTAAGATCTAATAAAACCAGTACAGAGACAAGTCCTTTGTCTGATGCAATAAGGTGGTCATTAGTAATTTTCACCAGTGCTGTCTCTGTGCTATGATGAGCTCTAAATCCTGACTGAAAATCCTCAAATAAACTATTGCTCTGTAGAAAGTCACACAGCTGTTTAGCAACTGCTTTCTCCAGAACCTTAGAGAGAAATGGAAGGTTAGATATAGGTCTATAGTTGGCTAAAACATCCGGATCAAGGTTGGGCTTTTTCAGAAGAGGTTTAATTACAGCTACTTTAAAGTACTGTGGTACATAGCCTGTTGATAAAGATAGATTGATCATATCTAGTATAGAGGTGCTGACTAAGGGTAAAACATCTTTAAGCAGCCTAGTCGGGATGGGGTCTAAGAGGCAGGTTGATGGTTTAGATGAAGAAATTATTGAAGTTAGTTGGTAAAGATTGAGGGAAGCAAAACAGTCTAAACATGTATCTGGTTCTACAGCTGTTTCTAAGGTTCCTGAGTTAAGAGATAAGTCGGTGCCAATTGAGGGCAGGTCTTGGTGAATTTTGTCTCTAATGGCTAGAATTTTATCATTAAAGAAGCTCATGAAATTGTAACTACTGAGAGCTATGGGGATACTTGGCTCAATAGAGCTGTGACTCTCTGTCAGCCTGGCTACAGTGCTGAAAATAAACCTGGGGTTGTTCCTATTTTCCTCTATTAATGACGAGTAGTACGCTGCTCTGGCATTACGGAGGGCCTTCCTATAAGTTTTAAGACTATCTTGCCAAATTAAACGAGAATTTTCCACTTTGGTGGAACGCCAATTCCTCTCAAGTTTCCGTGATATTTGCTTTAATTTGCGAGTTTCAGTATTATACCATGGAGCTAACCGTCTTTGTTTTAGTATTTTCTTTTTTAGAGGGGCTACAGAGTCGAGTGTCATTCGCAGTGAGCCTGCAGCACTATCAACAAGATGATCGATTTGGGAGGGACTGAAATTAGCATAGGAGTCCTCCGTTACTATGTGACTAGATAATGTATTTAGAGCTGATGGAATCGCATCCTTAAATTTAGCTATGGCACTATCAGACAGACATCTTGTATAGAAATTTTTGCCCAATGGCGAGTAGTTCAGCAATACAAACTCAAAAGTTATCAAACAGTGGTCGGATAAAGAGGGATTCTGTGGGAACACTATTAAATGTTCAATTTCAATACCATACACCAAAACAAGGTGACAGTGAGTCGGTTCATGAACACTCTGAGAGAAGCCGATGGAATCTACCAGAGAGATAAACGCAGTACTGAAGCTGTCATTCTCAACATCCACATGAATATTAAAATCTCCTACAATAATAACTTTGTCCGTTTTAAGGACTAAAGTTGACAAAAACTCTGCAAATTCAGATAAGAATTCAGAGTACGGGCCAGGTGCTCGGTACACTATAACAAAAAGAATTGGTTGCAGTAATTTCCAACTTGGGTGTGAAAGACTAAGAACAAGACTTTCAAATGAGTTATAGTTTAGTTTAGGTTTAGAGCTGATTAGTAGGCTAGAGTCGAAGATAGCTGCAACTCCACCTCCTCGGCCTGTGCCTCGAGGAATGTGAGTATTAATATGACTGGGAGGGGTGGATTCATTTAGGCTAACATATTCTCCATCACCCAGCCAGGTTTCAGTAAGACCAAATAAATCAATATCATAATCTGATATTAGTTCATTTACTAATACACCTTTAGAAGAGAGAGATCTGATGTTTAAGAGTCCACATTTAACTCTCCTATTCGTATGCACTATTGCTCTTGTGGTTTTAATTTTTATGAGGTTTTTATGCACAGCTCCTCTTCTGTTTACCTTTTTAAATAATTTCGATGGTCGGGGGGCAGACACCGTCACTATAGGATTTTCACTAAGTAACTCCTGAAATGGAGGAGCAGAGAAGTGTGTTAGACTGCGACTCTGCGTAGGGTTTTGGGTGGGTAACTGCTGAAAAAGAATGGCAGAGAAGTGTGTTAAACTGCGACTCTGCCTCCTGGTCTCAACTCTGGGTTGTCATGGATTTGGTCCACTAATAAACTTGGCCAGATTTCTAGAAATGAGAGCTGCTCCTTCCCAAGTGGGATGGATGCCGTCTCTCCGGATCAGACCAGGTCTTCCCCAGAAAGTCTGCCAATGATCAACAAAGCCCACATCGTTTGCTGGACACCACCTCGATGATGGATCCATGTTCTCATTCTGTTTACGCCAAATTCTGACTCTACCATCTGAATGTCAGAAATCGAGACTCATCAGACCAGGCAACATTTTTCCAGTCTTCAACTGTCCAATTTTGGTGAGCTCTTGCAAATTGTAGTCTCTTTTTCCTATTTGCAGTGGAGATGAGTAGTACCCGGTGGGGTCCTCTGCTGTTGTAGCCCATCCGCCACAAATGCTTTGCTGTATACCTCGGTTGTAACTAGTGGTTATTTCAGTCAAAGTTGCTCTTCTATCAGCTTGAATCAGTCGGTCCATTCTCCTCTGACCTCTAGCATCAACAAGGCATTTTCGCCCACAGGACCTATGTTTTTCCCTTTTCACACCATTCTTTGTAAACCCTAGAAATGGTTGTGCGTGAAAATCCCAGTAACTGAGCAGATTGTGAAATACTCAGACCGGCCCGTCTGGCACCAACAACCATGCCACGCTCAAAATTGCTTTAATCACCTTTCTTTCCCATTCTGACATTCAGTTTGGAGTTCAGGAGATTGTCTTGACCAGGACCACACCCCTAAATGCATTGAAGCAACTGCCATGTGATTGGTTGATTAGATAATTGCATTAATGAGAAATTGAACAGGTGTTCCTAATAATCCTTTAGGTGAATGTATATATGTGTGTGTGTATATACGTGTATATATGTGTATGTGTATATATATATATATATATACACACAGTGGGTACGGAAAGTATTCAGACCCCTTTAAATTTTTCACTCTTTGTTTCATTGCAGCCATTTTCCAAAAATCAAAAAAGTTCATTTTATTTCTCAGTAATGTACACTCAGAACCCCATCTTGACAGAAAAAAACAGAAATTTTTGCAAATTTATTAAAAAAGAAAAACTGAAATATCACATGGTCATAAGTATTCAGACCCTTTGCTCAGTATTTAGTAGAAGCACCCTTTTGATCTAATACAGCCATGAGTCGTTTTGGGAAAGATGCAACAAGTTTTTCACATCTGGATTTGGGTATCTTCTGCCATTCCTCCTTGCAGATCCTCTCCAGTTCTGTCAGGTTGGATGGTAAACGTTGGTGGACAGCCATTTTCAGGTCTCTCCAGAGATGCTCAATTGGGTTTAAGTCAGGGCTCTGGCTGGACCATTCAAGAACAGCCACGGAGTTGTTGTGAAGCCACTCCTTCGTTATTTTAGCGGTGTGCTTAGGGTCATTGTCTTGTTGGAAGGTAAACCTTCGGCCCAGTCTGGGGTCCAGAGCACTCTGGAAAAGGTTTTCGTCCAGGATATCCCTGTACTTGGCCGCATTCATCTTTCCCTCGATTGCAACCAGTCGTCCTGTCCCTGCAGCTGAAAAACACCCCCACAGCATGATGCTGCCACCACCATGCTTCACTGTTGAGACTGTATTGGACAGGTAATGAGCAGTGCCTGGTTTTCTCCACACATACCGCTTAGAATTAAGGCCAAAAAGTTCTATCTTGGTCTCATCAGACCAGAGGATCTTATTTATCACCATCTTGGAGTCCTTCAGGTGTTTTTTAGCAAACTCCATGCAGGCTTTCATGTGTCTTGCACTGAGGAGAGGCTTCCGTCGGGCCACTCTGCCATAAAGCCCCGACTGGTGGATTGCTGCAGTGATGGTTGACTTACTACAACTTTCTCCCATCTCCCGACTGCATCTCTGGAGCTCAGCCACAGTGACCTTAGGGTTCTTCTTTACCTCTCTCACCAAGGCTCTTCTCCCCCGATAGCTCAGTTTGGCCGGACGGCCAGCTCTAGGAAGGGTTCTGGTCGTCCCAAACGTCTTCCATTTGAGGATTATGGAGGCCACTGTGCTCTTAGGAACCTTAAGTGCAGCAGAAATTTTTTTGTAACCTTGGCCAGATCTGTGCCTTGCCACAATTCTGTCTCTGAGCTCTTCAGGCAGTTCCTTTGACCTCATGATTCTCATTTGCTCTGACATGCACTGTGAGCTGTAAGGTCTTATATAGACAGGTGTGTGGCTTTCCTAATCAAGTCCAATAATCTAACACAGCTGGACTCAAATGAAGGTGTAGAACCATCTCAAGGATGATCAGAAGAAACAGACAGCACCTGAGTTAAATATGAGTGTCACGGCAAAGGGTCTGAATACTATGACCATGTGATATTTCAGTTTTTCTTTTTTAATAAATTTGCAAAAATTTCTACATTTCTGTTTTTTTCTGTCAAGATGGGGTGCTGAGTGTACATTACTGAGAAATAAAATGAACTTGAATGAATTTTTGGAATATGGCTGCAATGAAACAAAAAGTGAAAAATTTAAAGGGGTCTGAATACTTTCCGTACCCACTGTATGTGTGAATGTGTGTATATATGTGTGTGTGTGTGTATATATGTGTATATATGTGTATATGTGTGTATATATGTGTATGTGTGTGTGTGTGTGTGTGTATATGTGTATATATATGTGTGTGTGTGTGTGTGTGTGTAACAGTGTAAATAATTAAAATATGTTTATGGTAAATTCCTGTTAAACTTGGGACTATTAACTATGGTCTATCTACTCAGCGGTATTTTATTTTGTCAACAGAAATTCCCAGCAAAAGGTTGTTTTGAGCTAAATGCAGTGCATTATGGGTGACCCACAGTAGTTGGGAATACCATGCTATGGGTAAGTTGGGATGTTGTCCGCTCGGACACATCTTAAGCGATAAATGTAGTTTATGTTTAGTGCTCTACAAGCTATCTTTCGTTGAATGTGTAGTAACAAATAGCATATTGGCTAGCTGCTAAAGAGCTCTGTGGTGTAAGTGACAGACTAGTCTATTAATCTGGAACCTTGCTTTCTAGTTTGAGCGAGAGCGGACCTCTGACCAACTTCTCATTGATGCTGACCAACTGTGGTTGTGTTTGTGTCCCATTGTTGCAGGTATGTTTATATATAAACCTGTTAAGCATTGTATTGCAGTGTATGTAGTTGACGAGTTAAACTGGCAGGAGTAAATTTTTTTAGGCTGCAGACAGGCCTGCTATACTCAATTGCCACCACAAGGTGGTAGCATAGCTACTATTCTGAGTGCTCCATCCATCTTGACTCTAGCGAAGTGTTTGGGGATAGCAGACAGAACAAAATAGAGAAGGTCATATATATACACTGCTCAAAAAAATTAAGGGAACACTAAAATAACACATCCTAGATCTGAATGAATGAATTAATCTCATTAAATACTCCTTTCTTTACATAGTTGAATGTGCTGACAACAAAATTATTAATGGAAATCAAATTTATCAACCCCTGGAGGTCTGGATTTGGAGTCACACTCAAAATCAAAGTGGAAAAACCACACTACAGGCCGATCCAACTTTGATGTAATGTCCTTAAAACAAGTTAAAATGAGGCTCAGTAGTGTGTGTGGCCTCCACGTGCCTGTATGACCTTCCTACAACGCCTGGGCATGCTCCTGATGAGGTGGCGGATGGTCTCCTGAGGGACCTCCTCCCAGACCTGGACTAAAGCATCCGCCAACTCCTGGACAGTCTGTGGTGCAACGTGGCGTTGGTGGATGGAGCGAGACATGATGTCCCAGATGTGCTCAATTGGATTCAGCTCTAAGGAACGGGCGGGCCAGTCCATAGCATCAGTGCCTTCCTCTTGCAGGAACTGCAGACATACTCCAGCCACATGAGGTCTAACATTGTCTTGCATTAGGAGGAACCGCACAAGCATATGGTCTCACCTAATGGCAGTCAGGCTACCTCTGGCGAGCACATGGAGGGCTGTGCGGCCCCCCAAAGAAATGCCACCCCACACCATTACTGACCCACCGCCAACCGGTCATGCTGGAGGATGTTGCAGGCAGCAGAACGTTCTCCACGGCGTCTCCAGACTCTGTCACGTCTGTCACATGAGCTCAGTGTGAACGTGCTTTCATCTGTGAAGAGCACTGGGCGCCAGTGGCGAATTTGCCAATCTTGGTGTTCTTTGGCAAATGCCAAACGTCCTGCACGGTGTTGGGCTGTAAGCACAACCCCCACCTGTGGACGTCGGGCCCTCATACCACCCTCATGGAGTCGGTTTCTGACCGTCTGAGCAGACACATGCACATTTGTGGCCTGCTGGAGGTCATTTTGCAGGGCTCTGGCAGTGCTCCTCCTGCTCCTCCTTGCACAAAGGCGGAGGTAGCGGTCCTGCTGCTGGGTTGATGCCCTCCTACGGCCTCCTCCACGTCTCCTGTTGTACTGGCCTGTCTCCTGGTAGCGCCTCCATGCTCTGGACGCTACGCTGACAGACACAGCAAACCTTCTTGCCTCAGCTCGCATTGATGTGCCATCCTGGATGAGCTGCACTACCTGAGCCACTTGTGTGGGTTGTAGACTCCGTCTCATGCTACCACTAGAGTGAAAGCACCGCCAGCATTCAAAAGTGACCAAAACATCAGCCAGGAAGCATAGGAACTGAGAAGTGGTCTGTGGTCACCACCTGCAGAACCACTCCTTTATTGGGGGTGTCTTGCTAATTGCCTATAATTTCCACCTGTTGTCTATTCCATTTGCACAACAGCATGTGAAATTGATTGTCAATCAGTGTTGCTTCCTAAGTGGACAGTTTGATTTCACAGGAGTGTGATTGACTAAGAGTTACATTGTGTTGTTTAAGTGTTTTTTTTTAGCAGTATATATATATTAGAGGCCGATGTGCTAGCAGGTAGCCACAAAGGATGCTATCCTTTGTGTTGAAACACAATAGCATATACACGCCAAATCAATGTTCTGCGTGAAATTAACGGTTTCTCAAAGCGTGGGTATATGACACCTGAGATCAAAACGGGTTAACGTTGGAAACATGTATTGTGATTGCTACATCTGCATCCAGAGCAGCTCTGTCTGTCAGAAATAGTTGCAGATTAAATCAAACTCCACATTATCATCTCCATTCTCTTTCCCACAGTGGGCCTCTGGCCAAGCCCCACTACTGCCAACCGAATTGCATTGATGACTAAAGTTAATGTGGTGATCATTACTTAAAATGTCTGCAAACATGCTGACGCTTGGATATGTTTCCATCTCTCTATTCTCTGTCTTTCAGACTACAATCACACGGAACATAGACTTCTATTCCTGGCAACCCAATCCCAGTCTGCACCTGTCTGCTCAGTGGGTGATGCCACATTTTTTTTAAAGTTAAAGACAGTATTGGTTTATGTCTTTCAATAATAATAATTCTTCACATCATTTCTATCCATCCATATGTCCCACAGTACAAAATTCCACCTCCACCTCCACTTTCCGGTCACATATAGCCAGAGCAAAACCATACGTGGTCCCACCCAGCCTGTTTACCACAATGTAAAGCTGCAACTGTCAGTCAAGAGACAGTGATAGATATGTCACACTTCTGGCCTCTGCAGAGCTGTTTCAGACTGAATGTCTGAATATACAGCGACCAAATGCTGTGCTTCAACTCACTGATTTCATTTAAATATTACATGCCTTTTTTTCTTTCTGCGGGTGGAATGGCTAAAGTGCTGTGTGTGTGTGTGTGTGTGTGTGTGTGTGTGTGTGTGTCTACCGCCTGGTGTTTTATTTCCTCTCTCCCCATTGGCAGTGCAGTGGAACAGATTGTAAGCTTCCATCCCCACTTTGATAATGCAGCATTTGCACTATGTATTTTTATCAGTAGCAAAACAGACTCTGGCACTGCAGATCTCATGACAGCAGCAGTGGTGGAAGGTCATGGTTTGAACAACAACATGCTCTGAATTATAAATAAAATGGTGCGGTGTATATTGGCTAATGTGTACAAACTATACTACAGGAATGAAGGTCTAGTCTTGGTTCTCTCAAATGTTCTGCATGGGTGCTGGTTGAATATTTTAACTTAAATATGTACCCGATATGCACCAATTTCTGCTTTTTCTGCATCATTTTATGGTGGAAATGTTTTATGTAAAAGGAAACAAGTGACAGGTACATTATCCCAAGCTCCCTGCAATCCACAGCCAGGCCTGTTTAGAGGGAGTGCAACATACTGTGTGAATGAAATACAACACTAAGCAATTGAGTGTGTAGCAAAACGCATTCTGTCTAAACACGGTACATGCCCACAGTCACAGAGCTCCTGATATCTCTCATTTCATACTATCCACACAAACCACCCTCAAATGAATACTGAGACTCCGCAGATTCCAGCAGTATAACTCCAAAAGTCATAGAATAAACAGCTGGAGAACAATGACAACAAACCTACATTTATACATTTAAAACTACAAATTGTGTCTTACTGTTGCTGTTTTTGTAGGTCTGGTCACGTAAAACCGGAAAAATGTCAACCTGCTTGTATTCAATGGCATTACACGGTGAAGGGACTGCACTTGGGGTTACCAGAGCATTCCATTTAAACATACGGTTTTGTTACGCTTTTTGCGTTCCGTCGGCAATACGTTTGTCAACTGGCATTTGGGTCGGGGTCTTCTGCGTTTGCATCGCAGTGCATCTGGGAGTCTTTGTTTTTTTTTTATTTGATTTATTCTTTTTCTTTCTCCCACCCCTATTGGCTACTGGGGTTCTTGCCTGCCTGTTACAGTCGTGGCGTCCCACTCTCACTAACAACTACATTCTTTAACAGGCTTATGCGCACACACATGTACACACACACACATACAGACACATTCACCCACACGCACACAGACACACACAGACACAAACAAACTTAGGTTGTCCCTGGTAGAACTATTCCTGATGCCTTTCTTTCAGTTACTTATTTAAATTAAATATTATTCCAGCTCTCGTGGCTGTGTTGTGTTGCTTATTTAGTGTGTGTGACTGTTTCTTGTTTTCATTGTTCTCTTAGTTGTCTTAATATGTCAGCTGTTTATTGCTGCTGTTCGGCTGGTTGTCTTTTACTATTATTATTATTTTTATTGTTTTTTTGTTTGTGTGTGTTTGTTGTTGTTGTTTTTCTCCTCCCCAAGCCCCCCTCTCTGTTCTATTGCAGGTTTCGTTGCTTTCTGCAATTGGTGTTTCCCACAGCTTTTCCCTGTTGTCCCCACCCTCCATCCCCCTTTCCCCCTTCTCTTACAGGTGTTGTCCTTTCTCTGTGCTGTCTGTTTGTGCCCCCCCATCCCCGTGTCTGCCCCCCTGTCCGGCCCGGTGACAAATCAATACATAATTAAATAAATAATAAAACAGACAAAGGAGTATTTTAATACTCTCTTGTTAAAGTAAAATCTGTCTGGCACAATATGGTATCCAGGTCATTATACTCTATACCAGGCCACTGGGCAGGACAGGTTTAAAAAAAAAAAAAAACAAACAAACAAAAAAAAAAACATACGGTTTGTCACCATCATAGGGCTGACTTGTCGTACTGACACCAATGAGCCTCATCCTATTATGTTGCTCTGACTGAGACAAATCCTTTGATACCCACATATCACTGGGGGGCCTTTTATCCTCTGTTTATTTGCCTGTATAGCATGAAGCTCTTCGGTCATATGAATATTTAACAATATTGTGTGTATTTTTATTTATTTATTTCCAGGTCTAACAGGGGGGTGGAAATGGGGGTGGATGGCACAAACATCACACAAACAGGAACCACAAAAAAAGGACAGCACCTGCAAGAGGTGGGGTATGGGGCAGAAAAAAAGACAGACAACCAGCCAAACGACAGCAACAAACAGCACCGAAAATAAATCTACTGCGGTAAAGAAACAGTCAACAAAGAACAGAATAAACAAAACAACACAGCACAGCAATCGGAAGTAAAATAATGACAATTTAAATAATTAACTCGATGAAAAGGGGCGGTGCGGTGGTACAGTGGTTAGCGCTATCGCCTCACAGCAAGATGGGTTCAAACCCCGGTTGCCCCGGCCTTTATGTGTGGAGTTTGCATGTTCTCCCCGTGTCCGCGTGGGTTCTCTCCGGGTGCTCCGGCTTCCTCCCGCCATCCAAAGACATGCAGAATAGGTTCATTGGTGTCTCCCAAATTGTCCTTAGGTGGTCCAAGACAATCTAGACAGGAAAATTTTCTCACGGCCCCTCTGCCTTAGGCGGCCACGCATGGTACTCCAGTCCAATTAATAAAAGACATCTTTATCAGTCAATGCAGAAATACGGTTTAGCCAATACATGTGAAAACTCCAACGGACCTTTCCCTGCCTAGACCCTATATCCCTAAGCATCAAGAAAAAGAAAAGAACCTGAGGTCCCCAAATATTAACTCCCATAAGTGAAAGTATAAGTCTTTACACAGTTAACACAAAAAGAATATGATTGTTAATTAAGTATTATTCATTCACATATGTATTCATATCTATATCAAAGTAGACATAGGAAGGTATTCCACTGCAGCTCCTCAGCAGTGTCGATGCAATCCAGAAGTTTCCACACCGTCCTTGTCCAGAGTCCATTCATATTGTCCTTGTTTGAGTATTTGAATCCCCATCTGTACATCCCCATATACTCTGGAAGAAAAGAAAACACCAACCAGTATCTTGTTGCAAATAACACATGAAAATTAAAACCTCAATGTATGAAAATACAAAGTAACATTAAAATGGATATCTTTCCATCATTACTTCATCTGGTTCCACTTCATCATCTCCATCTGAATCAGCCATAGTTAACAAAGGCATCTGAGTGTTCTCCCCAGGCATTACCACTCCAACCCATCTCAATATCATAGCTTTCGCAAAAGTCAATAGCACCGTACAAAAGCAAAACATCAAACACAGCGCTACAAAAGCTGCTACCAAAATCTGAACCACCTCTGCTCCCACTGGTCCTAACTGCTTTTGTAGCCAAGTATTTGATAACCATCCAGCTCCCTCAGATTGACCAAACGCATCCCTTATACTCTTTAATGCATCTATAACACTAGTGATATTATCAGAACTATCTGGGATCAAAGTATAACAACCGTCTCCCGTCAAGTTCATAGCCACACACAAACCTCCTTGTTTGGCTAAAATATAGTCAAGAGCCATGTCATGTTTCAACAATGTCAGTCTGTGACTTCTTTGAGTATTTGACAGACGATTAAACCCTCGTATAGTTTCATTTGCAAATCCCCATTCATTTTTTCACAAATCCTTTGACTTTGTGGGTGATAAACTGCTCCAAGATGTTGTTTAATTCCCAATTTTTGCAAAATCAATTTCACTGTTTTATCCACAAACTCTTTCCCATTATCTGATGATATTCGATCTGGAAGTCCCCACCTGCTTATGACCTCTCTACACAAAAACTTGGCAACCGATTGAGCGTCTTTCCACTTGATTGGACAGGCCTCCGGCCATCGTGAAAATCTATCCACAACCACTAGCATGTATCTTTTCCCTTCAACTGGTTTTATCATATCGACAAAGTCAACAACTAACTCACGCATAGGACCCCTTGGGGTGGTAATGTAACCAGGAGGAACAGTCATACCCCTGCGGACATTATTTTTCAGACAGATTGTACACCTGCCTATGACATAATCAATCTGTTCAAGCAAATATGGTGCCCAAAAATAATACTCCTTTGTGATTTTTCTCCTAACCTCCCCCCTGGCAACATGAGCTAACCCATGTGCTTCCTGAATCATCAAACCTAACAGGTCCAGAGGTGCTACTATCAGTCCCTCGTAATTTCTCCAAAGACCCGTAGAATCCTTAAGAGCACCTCGGTCTAGCCACAACTGTTTATCAATCATAGAAGCAGCTTCCTGCATCAAAATCACTTCCTTAAGCGTAATTCTGTCTTTCAAATCCACTCCATGAGTGACCAGAAAAACCTTGCCCAATTTGTCAGCTCCTGTGACAGCTTTTGCAGCTTCATCAGCAGCTTTGTTCCCTTGTGTCACTCTTGACATATCTGTTTTATGAGCTGCACACTTAGCTATCGCTATCTCTTTAGGCCTCATCATAGCATGCAACAGTTTTATTATTTGTGCGTGATGTTGTATCGGAGAACCATCCGTTTTCTTAAACCCCCGACCTTTCCACACTGCTCCAAACAAATGACATACATTATGTGCATATGCCGAATCAGTATATATTGTCACTCGCTGCCCGTCTGCTAACAAACACGCTTCTGTTAGCCCCACAAGTTCTGCAAGCTGTGCAGACGCAGGCTGTGGTATTACTTCAGCTTTTTCAACAACAAATCCCGTTCCTTGAGCTTTTACTACTGCATAGCCAGCACACAATTTATCTCCCACACGATAACAAGACCCATCAGTCCAATACTCCAGGTCTGCCTCACGCAGTGGAAGGGCTTGCAAGTCTGATCTAAGCCTTGAGTATTTCTCTGCCTCTTGAACACCATCATGTGGCTCACCATCCTCTGACATTGGCAAATTCTCAGCTGAGGATTGGATTTACCGTATCACACCTTACCAGGGTGACATCCTCCTTCTCTAAGAGCCTATGATAGTCTCTAAGCCTTGGCATAGTCAATGTGTACTTCCCATAGTTCAGTAGATTCCTGAGACTATGATGGGTAAGAATTGTCACTGGGTAACCCCTCGTAACAGATGATGCTTTGTCATACATTAAATAAACTCCCACCATTGCTCTGTAGCACAGTGGTAGCCCTAATTCCACTTCTGAATATGCAGTCGAATAATAGGAAATAGGTTGAGGATTCGACCCTGTACCCGTCGGCTGACAAAGGACTGCACATGCATATTTACCTCCAGTGGAATTAGACACATACAACAAGAAATTCTTAGATTAGTCTGGTAGTGTGAGCGCTGGCGCCTCCTGTAACCTCTGTTTGATTGTTTCAAATGCCACAAGGCCTTCCTGTGTCCAGGTCAGATTGCTGTGAAGTTTAGCGTTCCCAGTATCCTTAACCATAGCTCTCAAAGGTCCCGTCAAACTAGAATAATCCTCAACCCATGCTGAAGAATAACCAGCAATACCAAGAAATGTCAACATCTCTCTGACAGTTCTGGGCTTTGGAGCCTTACGAATAGCCTCCAATTGACAATCAGAAATGCTTCTGTGTCCATGCGTTATTGTCTGACCCAAATATACAACCTTCTCCTGGCAATATTGCAACTTCTTTTGTGAGGCCTTATGCCCCTTTTCTGCCAATATTTGTAGCAATTTAATTGAGTCTTTGTGACATGTTTCTTCATCTTGTGAACAGATCATAATATCGTCGACATATTGAATCACAGTACTCTGCAGTATCTGATCTATCCCTAACAAATCGTCTTTCAATACTTTGTTAAAAATATGAGGACTGTGTTTAAATCCTTCAATCTCTCATACTCATAAAACTGTCCTTTATATGTGAATCCAAATAAACCCTGACTCTCTACACTAAGAGGAACACTAAAAAATGCATCACACAAATCTAACACCGTGAAATGTGTTGCATCAGGAGGAATTTGGGAACAAAGTATGTGGATCCGGAACTTCTGCTGGAAAATCAGTTACCACTTCATTTATTGCTCTCAAATCATGAACCATACGATAAGTCTCATCAGGTTTCTTCACAGGCAACAAAGGCGTGTTACTCTGAGGATTTGTTGTCATCTTCAAAACACCTGCTTTCAAAAGTCCTTCAATTTGTGGTTCGATTCCTTGAATTGCTTCATCCTTCAATGGATACTGATACTTCCAAGGAGGTCTAGCTCCTGGTCGAAGTTCTACTTTCACTGGTTCGGCTGACTTCACAAGTCCAATATCGGTACTGTGTTGAGACCACAAACATTCTGGAACTTCTCGCAACATCTCCTCTTTCATAGAATCTGAATCCATCTTGGCACTACAAATAGATTCATGTGTCATCCGTACAGCTTGTGGCTGTCCTTGTCCTTTAGCTGAAATCATGATTTTGACGAATCGCTGATCTGTACTCCTCCAAATTGCCAAATTCTCTTTCATCGGTACAAAAACAGCTTCCTCTGCTTCTGTCATCATTTCCCCTATGTGTTTCTGCTCATAGTCTTCAGAAACCAACAAAGTCACATGTGGCACACTCTTCTCAATTTTGAATTCTTTCTCCAGATAATCATCAGTGTTTACCTTCATAGCTGCTCCTTGTGGTCCCAAGATTATGCAACATGAGCTTAGTTGAATTCCCTTTGGTTGATGAGTCAACCATTCCTCTGGGTTTGCTTGGGCAGCATTCTTGAAATACTTGAGCGTACAATGGAATGGATATTCTGGAAGTTTCGCATCTGGCATGTTCGCCACAATGAATTTCTCCCATATCTTAGCCGGCTCCAAGAAATCTGCACTGAGATTTCCAATCCAAAATACTGCAGAGGACTCCATCTCTGTTGTCATCAATAGTTGGTGGACCATTTCTTTTGGCACTTCTATCAGACAGCCATCTGGTGTACATTTTATTGTGCAGTTCAATCTACACAAAGCATCTCTTCCCAATAGAGCAATAGGTGTATGTTCTGATACCAATATGGGTATTGTAGTTTTCTGATTTTTATAGCAGAGCTCAGTTGGTTCCGTGAGAGGAATCAGCTGCTTCACTCCCTCAAACCCCCTTGTCCGAATCAGTTGATTGGACATAGGAAGATGTGTACCATCTTTAGGCCGAACACAGGTGAAAGCTGTCCGCTATCCGCCATCACTTCCTATGGTCGGTTATTTACTTTCACCTCAATTGTTGGATCTCTTTCCGGCCCTGATGCTACCAGCTGACACCCCCTTTCGGATTTTCTGGGCACCTCTAGAATCCTGGCTCCGGGCCCCTGTGAGGGTTCACCAGTCCTCCAAGCGACCTTGACTGTCCCCTGAATCCTCCTCTGAAATTTCCTCCTCTGAAATGTCCTCCTGAGCTATTGCACTCACGGGCAAAGTGACCAACCTGTCCACAATTGTAACACACTTGTGGAGATTGCTGAAAGTATAGATTAAATCCTCCTCTTCTTGAGCTTCCTCGTCCTCTTCCTCTCCAATTCTGCATCTGTCCATAAACTGGCTGTGGATATGAAACAACTGGAACCACTAGTGGTGGTTGGGGCAATTGCGTTTGTTCCTGGCTTGACTGAAGCTGTGGTGGTGATTGTTGCTTTGGTAAACACTGATCCTGCATAACCAAAGCCTGTTTCTTCTCCTTCTTCTTATTTTCCACCAGTTGTATTTGATTGAGTTTCCTGAGAGTCACTTGGTCCTGTTCTTTCTGATCATGTTCCTTTTTCCTATATAGATCCACTTGATGGGCTATATGATCTGTATAGACTCCTATTGCCATGCTTCCAAGTCCAACCACCTCTGCCAGTTTGCTCCTTACTGGTGGGGGCAACCCCATCTGTAGTTTAGCTCGCAAAATTGACCGCTCCATTTGACTCGCCTCTGGATCATTTCCTGTGATATTTCTCCACACCTGATGAGCTCTCGACACATAGGCTCTCGGATTCTCTTCTTTTCCCAATTAATCAATCAAGATATTGTCAGGATGCACATGTGTTGGAAACGTGTCTTTCAGTGCTCTCCACAGTCGATTCCTACTTGCAGCGAACAACTCAGGATCATTTACAGCAGTCCCCACATATCGATTAAGTCCAGCTCTCTGAAAAATTTCTTCCATACCTGGAATCCCCAGGAGATTAGCAAAAAGTCTCTTAATATCTCCTATGGCAGTTTGTGTTCCTACCGTGATTTCTTCCAACTTCGAGATCCAAGGATGTGCTCCATCTTGAAGAAGAGGCAACTTCTCAAGTATATCTGACATATCGGTATTCTGCAAAGGCTTATACTCCAGATTCTGTCCTCGGATTATCACTGGCAGCATCTTCTTACTTGTGCTCCCTTTCCTTGGGCGTAATGCATACTTCTTCTCCAATTTTTGGGACCCTTTTTTCCTCAGTTTCTCCCTCTGTATTTTCAGCTTCTCGAGATGTTCTTCCAATTCTCTTATTTCTTCTGGATAAGTCGACTTCTCCAAGCATGATATGCATCGATCCATGTCTTTTTCTATTTCTCCAGTAGTCATTGGAGGATAAAATCCTCTTGAACATGAAGCACCTTTAATCTCCACTCTTCAACGCTGTCTCCATCTTCACTTTCATCGGAGATCTGATCTCCTGTATCCTTCTTCTTCCAACTTTCATCACCCCTTCTTTCCGCTCTGGCCAGCCTCCGTCTGATCACAGGATCATATCCACCCATGATCTCTTCTACATCATCATCTTCCATTCTCCTAAGCCTCGCTCTACCCCATCTTTATAGTTGTTTCTGCTTGTCCTCTCTCTATGACTCGTTCCTCTTCATCTCTGATGCAATAATCACCCTCCTGAATGATCACTGGAAGCTGAGGATAGACATCCTTAAACTCCGCTTCCTCCTCGTAAGGTGGAGGTCTCTTTGCTGAATCCGTATGTGAGAAGGGTGTGTTGACTTCTGCCATTAATTTTCTGTTATCTTTGCCTCTTTTGCCATTTTCTCCACACCTCTGTCCCTTTTCTCTTGCGTATCTTTCATCAGTTTTTGACCTTCATGTTCGAACAACTTAAGAACACCCAGCTCTCTTCGTCTCTTTTCTTTACGTCGTTCCCCTTTTTTCCCCTTATTTTGATCCGACTTATATGTGGACACAAGTACTTGCATTATTTTAAGTACACCTGGGCTAAGAGTCCCTTCCACAGGCCATGGTTGTTCAATATTAGGCCAACGTTTATGCCATTTTTCAGATAACTTTACAATACCATCAACTAGAGGATTATTTTTTTGCACTACATCAACCGGAGTAGTTACTTTCAACGTTTGACCTTTGACGTCTGACCTTTTTCCGCATAGTGACAACTCTTTTATATTTCTTTATTGTAAATTATTTTTCTTATTTCTTATTTGTTAATTTTTCTTTTAATTCTACTTAATTGTTGATATGTGGCAATCTTACCACATCCGCTAATGGAAAATCAAGGGACTTTGTCAACTCCAGAGCAATCACAAAAATCTTGTTATCCAGCAATCACACAGCACCAACTCCTACCTAATAAGCAACCACTCACCTTAGTTTTGTCCCAAAAGCTCAATACCAGAATTCCCAACACAACTTGACTTCAAACGACCCCTGCACAAAAAACTCCAATATGTAATATCCAAATACAGTAACTGATCAGTCCGTTGCCAAGTCTCCCCTTAGATAGTCATAACATGAAATATGGCAGGCATACACAAATAGACTCTCTTTGTTACAAATGTGTCTATAATATCCTGAAAGGAGACAAACTAAATGTGTATCATCCGTAATAATTATAAATGAGTATTGTAGTGAACAACAGTGTGGATTTGTGCATTTTACATTGAATAAATTTGGAGCTACCCTAAATTCCTTTCTCCTCCCCAGAGAAGAAGGGGAGGGGTCAAAGTTGCTTTCTCTAAGTGCTATCCTGACCATAAAACTGGCATCCTTTTGATTCCAAAGCTGATAACGCGGGGCCTGACTGTTAAACTGACAAAGGGACACGAGCCAGCCATTGGCATCTCCCTGAACAGCCTATCAAAACTGGCCCCCCCACACACGTTTCCGTGGCAACTGACCTTATTCTTTGTTTTATTACCACATCAAAAGGATACTCCTTGTCTCACCCAAGTGTGACATGTTCCAGACACTGAACTTTGGATGACAAAGGACTGCAGTCTCCAAAAGACTCAAAGCATCTAATTAAATTTAATTAAATCTTTAGTTACCTGAATATGTTTGCCTCTATTTGAGTAGTTATGTTAACTGTTGTTGCTATCTGTTGTTGATATTAGTGCTGAAAAGAAGTTACTTGTGCAGTGTTTTTATTTTCAGCACTACACTGATGTAATCAATGCTTGTTCATAATACTTTCTTACAAAATTCCTCTAGAAATGATGACAAAGAAATGTTTTACTATACTCTTAATCGCCAGCTTGAATTTAAGGATGAATCAACAAATTCCCCGGTTCCTAAGGAGAGACGATCTTTGATTTAATCCAAGCTGTCCTCATGTAACCTGAGCTCCCCCAAGTGGACGAAATAAGTATTACATGCCCTCGTCGGAAATGCCGTTAAATGTATAAATATCCTGACCAATAATGTGACAATTGTTTCCTGTTA
This sequence comes from Micropterus salmoides, assembly GCF_014851395.1. Lineage (NCBI taxonomy): Eukaryota > Metazoa > Chordata > Actinopteri > Centrarchiformes > Centrarchidae > Micropterus > Micropterus salmoides. The sequence goes on along the minus strand of NW_024040817.1, from coordinate 33,382,710 downwards.
CCAAATGCCTAGAACAGTACAACCGTTTGACCATTGAGGTTCGATTGTGGAAAATATTTGATTATAATACGTGCAAATAGATTTCTTTTCTTTAGACATTAAGTTTAGAAAGGCAGTCCCTTGGGAAACCTGAGACGCCCCCTAGGGAACCACGCCCCAGACAACAAAAGAGCGACACGCGACCTCGCTTCGCTCTCTTTTGCTCTCTTCCCTCTTCCCCTCTCTCTTCGCTTCGCTGTTGGCTCTTCCACTCTGCCCTCTGGATGCTTCGGCACGCACGTGGCGTGCCTCGCCAGGCAACGCCCAGACTCAGCCAGTGAAACAAACAGGCCCTTTGTTCGCCTGAAGCTACACACCTGAAGTGCCGAGACATCGATCTGCCTTCAGTTTGTTTTATTTTCTTTATTTCTTTTGTTTGTTAAAGTTATGAGTCTGTTAAGTTACACTGGACTAATTCAGGAACGACCAAGTTCCATTTTAAGCCTTTTTCGTCGAGCCAACTTCACCGAGGTCAGACCAAGCCACGTGGTCTCGCCAGCTACACAAAAGGAAACCTGAAAACAGCCGAATTGCCAGACGGAGGAGGCTTTTTCAATCAGACACGGAGAACCCTGGAGAATCCCTAGCAGAAAGCCAGGATCGGCAGCTAGCGTGGGACCCGTGCAACAGGCCAAAAGCAGGCTGTCGACAAGCAGTAAGACTTAACACACGTCCTGTGATCAGATGTCCATTTAACTCCTAAAATCATAGCATTAGTTTACTTTCATTAGCTTTTCTATGCCGTATGAGTCAAATGCTTCCCACAACCGAACCTCCAGGCTCATTATTCAGCAAATGTTTATGTTCCCTGTATCCAACCATCTTTTTATCACCTTAGTTAGAGAATAAAGTCACTGTAATATAATCAAGAGCTGTGTGTGTTGCCTATTTATAGTTCCTGCCAAGAGAATTGACCCTTTAGATATGAGACTGACTGACTGATTTAAGATAATTGAGCGATTATTAACTAACTGATCACTAGTAATAATTGTATAATTATTCAAAACTACCTAGAGGTCCGGAGACTCTAGGATTATAACAACTCCGGTGGTGCCCTTTACGAGGAAATTCTGATTTTATGAATAATAATTCATAATTGGGTATCAATTCTCATAAATTTATTAAAATGCATAACTAATAAATTTAGGTCTACTACAGTATAGACACATATGCACATGTGTAAAGAGTTTGTGGATTGCACAATACTGGCCAGACTGGATCCGGGGCTGCTTTGCTGTGGTGCGCTGGACGGCACCCCCTCTCTCTCCTTCTCTCTCTCTCTCTCCTTCTTGCCTCTCAGACCACAGGAGAACAAAAACCAAAAAAAGGCAAACAACACTTTAGTCCTTTTATGTACTCACAAGGTTATTTCCCCCCAAAAATAAGAGTGTTACCTCTCTGAGTAATCATAATCTATTTTCCCTAAATTTTTAACATATCTACGTTAACATGCAAGCTAAGGAATTTCGGTGTCATTTACACTGGGGATGCTGGGGACACTACTCTTCACTCCTATTTAAAGCTTACTCTATTAACAAACGTTCTTCAATACCAGTGAAAATGCCTTTTAAAAATGTATTTACACACATAAAAAAACCCAAATGAAATGCTAGTAAAATATAGAAAAACAAATGTGCACTTCCCAAAAAAGTAACTTAGGCTAAGAAAAACCCCAACTGCTGATTATGAAATGACCCAAACCATACAGCAGCATTAATCAATAACTTTAACAAATTTCAAAACACAGTTTTCCCCTTGATCAAATTCCCTTCTCTATTTCTTTATTCATATATATGTTTATATGTTTTCTTGAATCTTAGCCTTATCGTCCTCTGCATAGTCTCTCACACACACACTAGGCTTCTCCTATTTCTCACACACACAACCGAGACACAGCAGGGACAGCTCTCCACACACACACACACACATGGTAGCTATCCAGTCAACAAGAATGCATTCCTTCACACTGTTTATAAAGCATGCTTCCGCCGCACCTTTTTCCTTTATTATTTTCCTTCCTAAATTTGTGCTACCTCGAGTTTGCAGATATTTAATGAGAGGCCACTTCGGACATAGTTCGTCAACACATGTATCGAGAGGTAACTTACAATTAAATTTTTCTTCTACAAGCTCCCAGTTCCTTTGAACGGACCCGAAAATTCACCTAGTTCCTTTCCAGGATTTGCGGCCCATCTAAGATCGCCTTTCAAGGGCTTTTTGTCCAGATCTGTGGCGTCCTAATCCTTATATTTTCCTTTTTCCTTAACCTTATATTTTCTTCCTTATCCTTATTAATTTGTATTCAAGCCGAATGACCCTGGCCAGGGTTGCACTCTCTCTCTTTTTCCCTTAATCCAATTTACCTATTCCTTAAAGCCTAGTTTCACGCGACAGTAATTTCCATCCCACATGACTTACGGTTATAAGAATCTGAGGGCCCATATTCTTAATCTTTGCAAAGTTATGAAACCTCACTTCCCGGTACTCCTAGGCTGTTCCTTTTTCTTCCTTTTATATCTATCTATCTGTCTTCATTACATTCACACACACACATAACACCCAAGTTTCTCACTACCCCGGTTGGAGTGATAGTTGAGGAGCCAATTTGTAGTTTGATGCTGTTACGTCCCCGCTCGCTAGGGGTAGGGGAGACATAAACATAAACCAGATGTTCTTGGAAAGGTGGAAATGTTATTTATTAAACAGAAGTAAAACAACAAAAAGTCAAAACAGAAATTGGGCAACTGGGTGCTGCGTAAACCAAAGAACGAAAAATAACGAATTATCGGCCCCAGTGACGTGGCCTAGCCTTGGGGCACTCCTGTGGAGAGGCAGTGAGAGGTGGACAATTTCCATTTCAGTAGAGTGGCGAGTCTTAAAACCAGACCATAGGCGGAAATCACGGGGGGGACGGGGGGGTCATGTCCCCCCCTATCTGAGGGGTGTCCCCCCCTTAAAAACCATCAAATAATATATTGATATACGCTTAAAATAATTGTGTAAATAGGAAAACAATACAAACGCAAACAGGGCATTTAAAGTGCTTTTCAAGTTTAGAAACATTTTGAGTCCCCCTTCTCTTGCCTCAAAGTGGTTTGGTCCACTGCCTTTCTTCTCTCTCACAGGGGTCCGGTGGGAGAAAACCAGTTCAAATCCGTCAGTAGTTGTGGAGCTCAAGTAATGTTAAGTAGGCTGGCAGGGCTGTTTTATGTGCTTTAAACATTGGATGAACTGATTCTTTTGTCTTTAATACAGTCATTAATAATCATGACAAAAAGTTATGATAACCGATTATTTTTCTATGAGCCCTCTGTGTTATTATAACATTACCTAGCTTATTTGGTAGCTTGTTTAACAGCTTATTGGACTGGAACTCATCTTCTACAGCTAGAGATGCGCAGATTGATCAGCTGGTGATGGAAATAGGCCACTTACTCGGCCCTGACCAATGACCGGGGCTGAGCAGTGTCAAATATCCAATTTTCTGTCACATTGAACATTACAAACAGGCTGCGCTGCACCGTGTTTCACATGTGTGCACAGACAGTAATCTCATGTCACAGCCACACACACACAGGCTGAAACATGTCTTAGGTGTGTGGAAGTTGAAGTATGTGTTTTTATAAGTAAGTTTTTATAAGAAGTATGTTTTTAAAGGAGCCTTGTCGAAGGAGAATTTCTGTCACCTTTTTTTTGGGACAGACAATAAAGCTATCTATCTCTCTATCGGTAATTAACAACAAGCCTCCTCCACATGCGGCTTTAAATAAAACTGCTGACAAATAAAGTCAGAGCAGACAGAGAGAGACAGACAAGTGTAGGTGTGTGCCTGACGGGAAAAGCAAGGTGAGCAGATTACTGTAGTTTGTGATTAAACACAATTTAAGACCAGGAACAGGAAAAGCCCATTGTTCCAACACCGTTGGTCTCACATCCCCACCCGTGGCTAACCTTTGCTGCCTTCTTCACAGGCAAAGTGGAGGCTATAACTAGCCAATTCTCTGAAACATTCAAACTCAACCATTGCAGCAGTCCTACTACATCTTTTCCTCTGCCCTCCCAGGTCAGTGGTTCTTCACTCTCCTCGTTTACTCCTCTCACAGAGAGCGAAGTATCAGAACTCTTGACCCATAGCCGTCCAACTACAGCACATGCCCACTGGACCCCATTCCTACGAAGTCATATCTCCTACCGTGGTCCAGACAATCACTCATGTGATAAATACTTCTCTGGCTTCAGGAACCTTCCCAACCACTTTCAAAAGGGCTCAGGTTACACCCTTGCTCAAAAAGCCCTCACTTGACCCAACTCAAGTTGAGAACTATCGACCAGTGTCTCTTCTACCATTTTTATCCAAAACTATTGAACGGGCAGTATTCAAACAGGTCTCAGAATTCCTCTCACGGAATGACCTCCTAGATCCATATCAGTCTGGTTTTAAGAGTGCCCACTCTACTGAAATGGCTCTTCTGTCTGTAACAGAAGCCCTAAGTTCAGCTAAAGCTGCAGCCACAGGATCCTGCTATGCACTGTCTCGGCAATGGGCATCTCGAGTAAAGCACTCCTGTGGTTCGAATCCTACCTCTCTGGGCGTTCCTACAATGTTTTGTGGCAAGGACAATTATCCTCCTCCCACTGCCTCCACAGGGGTGCCTCAAGGCTCAGTGCTAGGGCCCCTTCTCTTCTCAATTACACCACCTCACTGGGGCCGATCATTCGATCGCGCGGCTTCTCGATATGCAACTCTACCTATCCTTCCCGCCAGGCGAGCACACCGTCTCGGCGCGGATCACGGACTGTTTCTCGGACATATCTGCATGGATGAAGGCTTGCCACCTTCAACTAAACCTCTCTAAGACTGAACTCTTGGTCATTCCAGCCAAGCAATCTATCCACCATAACGTCAAACTACAAACTGACTCCTCAACCATCACTCCAACCAAGGTGGTGAGAAACTTGGGTGTTATGATTGATGACCAGCTGTCCTTTTCAGACCATGTTGCTGCTGTCTCTCGGTCATGCCGTTTTGCTCTACAGGTGCTGGTCAAAAAGTTGATTTATTTCAGTAATTCCATTCAAAAAGTGGAACTTGGATATTACATTCATTCATTACACAGAGACAGATATATTTCAAATGTTTATTTCATTTAATTGTGATGATTACAACTGACAACTAATGAAAATCCTAAATTCAGTATCTCTGAAAATTAGAATATTACTTTGACCAATACAAAAAAAGGATTTTCAATAATGTTGGCCAACTGAAAAGTATGAGCATGTACAGCACTCAATATTTAGTTGGGGCTCCTTTTGCCTGAATTACTGCAGCAATGCGGCATGGCATGGAGTCGATGGAGTTGCTCTGATAGTGGCCTTCAGCTCTTCTGCATTGTTGGGTCTAGTGAATCGCATCTTCCTCTTCACAATACCCCATAGATTTTCTATAGGGTTATGGTCAGGCGAGTTTGCTGGCCAATTAAGAACAGGGATACCATGGTCCTTAAACCAGGTACTGGTAGCTTTGGCACTGTGTGCAGGTGCCAAGTCCTGTTGGAAAATGAAACCTGCATCACCATAAAGTTGGTCAGCAGCAGGAAGCATGAAGTGCTCTAAAACGTCCTGGTGGACGGCTGCGTTGACCTTGGACCTCAGAAAACACAGTGGACCAACACCAGCAGATGACATGGCACCCCAAACCATCACTGACTGTGGAAACTTTACACTGGACTTCAAGCAACGTGGATTCTGTGCCTCTCCTCTCTTCCTCCAGACTCTGGGGCCTTGATTTCCAAAGGAAATGCAAAATTTACTTTAATCAGAGAACATAACTTTGGACCACTCAGCAGCAGCACTTCTGACGCTGTGTCTTGTTCAAGAGTGGCTTGACACAAGGAATGCGACAGCTGAAACCCATGTCTTGCATACGTCTGTGCGTTGTGGTTCTTGAAGCACTGACTCCAGCTGCAGTCCACTCTTTGTGAATCTCCCCCACATTTTTGAATGGGTTTTGTTACACAATCCTCTCCAGGGTGAGGTAATCCCTATTGTTTGTACACTTTTTTCTACCACTGCTTGGACACAGAGCTCTGTGAACAGCCAGCCTCTTTAGCAATGACCTTTTGTGTCTTGCCCTCCTTGTGCAAGGTGTCAATGGTCGTCTTTTGGACAGCTGTCAAGATTTCCCCATGATTGTGTAGCCTACAGAACTAGACTGAGAGACCATTTAACCTTTGCAGGTGTTTTGAGTTAATTAGTTGATTAGAGTGTGGCACCAGGTGTCTTCAATATTGAACCTTTTCACAATATTCAAATTTTCTGAGATACTGATTTTGCGGTTTTCATTAGTTGTCAGTTATAATTATCAAAATTAAAAGGAATTGTTACGACCCGTGAGGTCTGTGTGCGGTATTTGTGTTGCTGTGAGTGCGTCTGTCTCTCTCCTGCTGGCATGTACCTGTACCTTGAGTGTGACGCTGGGATGAATTTGCAGCTGTGGCTGATCAGCGGCAATTAGTGGGCCACATAAGCAGAGCCTGTGGAGTGCTCTCGGTCTCACTTCTCCCTCATCTCTCATTCACTCACCCACCCTTCCTTGGACTCGCAACCGTCTGTGTGGCTTATTGTGCGATTTGCTGTGTGACTCGTAGGACGTGAAAAGCGGGGTGCCGCTGGCAACTTCTCAACTTCCATGAGGTCGGTGACTCCATGGAGGCGGTCGTCAGCTTGGCATTCCCGATCAGCCCAAAAGGACTCATGTCACTCCATTACTCAGTGACCTCCACTGGCTCCCCATGGCCTCCAGAATCAAATTCAAGTCACTAATGCTTGCATACAGAGTGACTACTGGGTCTGCACCCATCTACCTAAACTCCATTATACAAACTTACGTTCCTTCTCGGCCACTACGCTCCTCCAACGAACGCCGCCTGGCTCTGCCATCCCTTCACACAAAGCAATCCCAGTCCTGGCTATTCTCATCTGTGACACCATGATGGTGGAACGAGCTACCACACGCCATCAGAGCAGGGGCGTCCCTCTCTAACTTAGAGAAGCTCTTGAAAGCTCATCTCTTCCGAGAACACTTCCTCTTATAACATGTATGTTGATGGCTCGGATCTTGTTTTTCCCATTCAGCTGGCTTTTCAAGACCTGCCTTACACTCTGTAGGTATTTGGCTGTGGCGGACATCCATGCTTCCTCCGCATGGTTTCCGTTAGCCTGCGACACCCCAAGGTATTTGTAGCTGTCCTGAACATCTGCAATGTGGCCTTCTAGTAGTTCAATCCCCTTGGTTCTGATCATCATCCCTCTTTTTGATACCATGCGACCACACTTGTCCAGTCCGAACGACATTCCAATGTCGTTGCTGTAGATTCTGGTAGTGTGTGTGTGTGTGTGTGTGTGTGTGTGTGTGTGTGAAATAATCTCATTAAATACTCCTTTCTTTACATAGTTGAATGTGCTGACAAAAATTACCAATGGAAATCAAATTTATCAACCCATGTAGGTCTGGATTTGGAGTCACACTCAAAATCAAAGTGGAAAACTATACTACAGACCGATCCAAGTCAAAATGAGGCACAGTAGTGTGTGTGTGTGTGTGTGTGTGTGTGTGGCCTCCACGTGCCTGTATGACCTCCCTACAATGCCTGGGCATGTTCCTGATGAGATGGCGGATGGTCTCTTGAGGGATCTACTCCCAGACCTGGACTAAAGCATCCATGGATGGAGCGAGACATGATGTCCCAGATGTGCTCAATTGGATTCAGGTCTGGGGAACGGGCGGGCCAGTCCATAGCATCAATGCCTTCCTCTTGTAGGACCTGCTGACACACTCCAGCCACATGAGGTCTAGCATTGTCTTGCATTAGGAGGAACCCAGGGCCAACCGCACCAGCATATGGTCTCACAAGGGGTCTGAGGATCTCATCTTGGTACCTAATGGCAGTCAGGCTACCTCTGGCGAGCACATGGAGGGCTGTGCGGCCCCCCATAGAAATGCCACCCCACACCATTACTGACCCACCGCCAACCGCTCATGCTGGAGGATGTTGCAGGCAGCGGAATGTTCTCCACGGCGTCTCCAGACTCTGTCACGTCTGTCACATGTGCTCAGTGTGAACCTGCTTTCATCTGTGAAGAGCACAGGGCGCCAGTGGCGAATTTGCCAATCTTGGTGTTCTCTGGCAAATGCCACAGCTCGTATTGATGTGCCATCCTGGATGAGCTGCACTACCTGAGCCACTTGTGTGGGTTGTAGACTCCGTCTCATGCTACCACTAGAGTGAAAGCACCGCCAGCATTCAAAAGTGACCAAAACATCAGCCAGGAAGCATAGGAACTGAGAAGTGGTCTGTGGTCACCACCTGCAGAACCACTCCTTTATTGGGGGTGTCTTGCTAATTGCCTATAATTTCCACCTGTTGTCTATTCCATTTGCACAACAGCATGTGAAATTGATTGTCAATCAGTGTTGCTTCCTAAGTGGACAGTTTGATTTCACAGGAGTGTGATTGACTTGGAGTTATATTGTGTTGTTTAAGTGTTCCCTTTATTTTTTTGAGCAGTGTATGTGTGTGTATATAAGAGACATCCTTTATCCCAGACGAAACCTAAATTACTATGTAGCCTTATTTAGGATAATATGGCCGCGTAGTGAACCTCTGAACTTAAATCATATTTAAACAACTATTGCTTTGTGTTGTTGGCCATAAAAATAGTAGTAAGACTTCTCTCTGTGGACACGCATCCTATACAAGTATAATTTTAGCTGTATTATTTGTGTCCCCTTCTTCAATTGCTCGAGAGATTTTATGTTTATTGTCCCCCCACTACTGTGAGATGAACTTTATGCCCATGAACCAGATGGATCTAGGAGGTCATTCTATAAATGGTGCATATTAGGGTCATATATGGTCCGTGATGGTAACAACACTCAAAGTGGCAAGTATATAGTAGCAATTACGAGTAATATACATTTTTTCACAGACGACATTTTGACTTGCTGTATTTTATTTAGGTGAGCTGGTTCCAAAGTGCTGGTATTGTGCATGTCGCTCTTACTCACCAGGACACTTAATGGAATGGAACCTGTTAATGTTTTTCATTAATGTTTTTCCCACTTTGACAAATGAAATTGGAAAATGTTTTGCGATTAAAAGAAAAAGTAGCAAAACTCAGACGCGCTGACACACACCTAATTTTCCAACTTCACAGACACCTTTTGTTCAAAATATTGCCAATCCTAAATTCACTATGTTTTGACTTCTGTGCATGATTATTTAAAACTATTAACGTACACTCCTGTTAACTTGGCATCGTTAGCACAGCTAAAGGGTCACACAAAGCTGGCTAATTATCTTAACGAGATAAGCTAACATGCTATGTATGCTGACACAGATACCTGCTAATTAATGCTAACACATAAATAAAATACCAGAATGTCACTCACCAAAAATACTGGAGCATTGGCTTCTTGGGCAGTCGGTATGTACAGTTAACAGCACAGCAAGGGATATTATTTCTCCGGTAAGCTGGGCTCCAGCTCCACTGTCCTCAGAGGCCAGCAAATGAGATCAGTTAGCCAGTGGGCGTTGTTTTTGCGTTGTTGTAATTAAAAACAATGATTACATGCAGTACATGAGATGACAGTTAAGTGTTGTGAATGATGAATGGGAATTCAAGTTTATCACATCAGTTGACAATTTATTACTCTATTTTTCATTCACCTTAATTTTAACCACTCTGTTTTTCAATTCACATGCATTTTCATCACCTCCATTTTATTATTGACTTTTTGTTACTTCCACACTTGAGGCTACTTTCTTTAAATGATAAATGCCAATTTTGTGTTGTGAATGATGACTGATAAATGAAAATAATGAAACGTAGTTCTGTTTTCATTCAATCACTACTGTTTTAATCAAATCAAAATCAAATCACTTGATCCTTTATCACTCTTATTAATTTTACATCCACTTTATCCCTTTATTTTTCAATTCACATTTTTATCATTTAATTATTGTTATTTCACCCCTCATACCACATAAGCTCCATATCACTCTCCCTCTCATTTATTATCTGTTCTCATATACTGGTTAGCTGAGAGTAACAGACAGAGGGATGGTTTAAAAGGCTGGGCTGGAGAGATTATATATCAAGCCTCATTGTAGTCAGATGTACTCAGGGGAACTCTGCAGTGCAAGCAAATCACTTTTATAGTAATGAATCAAATGCATATTTCAGTGGACTGAAATGTAAGTGTAATCTGTAATGTGCTCTCATGCCTTCTGGCTGTGGGACAGCTTACTAGTTACAGCAATTTGCATCTTCCTCCTTGTCAGTTTGAGTTATATAAGCTTTTTTTTCTTGTCTCTTGTCCTCCCTGCCTGCACCTAATTGGCTCTGCAAAGCCTTTTATCAACCCCTACAGTCTTTGTGACAAATCGCTCTTTGTAATCATGACACTGTGTTTTCTGAGATTTGTGATTAGCTTAAGTTTACAGGTACATTTCAATAAACACTCAGACAGATATTTCCTGCAGGAGGCAGGTATGTTCTAGCTCCAACATTTACTGAAAACTCCAACACAGTCTCACTCTCTACTCGTCAAATTTCTGACGCATGGTCAAGGGACCCTGGCGTCACTTTTTTGACGCACTGGGTATACCTTCGGCTTCATTTTTCAACGTGCGGGGCAGTCCAATAGACTTCTATAGAACTCAACAGCGCTGAAATCTGACGTCTTGGGTGATCAACACACCGCAACCCGTTGTCTGCCTTGTGGGTCGAGACAACAATAAATAAAAATAAAAAGGAATACGTTACCAAAAATTATCTATACCAGGGCGATTCAAATGCCCTCCAACTGGTGTTTGATGTTTAAAAACCCTCGCAATCTGATATCAAAGGGCCCTCAAAAGTTAAGCGCGTTCATCAGCGGTGAGTTTAACAACGCACATGGTGTGCAACCACATTCAGCGGTGAGTTTAACAACACTCAACTGCTGGTAAAACGGCATTCAGAGGTGAGTTTGACCAAAGCAACGCACAACTGCAGGTAAAACGTAATTAAAAGGTGAGCGCGTGCAAGTATGCAGTTTTAAAGCGTTTTCTTATCATAGGTAAAACACTAGAGCATGCTGGATAACGTATTTTTATCGGAGGTTTGTTGATTTTAATATGCTACGATTGTGTTCAATTAATCATTTTTTAAAAATTATTATTTTTACTAAATCCTCTAAATTAATAACGCTGACGTCACCGTATGGGCGATCCCAAGGTCCATTGCGATTTTCCACTCGGTAAGTAGAAGGGTTCATTAATAGAGATGGATACTCTTCTTACATTTACACATCAAAAACGGTTGGATCAGGACAAGAAATTGTGTTTAGAAACTTTAGATTTGTAAGGTGGCCCTTTCTTATGACGAGAAATGATAGAAGACATTATAAAAAATATAGCTTGAACTGCGCCAAATGTGCAAGCTAGCAAAGTTAGCTAAGTTAATTGAATTCAAGTTAATTTTTGTCGCATATTATCATGTAAGGTACAATCATAGGGGAATGTAAGATTTTCAGATTTTTATTACATAGCCCTCAACTATCCAACATTATAATTGTTCAGAATGAAGAACGGTGTTGCCAGATTGGTTTGTTTCACAGCCTAATTGTTAAAAATCCATTGTATTAACAATACATATTAATTACTACATTGTATCTCATCAACATTTTTGAAATAATAATAATTCATATATACATAAATAATGTAATAAGTAATCCTGTCATAAATGATTGACTGATTCATATATATATATATGAATCAGTCAATCATTTACTGTACTGTAGAAAATTCATGGCATAGAGACTGATATAAGTGCATGGTTATTGTTGCAGTGACACTAAACACTAAACAGTTAACCTTAAAGTTAGCTGCTCAATCGTTCTCATTGTTTTGGTAGAAAGCAATTATGCCAATAAGTTATGTTGTGTTTGTTTACACTGTCTTAAGTGCACTCTAGAAAATGTGTGTGTGTGTGTGTGTGTGTGTGTGTGTGTGTGTGGTGTAGATTTCAAAATGTCTCGAAAGAAGTTCAGGCCTTGCCCCTCCTGCCAAGCACCTAACCAGGTGAGGGAAGGTCGAATAGAGCATTATGTCCAATATTCAAATATGTGGTTTTAAATGTTATACATTTCTCATTATTAGGTCAATTGGACACTAAAGTATACTCCTACTAAACGACCCTGTATGATAAGTGTTCTGTGTTACAAAACAGTGATAATTTAAGGCATCTGGTTGATATCAATTTTGATTGCTTGTTTTGCACCAAATGCCATAGGCAACATTGATTTAGCCTGGGTGTCTCCTACATCTGCCACTTTCACTGTATGATGATAATAATAATAATCCTGTGTCAATCTAGAGATGCATATTCTGAATTGCATTGTGCTTTGTGTGTTCCTCTCTTTCCTGTATACAGCCAAATTAAACTGTATATTGATTCTACTTCTTCTCTGTGACTGTGGATCTGATTTTGGTATACTTTTACTAACACAGGTGAGCCGCAAAACCTGCAGCTCTTGTTTCGCAGCCATCTCCCAAAAAAAGAAAGTAGCGGCCAAAAAAGTGACCCTGGACAGGAAGTGGGGGGAAAGGGTCCTAAAAAACAGAAATGCAGGAAGAGTGGTGGACTCATGCCACCATATTGCAGTAAGTAGAAATGCTCATATTTCATTAAGCAATATGATTTGTTTCACTTTCATTAATATTTTGTGATAGGGCAAGGGCCTCATTTTACAAAAATAAGTTTAATTTGTCAGTGAATGAATTTGAGGTAGTCATAGATGGCATTGGTGTAACATATTATTTTAAATAATTTGTAATTTGCTTGACATGCATAGAATAGACTTTCTTTTTGACCAGGCGCTCATGTACATTTGTTTACATATACTACCGGCTACATTGCAAATATAACCTTGCTTTAGTACCACACAGGTACTTCAGTATGCGTGTTACTGAAGTTTCTGTCTCTGCTAAAGGCAGATCACAGAATTCAGATCCAGAGTCACTATTAAAAACAGTCTTGCATGATTATGTAAGTAGATAACATGCTCTTACCTTGCACTACCACCCCTAGCATGTGAATATTGCATCGCACACTTATAGTGCCTTGCGCTGTGTTAATTTTAGAGAAAGTGCATGATGATGTGACAAAATAACTCAGGACATGTGTGAAAGCCATGCTGTGTGCAACATATGTGTTGTTAAAAGCAAGGCCATATTCCAGGTGTCCTATTTCAAAGACACAACTTAAAAAAGTATTTGAATTACTACAGGGGAGATTAATGTCAGGTTAAAAGTGGAAAGGATTCGACCATACCTACTGGAGTAGGAGCGAGACCAGGTTCTGTAGTGCAGCTGGCTATTTTATGTCCGTTGGTGGCATTCCCAAATGAGTGTTTCTGTTAGTCCCCCAATCTACATTTGCCGTGGGCAGAGACAGGTAGACCGACCAAGGGGGGGAGGAGAGTGTTTGGATCAGGTGGATAGGTGGCCATAAAGAGTTAGTCCAGTCAAAATGTATTTTTATCATATTTTGTTTTGTGTGTGTCCAATCAATATAATTATTTTTGAAGGGTGTCAGGACTTTTTGTGTTCCCTTTAGAATCCCAGATTGCTAACTATTTGACCACCAGCATCCAGCACAACATTAGATGAATATTGGTTGTATAGAGCAGGGGTTCTCAAACTGTTTGTGCCAAGGACCCTTTGTGTGGGAGAAGAATTTCCAAGGACCCCCTCATAATCAAAACAATTAAGCATATGCTTGCTACCATTTGTATACTTTGATGCCATTTTTATTCTCTTAAGTTCACTATTCCTTGTTTTCTAGCTGGTGTGTACTTACTTGGTCTTTAGTCAACTTTGGATTTTGAATCACTTAATGATGAGGACCATGTTCATCAGCTATCTTAATGGCATATAAGCCAAGCTAAGCAGCAGGAAGAATGGTTCATCATGACCTGAGTGAAGTGATTCACAACAGATTGACTTGATTAATCATAATCACAAAAAAAGTTCAATGTTAATGTTTTAATTTATTAGTGCATTCATAATCAAGATTTTATATTTTATATGTAGATTCTAGATCATTACATCGTCATTGATTTCTTAACGATTAAGCACAACTTTCTCATTCGAAACAAATCCACTTTGAGAACCACTGGTATACAGTACATATTTCACGAGTTCACACTTACATCAATTTAACAGAGTAAAGATTATGAGTATTTGGCGTGCGGTCCGGGGGAGGTCTCCGAGCTCAGGATTTTTGCCTGAATCCAGAGTACTTCCCCCATTGTTATAAAAGTATTTAGGGCTAGAAGTGAGGAGATGGGGTGGTGAAGGGATGCTGTCAAACTGTCAATGGACAGAGGTAAGCTTGTTGTTATATATACACCTCTTAACTCGTTGATTGGATTGATTAGCAGAGTTTGCTCCACTCGTGTCTACTTAGGTTTAATTATCTGAACGTGCTCCTTCCGAACTTTGTTAATAAAACATCATGTAATGTTGTTTCTAAGGGGAAAAGCTGTTAAGGTTGGTCATGTAAGTTGTGTAGCCCGATATTAGAAACAGTAGCACTAATGTATTTAATGCAAATTTGTTTTCCAATTGGGTGGAAAGTAATGCAGTGGGAATAACTAATGTTTGCTGTCTGCATTTATTTATTACAGGTGAAAAAACTAAGTGCATTAGGCTATGTCCCAATTCTATTTTTCGCAAAGAAAGATAAGGCCTCTGGAAAGTGGGTGTCTGATGTGGTGACCCATCTGCTACCCACTGAGGACAACCTAAAAATTGTGGCCACCATGAGAAAGGCCTACAATTTTGTATTGATCAAAGAAGGTAGGATTTGTGTAATTTAAGTCATGCCTGTTTTTTTTATGATGGTGAAATATTGAAAATTAACATACTCATGCAATATTGTAGGGAACTCCACGACGACATTGCCTGATCCACACCCTCAGGCCCAGCCCGATCCACACCCTCAGGCCCAGCCCGATCCACACCCTCAGGCCCAGCCCGATCCACACCCTCAGGCCCAGGAAAAGGAGACATTTTAGATTTTATATTTACACCCTGTCTCTCTCCCTGTGAAGGAACAACCCCCCCCCCAAAAAAGAAAGTGTAAGTTAACTGTGGTCTTAGCACACTATGTATGAATTTTTGTAGTCATTATTCATGAAATACAGAAATCTTTAGGTGAATTTAAGTGCAGTCAATTACCGTAGTTAATGTGAGTAATTTTCAGTGGCCAGTCTGATACACAAAGGAGTTTTTCCTCGCATGCATACCTTTCAGTACTGAACATGCACACTCTAGGAGTAAAGCAATGAGCAATACACACTTGAGGAGAGATGAATACACACACACTCACGCACACATCAGTGGGCAGCCCAGGTAGCTTATCCCCCCCTATCACTGTTCACAATCTTCTTCAATAAACTTTAGGCCAGGCAGTAGGATAATTAGGCTAAATTTCGGCTATGAAATCACTGAATCTAATGGCTAAAGAGCAGTTCATTCCAGGAACTATAACGATAAAAGCGTCCAGACAGACTGACCAGCTATAAGCAAAGTCTCACCTTGTGTTAATAAATGCGATGGCTAAGATGTGATGGGTTCCTATTGGTTGTTAGCTCTTCTTTTTATTGTTCTCAAAATCGCTTTAAAAGCGATCCCCAACAATATTGTTCTCAATCTCGTTATAGTTTATCATACTAACGAGAACAATATTTTTTTATATAGTTATCGTTTTTGGTGTGAATGGCCCTTTATATATGTATTCTTCAGCTATTTAGCTGTATATTCTGACGTTTTCAAAGTTCAAGGACAATGCTTAAAGTTGTTCCCCAGGTTTTATGAAACTTTAAGTTTAACTTTAAGTTTAATTTCCAGGGTTTTTTTTACATTTATGGTTAATTAATATTATTATTATTATTATTGTCATTTTAAGGTTGCCGGAAATGTAGTAGGCAAAATTTTTTCAAATATGACTCCATAACAGGACGAAGGATAAATGAGGTAAGAAATATATTTTTCATTAGGCTGTCTGATCATCTCTCCATTGTCTGTGGCTCATCTGGCATTTCACATATCACAAAATACTGACCATTTAAGCATTGGTAATTTGAGTCCATTTAAGTTCAACTGAAGGCCAAGTGGCCTTGCCCCAGAAATTATGAAATTCAAAACCTGATTATATGTTTTTGTCTTTCTGTAGGGGCAAGAGGAAGTAAGGGTGAAATGGTTACCTTGCTCTGCATGGTAAGTACTGCTTTATATTGGTTTATATTGCCTTCATACATGTACTCTACCACTTTTTACCATCTCATAGGTAGTGGATAAAGGTTGAAATTTATATTGTAGCACACACAACTTTAAATGTACAGGTGGGTCTCAAAGTTTTGCAACCAAAAAGCAGCGTTGAGAGAATTGTCATGTCCACTAGGTTTTAGGTCCAGCGTCAATGCAGCCTTCTACCTGGAGATTTTAGAGCATGGTTCCATCTGCTGACGAGCTTTGATGCTCATGACCTGACATGCTGATATCCTTTTCCAGCAGGACTCTGCCCCTGCCACAGTGTCAAAACTGCTAGTAACTGGGTTGCTTAGCATGGTATTGCTGTGCTTAACTCGTCTCACCTGAACCCCATAGAGAGGACAATGATAGAAACCAAACCCAACATTAGAGACAACTTCAAGGTCACTATCAAAGCAACATGGGCTTTTATAACACCTCAGCAATACCATACACTGATGGCCTCCACACCACACCACACTGATGCAGGAATTTGTGCAAAAGCAGCCACACCAAGTATAGAGTGTATGCATTAACAATTTTTGATAAGTCAGATTTGTTCATTTATTTTTGAAAGGTCGACATTTCTGTATTCCTCTTTATTATTATGTAGTGAGTTGATTGATTTTTTAATTTTTTAATTTTTTTTTCATGAGCTGTAATCAAGATTAAATCAACACAAATTGCTTCAAATGTTGCACAATATTGTAATTGTAGACCCATAGGGTATATACTAATATCCCAATTGGTATAGGGTGGATTAAATGCAGTGTCAAATATTGTCTACAGGATTTAGCCACTTGCTCTTTTCAGTACTATGCATAATTCCCCCGGTGCAATGTCTATGTAGGAAGTAGACCTTCACCAATATATTGGCAGAACATCAGTATCGGCCAAGCTCATCCTTGTTGACTGATGTCAGCTATTGACTTTCTATGACTTTATCTATGAGAGTGGCTGATGTTTATCTGTTACATTTCATCAAGCACTATATATGTATAGGTTTTATAAAAACAATGAAATACAAGACCGTACAGTATTTTTCGAAAATATTTATGCTGTGAAACTATTGTTAAAATGGCTCCTGTTTTCACTGTTCTAATGTTATTTTTTTACTGATACTTACAGTGGAAAAATCTGGGAGGAGACATGGGAGCCGGTCTGCCAGTTCTCACCAGGTGCCAACCATGTGTAATGTCACACATTGGTCTGTAATTCAATGAGTTAAATACCTGCTATGAGATGTCAAGTTTGCCGTTACGGGCCCAGCCATCCTGCTTGCGGATGTGACTACTTTATATGAGGAGGAGCCGCGTTACACACTTTCAATGGTTTCCACCCTAACATGCTGTCATGCTGTTTTTTAATTTATTTTTTAATTATTGATTTTTGTTAAAATCGATGTATACCTTTATTTCTGTTTGTCTTTCCATTCACCTTGTGGTTTAGCCAATCATCTGTGGAGTCTTCAAGTCTTCAATGCATCAAATTATATATTGTAATGTGATGCACAAAGTATGTAGGAAGGTGGGACATGTTTTCATTCATATTAATTGACACCATTAAGGAACCGTTGATTCCACCAGCTAAACCATACATTTTCTGTATAAAGGGTAGCTGAGGTAGGCAGGGGTGGATAAATGAACAGGCTTACCAGGACCAGAGGTCAAGAGGGTCCAGAAGCCTCTAAAAATTTGAAAGCATGCTTTCTAATTCAGGAAGTTTTCTAAAGGCAAGGCACATGAAACACTGGCTGCTGCACTGTGGCCTTCCATTGACCTTGATGCACTAAATGTGTGTGTTCAAGTCTACCCCGGATGGGTAAAAGCAGAAGACTATATTTTTTTACTCTTGTTATTTCAGTCTATATGGGCCAATCTGGGTTTCTTGTTTATATTTTTAAACTGTCAATATTCATTTAGATGTCATGGTATTTATTTATTTTAATATTTGGTCTTATTTACGGTGAAATAATACAGTATGCTGTAATACAGAACATATGATCCGAGCTAGACGCAAAGACTCCACAATGCAATGCGGGCATTCATTCACAGAATCGGTTGTCATTGGTTGTCACCAGCAACAACAAGTTGCTCAGCTTTGTACCAGCCGCAATACCAGAGAAAGACCGAAGACTCCGGAAGTGACGTAGTATGTGCCGCTCGGCGGATAAGAGGATAAAAAAAAATAAATTTGTGCAAAATTGACTTAATTTATTTAATATATGCTTTTTTGGAAATGTTCTAGATTTCTAAGAAATGTGTTTTTGCACTATTGTAAAACATTTCTTGAATAAAAAACTGTATTCGTAATATTGATGTTTTTGTCTAACGTTGTATTTGAGGATTTAAACAATAAAGATAACAATAATAATAAAATACAGTTTAATGTATTTGTCTCATGTATTGTGTGCTCGTCGGCCGGCGGCAATCTGCAATGGAATGAAGCCCATTCATGGCCTATAGTTACATAGTTACACGAACATGTCCCCCCACCCCCACCCCAGAATAACTACACATAAGCACTCGCTTTGTGTGGCGCGTCTCTTATGGGAGTTGTAGTTTTAAAGTATATTGGTATATTTCTCACAATTAGAAGTTAAAAGTGTAAAATCTTGGATACACCCTGTGTTTTTTTGGGATGGGGAACACACTGGTGTTATCAGATTTCAAAAAATTAATCGTTAAATAGGTGAGATAGCTTATTTCCATATTTGACAGTGCTTATACAGTGGATAAACTTTGGTGACCATATCTACATGACAGCAGAAGCCCAGAGCTTTATATATAAATGCTGGTCTTATGTGTTTAGCACCTTCTGTTGCTAAATTACAAACCAAGATGGACTGGGTTCAAGGTTCAGAGGTCAATGCTCTCTGCAATGCTCTTCTGGCTGTACTTCCATCTTGTGCAACTAAACATCTACAAATGATCTGGAATGCTGCAGCTCGTCTTGTCTTCAACGAGCCCAAAAGGGCCCACGTCACTCCTCTGTTCATCTCTCTGCACTGGCTGCCACTCTCTGCTCGCATCAAGTTCAAGGCCTTGACACTTGCTTACAGATCGACCACTGGCTCAGCTCGCTCCTACTTTCACTCGCTCCTACGAGTCTACACCCCCACCAGAAGCCTACGATCGATCAATGAGCGACGGCTTGTGGTACCATCACAAAGAGCCACAAAATCACTCTCTAGAACATTCTCATTCACAGTTCCATGCTGGTGGAATGATCTGCCCACCCTCATCCGGAATGCAGAATCCCTGACAGCATTCAAAAGACAACTGAAAACTCATCTCTTCCGAAAGCACTTAACATAAAAAAATAAAATAAAAATAAAAATCCTTTAAATCCTCACTTGCCTAGTTTATGCTACTCTGAGCAATGTTTGAACTTTGTATTTTGAGCGCTTCTTGTGTTGTTATTGCCTCCTCACGATAACTTGTTTGGTTTAGACCTCAGATGTAAGTCGCTTTGGATAAAAGTATCTGCTAAATGACTAAATGTAAAATGTAAATGTAAAATGTATGGAGAATAAAGATGGATCAGACTACATTCTTTATGTTGCCTGGAGAGACTGGTTTCTATTCTTCTCCACAACCTTCATGACAGTCATATTAAAATGCTCTGTAATGCAGCCTTGTATAACATTAAACCCTCTGATTCACTGTGAGAGTTTGCTCTAAATGATAACACCCACTTTCAACACGGGCCTTCCAGCCAAAGGTATTGTCCATATACACCCCAAGGTGCCTGTAGGAGCAGAGCTGGTGGATTGGTTCATCATTTATGACTTCTAATACCTTCTGACCCATGTCAAGACCCTTTCATCAACTTGTGAAATGGTTGAATGAGATATGCGAGTTGTGTCTGTATGCTGTAAGCCGAGGAAGAAGTGTGCCAAAAATGCCAAAACACATGTTGTATACTGTATGTACACTAACCCTAACCCATAAATTGAAATTTCAAAAAAGTCATTCATTTAAATTTTAAAACTACTAATAATGCAGTGTGATTTTAAATCAAAGTCCCACCCATAAATATGCTCTCATGTTTTTTCCCCTTTAGTCTCTGCTATTAACATTTATCAACCACAAAATTTTAAAACCAACCACAAAATTGCTTTTTTAAATAACTATGCATGGAAAATAAAACATACTTGTTCCAGTCAAAACTTGAGCATAGCAGTCTCTTGCATGCTTCATCATTCTGGTGACTTCTTGCTTCTTTCTCAAAGTTAAGCTGAGGAAACCCTTGATCCCTTCTTCATTTAGAGCCCACAGCTCACCTTATGGGAGTAAAACAAAAAATTATCAGAAAAAAAATTACAATGTAGAGTATAGTATTACAACACATTACTTAAATACGTACTTTGCAATGCCTCACTGGAAAGCTGGGATGACATCTCCTTGAGTGTGTCTGCACAAGTGGAGAGAGATTTCCAATGCTTTGCCATCTCAGAAAGAACAATCTTCTTCTCCTCCTCAAGGCTCCTTATTGCCAACACAACATCAAACGCCTTCCTCTTGATTTTCAAATCTACAGCGTCTGGGATACAGTTGTGGAAAATAAGTAAATTGTAAGTATGATTATTTTTCAAATAATATTTGAGATAATCTGGGATAAGGCATAATTGGTTTTGTGCTACTATGTGAATCAAACAAAATTGTCAACAGATTTGTGTACATACCACCATGTGAAAGTTGCCATGGCCAAACTGTCTCGTCAGAGAGAATGATGTCAAAGACGATTCTTTCTGTATCTGGAACCATACTGTTGTATTTTTCAACGACAGAGCTAAGAATGGCCTTCTCCTCTCTGATTTTGCGCCGAATCAGGGCCCGACCTTTGCTGCCATCGGTGTCTTTGTAAAGGCGCTGGGACCTTCTTTTAATGCTGGCCACCAGCACCTCCATTCTACTGGTCACCACGTCAAGGTCGGCATTCTTTTGGGATGTTGTTGCTGAGAAGAAGTAAACATTTCACTTACATTTTCATGGCAGTAACTGAAACGAGCTAAGTCTCAGTGTAACACAGAACGCCACAGGGAAGTCATAAGGATTACCTTAACCTCTTTGCTGCTTTTTTTTTCTTTATAAAAAAAAGCTCCTGGAGGAAGGACAGGTGAGTCTCAATATTCATTTCATATTTATTAGCGTGTATAGGAAGTATGTAACAGGGTACCAAAGAAAATGACAACGTAGCCAAGATGGGATCCGCTAACTGCAAGAAATGTCGGAAACACTTTATTTTACGGTGTCGTTGTTACATATGTTACATGAACTTAAAATAGTAATAACAATAAATTATGCATAATTACATGTAACTAACCCTCAACCAAATCCTAATCCTACCCTAATCCTATAGTAAGTACATGTAGTTAATTAATATTACTCCGTATATAAATGTATAATTACACTCTAAGAAGGACACCTTAAAATAAAGTGTTGAATGTCACCGAAATGTCCAATGTTCCAACTTTTGGACTGTGCACCATTCAGGTACTTTCAGGGCACTTTATTTTGACATGATTTCCAGTGTGCATGCACTACATACTAAAATTTGGCATTTTAACTGCACAAGTAAATGACCAAGAAAACAGTGTATGTATGATTTCATTTTAAAACAGTAATTACTTGCAGAAGCATGTCTCCCATTATTCTGCAGAACTGAGACATTGAAATAATAGTATAACTATCACCTTCTGCCCACTCCTTAATATCAGTGACCCAGCCCTCAACTTCAACCTGTGTCACTGCCAGCTGGATTTTCATGCTTTCCAGATCCTGAAGTTGGCTTTCCAGGCGTTTTGCGGCCTTCAAATAACAAAAAAAGGGAATGAAATAAAAATGTTATACCTACAAAAATATACAATAGAAGGTATTTACAATATAAGAAAATAACAATAATCATCTCTACCTTCTGATATCGGCAGGCAAGTGAAGCAGCCAAGTTATTAAACTTTTGCTGATTCCAGCGCATGGCCATCAATGTAAGCATGTCTGTACGTCCTGTAAAAAAGAAAAAAAAATACACTAATCTGTGTTGTACCACATGTCCCTCACTGGCTACAATTTTCTTGTAACACTTTCAATCTAAGTAGTGCAGTGTGTGGTTACCTTACCTGCTTTGGACATGTGCTTTGTGGTCACAGCAGTCCTAGAGAGGAAGGCGTTACACTGCTCAAACCTCCTCCCCAAGTTTCAATCCGGCCCCTTGCTGGTAAGCTCCACTCCATTTAACCTATTGAAGAAAATACTTAAAAGCTGCCAACATACCTTTGCAGGTGTTTAGGGACAGTTAATGACATGGTAATGTTTTCTTACCTCGCATTTAAAATCATGGGCTTTGGCATGAAACACTGAGAGGAATGGTTTCATGCTCAGAAGGTGCTGGAGCTCCGGGCAGCTTTTTGTCACTTTGTTGAGGTAGGCCCAGTACTTGCAGGTTACATCCATGGCAAAAAAGCTTATTGACTTATTTGCCAGCTTGTTCTGCAGGTAGAGGGGATAAGCATATATTTCTCCCCTGAACATGTTGAGAGCGCCGAAAAAAACTCCATGTCGACAGACCGCAAGCTCAAGTCCCTCCTCATCAATTTTACTAGAGGATCTCTGAGAAGTTTCCTGGCAGCTGACCACTCCCCTCCACAGACACCTCTTCCAGAGACCTACAACATGGAAAAAGGTTGATATAAATAGTCAGGACTCACCCAAACAATGTCAACTGTAAAATGTTATTGGTCGTGTTTTTACAAATATTATACAACAAGTTTACATGGTTGGTGTTGGAATGAATGTAATCCACAAATCTTTCTACTTCATCATCTTTTGCAATGAAGATGCCATCAAATAAGGCTTGTTCTTCAGATCTCATTGAAAGAAAGGTACACATTGACCTTCAATATGACACAGCAAAGGTTACTTTAACAACACTGCAAATTACACACATTTTGTAAGTACCTTGCTGCGTTCTTAAAGCGGTAGTGCTTGCGATTTCCGTCCACAGAAACAGCAAGCATGTCTGGGGTGCATGCAGGACAGATAAAATGCTCCTCCCTGCAGATCTTATCCACTTCAAATCTAACAGCCTCCCACTCCAAAAAGCTTTTTCTGAAGCTGTCTGCTGTGATCTTCCCAGTCTGTTTCAGAACAGTAAAACATGTCAACATAATTCACAGTTAAGTTAACTAAAGTTAATAAGGTCAAAGGTGACACCAAATCCTCCTGCATCGAGCCTCCACAGGCAGTCGCTCAGCCCAGTGGATCTTTGGAAATCTTTTGGCTCTTTGTATGTCACGGACAAAAAACATCACGACCAAAGTCCCCCCCAAAAAAGACCACAGCAAACTCGACTCCCACAGCAAACTTAACCAATGTCTTTATGACCTATTTGTTTTTTTTCTGAATGCAAACTGCATGACTAGATGTGACATCACTACTTGATCTTATACACAGGTCTAATGTTTTGAGTGATTGAGTTGATAAATTGCTCCAATACTTTTGTACATTTAGTGTAAGAATTTAGATTCTTTACTGAGTGGTAGTTTTTACACAAAGACTTTGAATCTTAGATGATGTTCTATTAATGTATCGAGTACAGCTGAATCACTGTTTTGATTTCATCAACATGCTCCAATTATAATAATCAATGTGTTGATAATGTCACCATAGTCGTTCTGCGATACACATCAATACTAGTACTAGTTGTTAGTGATTCCCACCACTCATACTCACATGGCCAAAGCGGACAGTTCGTTGATCAAGCATTCTTAAGAATGCTTGGCAGGACAGTCCTGGTGCTGCCATCTTCAATTCTTCATAAGAACAAAAAACATCTGTAGCGTACACCGTGGAAAAGTGAAGGGTAGCAGGCCAGTAGTCATTACGGACTAAGTCATCCACTCCAGCGCTCCATGTGGCTTTGCATGCCTCACATTTCATCTCAGGCATACTGAGATCATATCGTCCTGGAAAAATCAGGAAAAGTAGCTTACATTACTATCACCTATGTAGTACATTCAGAACTAATAAAACTTAAAATCAGAAATCTGGCAGTCTTTCTCATTTGTCAAGTGCCTCTTTTGTGAGACAGAATGCAAAACTGAACATCCCTCCTGCCTATCCTGGGTCTTTCACAGGCGGGAGATGCACATAAGGTTATAGATGCGGGCGGGAGCGGGACTAAAACACATTATTGCGGAACGGGACAGAATATTGTGGGAACGGGGGGGCGCAGGACTGAAAATCCTGCCCAGCGCAGACCACTATAGGGAACGTTTGAATAGAAATAGATCAGGACACATTTACAAAGCCAATAGCAATGCCTTGTTTTTTTTTCTATTCAAATAGGACAATGAAAAGTGGCAGGAAGCGAGTAGGAGAGCCCTATGGGGTGGAATCAGGTTAAAGTCCAACCCAGGTCCCTATGGGCACTTTGCCCAGAATGTGATATGGACGCTAAAGCCACTTGATCTGGAATGTTCCCTTAAGTTCATTTTATTCTTACCATTTATTGTAACCACAGCAACAACTTTTCCTGTGTTGACACTCAACGATCCCGGAGAACAACTACATATTTTTTTGGGAATCTCCAACGACACAATACACACTGAAAGACACGTCATATGCAGGGATTAAAGACATGCATCATCCAATGTACTAACTGGGAAGTATTCTGCAATCATTTTCTTTTTCTTTTTTATCAATGATTTGAAAAGCTTTAAAGATAAAGGTCATTAAGTGTGTTTCAGAGAAAGTACTCAAAACATTCCTGTGAAGCCTATTATACTGTAAAGTTATTTAAATAAACTGAGAATGGGACTAGTGCTGCACAATATATAATTGCACTTTTTCTGACAGATAAAGCGATTACCATTTCCAATTCAATTTTTGAATGTGTATGATTTGATTCAGTTCAATATTCCAAATGTCTCTTTAATTTGTGCCACCCCTGATAAGTAAGCACAGCCAGTGTACAAGACTAACACCCACTGACCGACTGAAGTTCACCAATCAGAATTTTTGTCCCCTTCACACACTACGCACACCCACCAACCAGAAGTTGCACAGTCAAGGAGGATGACGTGAATATAAAAGTCAAATGTCACAAATGATATTTGAAGATTTTACCATTAGGCTGTTGCGTTGGATCATATTGCAATTACGATTGCAATAATTGTGCAGCCCTAAATAAGACACTCAAAGAAATAGAGCTTACCACACTGGGAAAGAGTCCTCTCCATGACACAGGTTGTTGGAAGCAATGGCTGAAAGAATCCAGCTATTGTTGCATCCCTGTTGTGGAACACATGGTTTCGGTGTATACTGACATCACAATCAGCACAAAAGAATGGTTGTGGTCGGCAGTCACGACAACGGACAGCAGCTGCACTGCTGCCACATTGTTGGCAGATCTGAGTGTTCACATTTTGTTGTGCCACCACTCGACCACCAGACAGGGTCTCTCTTTCTCCCACCTCTCTGAGAGGAGACTTTTTCTAGTAGACCAGTCTGAGGAAGCTTGTGGTGGTGCTGGTGCCGTTTCCTGATCATCCAAGTCATCACCCTGTGAGTGGTTTAGCTCTTCAAGGAAAGTCTCTTTTAAAATAGTACATCATATTTAAAAACAATTTTCTACACTATCAAAGTGTGCAACATGTTGTCGGTTATTCTGTCGCAAAAACATGTAATTTACATTCTAATTATTAGAATCTATAAACATAATGAACTAATAGACCCAAAATAAAGGACATACCAACAGTGTCAGGGGGACAGTAGTTGGTTATCTCAAAGCTGTTGTCCAACATCCTAGTATGAGAACCAGACTTACGACTGTAGCTGTGACTAGCTGCAGAAAATAAAACCCAAATCAACCTTTACAGCATTTCAATTCCATAGATTATGACTCGCTCATTTTATTCCACTCCATGATACATACTTTTATTGGCCCAATTTCATTGTCTATACCACTTTGGATAATCATGAGTATGTAATAAAAACCTCATATCTCATACCAGACACATGACTGATTCATGTATTCAATCCCAAGTGGTAAAACAATCTATATCTCCGTTTTAGATCTATGTGAAAAATCACAGGAGTACTCCTTTAAGTAATATGACTGAAAAAAGAAAACTGACCCGTTTGGTTTCGGGATGATCTTGGTCTGTCATAGACAACATTTCCATCACTGTCTCTCTTCAGCCACCTGACAGGTTGATGGCTAATGGATGGTGCTGCCTCCTGGACTGGTTGATGGCTGGTGGATGGTGCTGCCTCCTGTTCTCCCTGCATCTTATTGATGAAATCATTCAAGATCTGGAGTTCATAATTTAATTTAGAATGTTCAACAAGCTCATCAAGCTCATTAAGGAGCTGTTTGAAATTGGAATTGTCACTCATGGTGAACAAGGACAAACAAGACAACACTAAAGGGATAGGGGGGAAGAGCAAAAGAGCAAGAACAACAGAGAACCAGACAGACTAACAACAATTAACTAGACAAAAGTGGCTCTTAAAAGTGCCTTTGTTTTTGCTTTGTAACAAAGCTGAGGTTTTGAAGTAAATGATGAAGGGACTAGGGAACCTGTTGAGAGAAGGGAAAGATAATAAATTCAGATTTGAAGATCATGCTACATACAACTACATAAATACTAAATAACTGAAAGGTTTAAGAACTTGAGAAAATGTTGGTCTAGTTTTCCCATGCTTTGGGCTGTGGTGGGGAGGTCTGTGGGTGCGTATAGTAATATTAGGCCAGAATACTGTAGGGCTGGTTGTTGCCTGCAAACTCACAATACAATAACTCACTAGTTATGGACTGATCTTGACACTCATGTCTGATATTGATACCAACCATTCAAAATGTCAGCTTGGCTGATAATCAGTGCCATTTTTAATATTTTTATGTTATTAATTATACTTGTATTAACAAGGAAACACATTTCTTTAACTTTTTCCCTGTGATCATTTTAATCAAAAAGTTCCCTCAGCAGTCATAGTAGTTTTTAACACTAGCTTTTAATTAACACTGATTTAATTTGTTAATGTGTTTTTTATTTTCATGTCTATGCTTTCATAGCATAGACACAGTTATAAGTTACACTGACTAGCATGTGTATAAATGGGCACAAAACACTGGGCAAAGAGCAACGACACACAACCACAAGAAGAATCCCAACGCAGACATGCATTACAGCTAACACGATATGTCTCAGTGTGAAAATCTTACATTCCCCTATGATTGTACCTTACATGATAATATGCGACAAAAATTAACTTGAATTCAATTAACTTAGCTAACTTTGCTAGCTTGCACATTTGGCGCAGTTCAAGCTATATTTTTTATAATGTCTTCTATCATTTCTCGTCATAAGAAAGGGCCACCTTACAAATCTAAAGTTTCTAAACACAATTTCTTGTCCTGATCCAACCGTTTTTGATGTGTAAATGTAAGAAGAGTATCCATCTCTATTAATGAACCCTTCTACTTACCGAGTGGAAAATCGCAATGGACCTTGGGATCGCCCATACGGTGACGTCAGCGTTATTAATTTAGAGGATTTAGTAAAAATAATAATTTTTAAAAAATGATTAATTGAACACAATCGTAGCATATTAAAATCAACAAACCTCCGATAAAAATACGTTATCCAGCATGCTCTAGTGTTTTACCTATGATAAGAAAACGCTTTAAAACTGCATACTTGCACGCGCTCACCTTTTAATTACGTTTTACCTGCAGTTGTGCGTTGCTTTGGTCAAACTCACCTCTGAATGCCGTTTTACCAGCAGTTGAGTGTTGTTAAACTCACCGCTGAATGTGGTTGCACACCATGTGCGTTGTTAAACTCACCGCTGATGAACGCGCTTAACTTTTGAGGGCCCTTGGATATCAGATTGCGAGGGTTTTTAAACATCAAACACCAGTTGGAGGGCATTTGAATCGCCCTGGTATAGATAATTTTTGGTAACGTATTCCTTTTTATTTTTATTTATTGTTGTCTCGACCCACAAGGCAGACAACGAGTTGCGGTGTGTTGATCGACCCAAGACGTCAGATTTCAGCGCTGTTGAGTTCTATAGAAGTCTATTGGACTGCCCCGCACGTTGAAAAATGAAGCCGAAGGTATACCCCTTGACCATGCCTCAGAAATTTGACGAGTAGGGAGTGAGACTGTGTTGAAAACTCACTCTCATTACCTGTGCCCAAATAGCAAAAGGCGGGATGCTATATGACCAGTCCTAAAGTTATAATAAACAAAATCAAGGCATGCACAAACATGCCCAGACTATGTACGGAGTCATTTTGGGGGTAGAAATAAGCTCATTGGTTCCGTTGGACCTCAGTGGTTAAAAATATTTGGCAACACAGAAACTTGCAAGTCTCCAGGAAAATCTAATATGGGTTTATATTATAACAATCTGTTAGGCCCTGCTCCCCTGTGTAGGGGATTCTGCTCTGTGTGCCTGTTTCTCCCTTCCCGCTTCTCCTGTGTGTGCTTTAGGGGAGAGGGGAGTGAGGTGTGCAGGAGTCAGTTAACAGCTGCTAGCCATCAGCCTCATCAAGATCAGCATTATATACCTGGCAGAAGCGTAAGATAATTGTGATTGGCCCCAGTGCAAATATTTTTCTTGTTGTTATGGCACCTCATGAGAAATATTTGGAAAAAGCAATGCATTTTATCTGAATGGGAAAGAGCCATACCTGTCTTCATCCCAAAGGAAGAGAACTACAATACAATTGGTCAATTTAGGAGCATTGCCTTATAAATTTTGAAGATAAGATCTTCTCAGTTTTGTCCAGAAGGATGACCAGCGACCTGATATAGAATGGGTGCTTCCCCGCTCCTCACCGGAAGTTGTTCCGCTTCGACCATCCCAAATCCATTTGCGCTCCGCGGATCGAAGTTCGAGGAACGATCTCTGAGGAGCTATGAGTGAGGATACACCAGCACATCATTCACGGAAGTCTTTTACTGACTGACACGCCCCCTTACTGCGTAGACGTTATATTGTAGCTGATCGGACTGATCTGATACATCATGACAGTTAACATTAAACTCAAGAGTATCACTGCTAAGTTTTAATATGATTTGTTTTATGATTCACTGTCTAGTTAAAATATGAATTCATTGTAGGTGTGAACAACAAAGGCCCCACACACAACTTTTTTCATTTATTAGAAAGATTTTTCTTTCTTTTATTTCTCCCATCAACTTTTATTATGGAGACCATTAAAGTCAGAGAAAGTCGGAGAGTCTCTCAGCAAGAAACATGTTTTACATAATTTATCGTCATCTCTATTCAGTCACATGTGAGGCTGGTCATTCTTGTGTTTAGTCCAAATAGATGACAATAAAACATAGTAAACACGTAGCCTAATGATTCAGACAAGTGACTAAACTGCACTAAAGTCTCTAATGAAGCAACCAAAGGAAAATAAAGCCTGCAGATCCCGCTGATCTCACCCACTGCATCAGATGACAGCGGCTGGCAGCTCCGCGAATAAAATCAGCTGATGAAAGTGTGAATGAAAGACGTGCTAAAAAAAAAGGGTTGGATTGATAAGATGGAACGCAATGATCGATCGGTGATGAGTGATGTGACTTGCATAAATGTATGCAATACTGTTAGGGATATAAGAGGAAATAAACAGAAAGCCTAAAACTGAGCATCGACTATGACATGAGTTACATCATTTCAATTTCTCTTAAACATTTAGCCTAATAAATCCCGAGACACCACAATTCTATTCTAGGTTATTCAAAAACGAATTCAATAATCGATAATATCAGCATTTTGCCAGTAGAACTGATCATGTGAGCAGGACTTAGCCTACAGTAAGCTAACCTATAATTGTTCATGTACAGGTGTTTGTTAAACAGATAACAGCTATAAAGAGAATCATGCTGCTCTGCTCTGATAACTGTGAGACTTTATTAGTACCAACACACAGTGCACATGTGTGCAGACACAAACTCCATCAAAAGTCAGCTGTTAGCGCCAACTGACAGCTGATCCAGCTGTGATCAGCTGCTGCCGTCATTAGAAACGGAAGCCGCCACACGTGATGCTTTGGAGGAAAGGATGTCTCATGCCTCTAAAAACATATTTCCTCGTTCCATCTCTCCTGGCTTGGAAAAGATGCAAGTGAGGAAAAGGTGGATGCAATTAAGAGACTTCAGAAGCATCCGCTGACTACATTTATACCAACTGCCAGAAAGCGGGAGTCCCAGGCTTCCCAGGGTGTGTGTCCGCAAATATTTTGCCTACTTAGCATGAAGCTTGACTGGCTGTGCATTTGTGCACTCATGTACAATGTGTTAAACATGAGTAGCTAATCTTAGCTTAGCTAGTCATGTCTGATGCACTGCCAGTCAAGCTTCATGCTAAGACGGCTAACAGTTAGCTAAGTGTTATACATGTCTTTCTAAAAAAGGAGACAGTGATAGACTCCGTGGCCTTGCAAACGGTAAATATAAATAAGCATTAAATCATGCCATTCTACATTTAAAAGCATTTCGATTGAAATGAGCGTCATAACGTCAGCTTACCTCCATCTAGCCTGTAGCCTGTAAAACTTTTTGTGACACAAAATTTGATTTTTGATTGCGGTGCAATAAACATGCTCTCAAAACATTTTTTTTTCTTCCATTAAAAAGACTCAAAAATACCTTCATAGGAAACTATTACATACAATTATAATAATTCATACAATTTATTATATTGTAAATTTTCTCACCATTATTGTCATGTTGTTGTGTCTCAGGGAATGCTTTTATTGTGAAAACACAGTGTATTCGGAAGGAGGGGTATTCATTGCTGCATACTTGACTGTGCTGGTTCATTGGAAGAGGCCGCAGAGAGATTTCAGTGGAGCAGCGCAGCAGGGCTGGGCTTTGCTGGATTTAATTGTCTGCTTGAAGAAACGAGCTTTTGTATGAAGGTCCGGTGGAGTTGGTGAAGACGGCTGTATGTTTTTTCCAAGGCCTCTTCCTGCTGTGAATATTTTGGAATAGAGTTAACATTTGGGTTTTGTAAACACTGGAGACTATTCATCCCAAATGATCGGGATGTTCTGTGTCCTCAAACTATGAACAACTTGCAGCAGGATCCGAGAAATACAGGCAAGTTTCCAAAAGTCACCGCCTGCTGGATTGTTGAATTTGCATCACAGAGAACTGCTGCAATCAGAGCAGCTGAAGTAACGTTAGCCTGAATGAATGCGGTCATACTGTGACTTTCTGTTTCATAAATAACAGTGTGTATGGTGAGCCAGTGTGTGTTGTCGTAGCGGAATGCAGCAGCACCATCAGTCAGACACATTCCTGTCTGTCTGTAGCTCTCTCTAACGTCTACACAGCAGACATAATTTTAGGGGAAATAGTAGCACGTCTGTCCACCGCTAAGGTAAAGATAAAACGCTTTAATTCAAGTCAAGATGCTATTTTTCATAACTGAATCATTTTACTAATTTAGATGGTTTCAGCGGGTTCACTCTGCCTCTGTTGCGTGTGTTGCATTTGCAACATATAATTGAATGTAATATTTCACCCTTCCACACCGTACTGCAAGGTTATACCGTTACCTCCGTACACTTTGTGTATTCATATGATGAATCACAACTTGTGGCTTCCCAGGAGTGAATTGGCTTCTGTTCAGCTTCATCTGCTGGTTGGAAAACAGAAGGTGACCAGTATGACGATGTGTCTATGACACACTGAATACATGCTTCCTGTGTCAGGCAGTCTTCTGATAAAAGTGCTATTCAGCATAAACTGCTCTTTTGGGTATTTGCTTCCTCAGTAATTACATGAGACCAACCTGGAGATCAGAGCATCTTCTGGACCAGATGTGTATTACATTAATCAGGTAGGCTACAGTCTTGATGATCTACCAAAGGAAGTGTGTGTCAGAGCAGGTGAATGCAGTCCACTATGAATCAGCTCCTCCAGTGGACATGTTTGTGTTACTGTAGTCATAATATGAAAGGAAAGGGGCATAGGCTATAAATGACACTGTTTCATGTATAATGCAGTGTTTATGGCAAGCCATTTTAACATCTATTAGCTAGACTGGATATTACTGATATCTGCAACATCCCTTTGCCTTGTCAAAGCTCTAATTTAAGATATCTGTAATTATATTTGACTAGTCAAAACTCTGATTTTTAGACATCTGTAATTACATCTGACTAGTAAGATTCAAACTGCGTTTGCCATTCACATGCATGGGGTTTGTCATTACAGACATAATTCAGTTGCAGATATCTGCAATGTGAATTGCAATTACAATTTCATTCATGTTGTCCTGAAATTAAGTTTTAACAGGTCAGTATGATCTTGTAGATCTTAAACTGCTATAATGACTAGTCAAATTAAATTGTAGATATGTTATCAAGTTATAGATATCTTAAAATGATTTTGATGAGATATCTGAAATTAGAGATATCTTTAAAGTAGTAATATGCTCATTTTTGGGTTCATCATTTTATTTGGGGGTTGTACCAGAATAGGTTTACATGCATTTTCCAAAAAAACACCATATTTTTTGGCATACTGAGCATTGCTGCAGCTCCTCTTTTCACCCTGTGTGTTGAATGCCATTTTTTAGCTATGTTTCAGAGTGCACATTTATTAATTTGTAACTAATGTATCTTTCAACCATAAATTTTTAACTATGCACTGTCTCTACATCACGGTAGCAACTTTATGTCGACTATACAAATACAGAGCATGTCCATTGACTGCCTGGAGGGTAGCTAATGTTTGGAGGGAAGAGGGGAGGCAGCAGGCGGACGTCTTGTAACTGTGTGGTGCAACTTGGTGTACTTTTCCACTGGTGTCTTTGAGGTCGTGTCTGACTAGCCGCTAGGCGAGCATTATGATGTGTGTTTTCTTGGACTACAAATGAGCTATTTTCAGGCAGTTCAGAGCAGTGTTTTCTGTGGGAGACCTTTGGGGTGGACTTTGCGTGGCTTTTTCACTTTGCAAACCTATTAAATGCACAAAAAGATATATAACTCAATAAAGAAGAGGGAAAAGCCAAAAAGCATAACCTCTTTAACTTTCATTCTGCTTAATCAAAATGTAATAACCGATATCTTGAATTAGTAGGCTGAATAATGTTGCAGATATTTGTAGTTATGTCAGATACTACAGCAAGTTGTGGGAAACAGGAGCCACATTATTTTTTCAAGAACTGATGATGGAAGTAGCTAATGAGTGAGGCATCATGCATCCTTCTTATCTCTGCTGAGTTGTAAATTCCAACCACAACTCTCTAGTAAACTAAGTTCTCGTTTGCCACAAATTCCTAGATTCCTAATTCCTATCTTATCCACAACAACAACCACCATTGCTTCTGCTGGGACTGGGAAACCTTGCATGAGCAACATAATGCACAACGATTCGGACTAGTCATAATGACGTTTGAGATATCTGTAACTATTATTAAGAGGAGTAAAAATTTATACAGATATCTGCAATTGTAATTTAGGATGCTACTAAGAATTTTTTTTTTACAATATGAGCCAATCATTCTTTAATGTATGAACACAAACAGCTGTACAATACCTTTGCCAAAATAACAATTTAGGGCTGCAATTGATGATTATTTATATTGACGATTATTATTAGGGCCCGAACATCGAACGCTGTGAGGGCCCTATTGTAATTGTTAGAATTATTAGGGCCTGAGCATGAAAGTGCAAGGAACCTATTGTTTTTGCTGGGATTATTATTATTCTCCCTCGGAAACGCATTTTTTGAGGCCTTAGGATAATCGCAAGGTCATGAAAGTTTGCACATACATCAGAACTGGTGAAAATTGCAATGTTCTGTAGTGATTGGGCCTGGGCGTGGCCAGGGGGCTCAATAGCGCCCCTAAGCAAACAATAGGTTTTGGACAATGTTTCTTTGATCTTTATGAGATCTGGTGGGATTATTGCTTTTATTACAAAGACCACATTTCTGCTTTTTTAAATGAGATTTTGCTTAAAGGCAGGGTAAGCAAGTTGCTTCTAAAACACTTTTTGTCATATTTTTTGAAACTGTCTATATATACCAGTGCATATTAAAAAGTTAGTTGCTCTGAAAAAGAGAGTATAAAAATTTTATCATTTTGATGGTAATAGTTACTTTCATCGCTAGCAAACGTAGCTACCTAGCTACTTAGCATACAGCTAACGGCAGCTACAAGTGCAAACTGGTGTAGGAGCCAGAGTCGAGACGTTGAATTATATCTAGCTGTATTTGAGCTGGAAAACAGCAGTGCGAGCTGTGTTTTCCGACGCCAAAATTAGGGAAGACAATGTAGGTGTAGACTGCGCTGGTTTAGTTATTCACCGTCTAGGTTTATTGTTATACTATGTTTACACCTATCTTTACCTAATCTGTTTGTGTGATTATCTTGTGTCTGCAGGCATTGTTTGACTGAATATTTCACAAATGTGGTGATGTAGCTGTGTGTTTATAGGGTTATACCACATTTGGATGTCATTATTTCAGCCATAAGACATAAATGTAGCTCGATTGTTTATGCTGCAAGTGTAAAGAAAAGGCATTTATCATTTTCAATGTTTGATTTAAAAAAATTTATGAAAATATTATCCAGAACAGTGAACTGCGGTAAGGTTGTTGACTCATTTCCGTTTCCGGTATTTGTGTGTTTGTGCTAAATACCAGTTAAATTTCTTAGATTTGTCATTACAGCGGCCAACTGTCCGCTAAACACTTATTCTTACAGTATTTCTGTTAAGCACTCACAGTTCTTACCATCTTTTAGTGACTGCTGTTTAATCTCGTAGTTGTTTTCAAAAGTTTTGGTAGCTAACGCTACAGTACTTTAGCTTAGCCGTTAGCGACTTTAGCTTAGCAGCTAGCGATGGCTTCTCCCTCTCGCTCTCTTACTTTCTCCTGCTCGGTGTGTCAGATGTTCGGTTACTCCTCTGCCTCCTTTAGCAGTAATGGTACGTGTAATAAGTGTAGTTTATTTTTAGACATGGAGGCGAGGCTCAGTGATTTAGAAGTCCGGCTCCGCACCTTGGTAGTCTTTAGCTACTGTAGCTAGCCAGTCCCCGGTAGTCTGTGTGGAATGGCCTGAGTTAGCCTGTGGTAGCCGTCCGTAGTGGTGGCTGGGTGACTGTCCAAAGGAGGAATAGTTGTAAGCATTCAAAGCCCACGGGTCACCACCAACCTGTTCATGTTTCTAACAGATTTTCCCCACTCAGCGACACACCCACTGAGAAACCAACTCTGATCATTGGCAGCTCCATTTTGAGAAACGTGATGTTAGCGAAGCCAGCGGCCATAGTTAAGTGCATCCCTGGGGCCAGAGAGGGCGACATTGAGTCTTATTTGAAACTGCTGGCTAAGGATAAATGTAAATACAGTAAGATTGTTATTCACGTCGGCGGTAATGACTCCCAGTTACGCCAATCGGAGGTCATTAACATTAATGTTGAGTTGGTGTGTACATATGCAAAAACAATGTCGGAAACCTTAGTTTTCTCTGTACCCATGCCAAATCTGACCATTGATGACATGTATAGTCGCATGTCATCATTCCGCCGCTGGTTGTCGAGGTGGTGTCCAGCAAACGATGTGGGCTTTGTAGATCATTGGCAGACTTTCTGGGGAAGACCTGGTCTGATTCGGAGAGATGGCAGCAGCTCTCATTTCTAGAAATTTGGCCAAGTTTATTAGTGGACCAAATCCATGATAACCCAGAGTTGAGACCAGGAGGCAGAGTCATAGTCTAACACACTTCTCTGCCCTTCTATTTCAGCAGTTACCCACCCAAAACCCTACGCAGAGTTGCAGTCTAACACACTTCTCTGCTCCTCCATTCCAGGAGTTACTTAGTGAAAATCCTATAGTGACGGTGTCTGTCCCCCGACCATCGAAATTATTTAAATCAAAGGTAAACAGAAGAGGAGCTGTGCATAAAAACCTCATAAAAATTAAAACCACAAGAGCAATAGTGCAAACGAATAGGAAAATTAAATGTCATGAAATATCAGATCTCTCTCTTCTAAAGGTGTAGTAGTAAATCAACTAATATCAGATTATGATATTGATTTATTTTGTCTTACTGAAACCTGGCTGGGTGATGGAGAATATGTTAGCCTAAATGAATCCACCCCTCCCAGTCATAATAATTACATTCCTGGAGGCACAGGCCGAGGAGGTGGAGTTGCAGCTATCTTCGACTCTAGCCTACGAATCAGCTCTAAACCTAAACTAAATTATAACTCATTTGAAAGCCTTGTTCTTAGTCTTTCACACCCAAGTTGGAAATCACTGCAACCAAATCTTTTTGTTATAGTGTACCGAGCACCTGGTCCATACTAGTTTTTGTCAACTTTAGTCCTTAAAACGGACAAAGTTATTATTTTAGGGGATATTAATATTCATGTGGACGTTGAGAATGATAGCCTTAATACTGTGTTTATCTCTCTGTTGGGCTTCTGTAAATAGCATCATAGAGTACGGTCTAGACCTGCTCTTTTATGAAAAGCGCTGTGAGATAACTGTTGTTGTGATTTGGCGCTATATAAATAAAATTGAATTGAATTGTTAGATTGCATTGGCTTCTCTCAGAGTGTTCATGAACCAACTCACTGTTTTAACCACACCCTCGACCTTGTTCTGGGTCGAGGGTGTGGCTTCCACCATTCTGGTATATGGTATATGGTATTGAACATTTAATAGTGTTCCCACAGAATCCCTCTTTATCTGACCACAGTTTGATAACTTTTGAGTTTGTATTGCTGAACTACATGCCATTGGGCAAAAATTTCTATACAAGATGTCTTCTGTCTGATAGTGCTGTAGCTAAATTTAAGGATGCGATTCCATCAGCTCTAAATTCATTATCAAGTCACAAAGTAACAGAGGACTCCTATGCTAATTTCAGTCCCTCCCAAGTCTGGATGACCAGTCATTTTCTAATGTTAAACTCAGATAAAACTGAAGTTATTGTTCTGGGGCCCAAGCACCTCTGTGATGCATTATCTAAAGATATAGTTTCCCTTGATCACCCCCATCGCCCTGGCCTCCAGCACCACCGTGAAGAATCTTGGGAGTTATCTTTGATCAGGACATGTCGTTTAATTCTCACATTAAGCAAATTTCAAGGACCGCCTTTTTTGTTTCTTCTAGGCTGGATTACTGCAATTCCTTATAATCAGGCTGCTCGAAAAAGTCCATTAAGACTCTTCAGCTGATCCAGAATGCTGCAGCACGTGTTCTGACAGGAACCAGGAAAAGAGATCACATTTCTCCTGTTTTAGCTTCTTTGCATTGGCTTCCAGTAAAATCCAGAATAGAATTTAAAATCATTCTTCTTACCTACAAAGCTCTTAATGGTCAGGAACCATCTTATCTTAAAGAGCTCATGGTACTATATTACCCCACCAGAGCACTGCGCTCCCAGAATGCAGGGTTACTTGTGGTTCCTAGAGTCTCCAAAAGTAGAATGGGAGCCAGAGCGTTCAGCTATCAAGCTCCTCTCCTGTGGAACCAGGTTCCAGTTTGGGTTCAGGAGGCAGACACCATCTCCACATTTAAGAGTAGGCTTAAGACTTTCCTCTTTGATAAAGCTTATAGTTAGGTCTGGCTCAGGTGAGTCCTGAACCATCCCTTAGTTATGCTGCTATAGGCCTAGACTGCTGGGGAATTTCCCATGATGCATTGAGCTCCTCTCTCCTCTTCTTTCTCTCCCTCTCTATGCAACCTCATCCCATTAATGCATGTTACTAACTCAACTTCTCCCCTTTCCCGTAGTCTTGTGCTTTCTCGTCCCTCTCCTCTCTCCTCCTATCACTTCCTGCAGGTGTTTCTTGCTCTGGAGATGTGAAGTCTGGATCTGTGGTTGCGAGTCACCTGCTGCCCCCGTGTTCCTGCTCGACACCCTCTGCTACAATTATTGTTACTAGTCCTATTGTTATTATTGTAATTATAATCATTAACATTATGATTATTATCATTAACGCTACTGTAAATATTTGTACCATTATTCATTCAGTCTATAGCAACATTACTTTTACTGTCTGTACCTGTGTGCGGATATTGTGTAGGCTGCCTCACTCCCCTCTCTCTCCTGCCATGGTTCTGCTCGAGTTTTCTGCCTCTTAAAAGGACTGGTGGGAGATCCAGTGTGCTGTAGTGTTTCTTGAAAGTTTTTTGATCTGCATAACATTTGGTGGGATTATTGTTCTTATTACAAAGAACACATTTCTGCTTTTTTAAATGAGATTTTGCTCAACAGGAAGTCAGCCAATTTGCACTTCCTGCATCATTTTCAATATTTTCAACAGGTGTTTGAGGCCTTTAGGATGCTCAAAGAGCCACAAAACTTTGCAGCCAGACTCGAACTGGCAATGTTTCGCTTTGATGCAATTTTTAAGACTGAGTGTTACACGTTGGCTCTATAGCGCCCCCCTAAAGCCTTTTTAGCAGTAACATGGCCAGGGATAGTCAAACCCTCATGAGACTTTGCACGCTCGTTGGAATTCGTTGGATTGATCAAACGGTGTGTCCATACCGTGGCGTTCAATTTTGATGGTTCGCCATGAAAAGGAAGTAAATGGACTAGACATGGTCAGATCTGTTCCAAATTTCACATGTCAACCCCTAAGAGACTTACATGTCAATATCCAGACCTAGTGATAGCGGCAACTACAGGCATTTGGAAAGGACATTTTTCAAACTTTATCTGTTTTGGTACCTTCATTTTTTACCCCACTTAGCACCTTAGAGACAGAAATGTCGACAGTGGGGATATGCTTCACATAGCAGCAACCTGCTATCCATCTCAAAGTTGTGCTGGAAAGCCATAATGCTTTAATGATGTTACATTATAAAACCTTTGAGTTCTTTTTAAATGCTGTGATCTTGGTGAGTAATTACTCGCCATGAAACAGGAAGCTGTTTTTTGAGAGCTGTACCTTTAAACTCACTGATAGTCAGCCACTTCAAATTAGTGGCTGACACATCAACCACACATTGTCAGATATTTTCCACACATCGCCTGTGTGATATGTGCAGTGTTAACTTCAAGTCTTACCCTGTAGACATCTACATGCCAAGCTTCTATTACAATGATAACGCCACCTACTATTCAATAGCTAACTCCCTTGCGGAAATGACAGAACGCACGCAACAGCTGCGTGGGTGCGGCACAGCCCGACAAGCGGGAGGTGTTCAGGCCCGTTCATCGCTGCTTGCAGCTTTAATTATTTTCAATTTTGATCAATCTTGTTTGGTCTGTAAAATGTCCAAACATTTTCGTAGTTTTCCAGAACCCAAGGTGACATATTGTTTGTTTGTTTGTTTGTTTGTTTGTTTGTTTAAAAGGACAGTGCACATTAATGAACATAAGGACTACGTCCAATATGTAAATGAGCCAGATTTAGCCATACAGCCATACTAACTTTCATCTGGACTCCCTAGCAGGTTGATGGCATAACAAAAGCATAAAACATGGCAGACATAAAACATTAAAACATACTTAGGCACATAAACAGAGAACACAAGCATGAATAAATACATAAGAGCATGAATAACAAACACAGACCACATAACCACAGACAGTTTATTACAAAAGCACGATTGAAGAAGACAATCTGTAAAAAAAAAAAAAGTTATAGCAGTTATCGCAGTTATAGCAGTGACAGAAGCACTATTGTAAATTACGAAAATATAATTGATTATCCAGTAACCACTGTTTAATAGCTTTGGAAAAGGAGGTGAGAAAAGAAATGTTCCTTAGTTCTGTGTTCCAGGTATGTTCTGCTCGGTAGGAAAAGGCTGGATGTACAAAGCAACTTTTTCTATATTGTATTTTACAGTCACCTCTGGTAGTTAAGATTTTATTTAATGAATTCATTAAGTGGAGGGGGCTAAACCATGGAACATACAGTGGGAAGAACAAGTATTTGATACACTGCTGGTTTTGCAGGTTTTCCTACTTAAAAAGCATCTAGAGGTCTGTAATTTTTCTCATAGGTACACTTCAACTGTGAGAGACGGAATCTAAAACATAAATCCAGAAATTAAACACATTGTATGATTTTTTAAATAATTAATGTGAAACTTAGCCTGTGGAAAGAAACTCCGGCAGCTACTGCCAGTGATGCATCCACTCGGCAGGAGAGAGTGGCATTAATCAACGTTTTGTGTTTTGTAAAAGCACTAAATCCTTCTCTTATGTGCATGTGCAAAACAGTAATGTTAGTTCTGAAGTTGAGACACTGGCATTAAAAAACTTCGTAAAAATCATACTCATTGATGCTGTTATGAATACGCAATTAGCCAAAATGTCGGGAGGGACCTGCTTTGTTTTTTATTATTCTTAAATAGCTGTCAAGTTATCCTTTTAGATATGTCTACTCAAAGAATTTGAACTGGATTTCACTCAATGACTTAACAGCTGTTTCTTTTTCTCCTTTTTTATTCTTCATTTTTCCCCCATGAGTAGAATTCATTGTCAGTTATACCATTAGCTATTAGGTGAAAAACCTTTAAATAAACACAGAAAAGAAAATACATACTTATTTCACCTGAAGATACATTAAGCAACCTCAGAGCAACACATACTACATCAATACCTTTAAGCTCATTAAGCATCAGCATTTAGCTTCTTTCACATAGAATCTCAATCAGTTCGCAGAAAAGAGCCTACAACAATCAACTGATTTATCTAATTATCATTGCACCATGCTCGTTAACCTGAATAAAAATTATTATAATTAACAATCCCCACTCAGTTTCCTTTTATCACCGCACCCGTGTTTGTACTTAAACATCAGAATCACAAATACAATCAACTAACATTTAACACCGAAGTGACAGACGAAGTCAACTATCCAATACAACTCCAAACTGGTTTGACAGCAGCAGTAATCTCCAGTAAAATGTTTGTCACATTCCTCTACAGTTCAGCATCTTACCGGATGCCTCTTCAGATTTTGTAGACATCTCAGACCTGCACATTCTTACCGCCGATCACGCCACC
Source organism: Micropterus salmoides (assembly GCF_014851395.1). Classification (NCBI taxonomy): domain Eukaryota; kingdom Metazoa; phylum Chordata; class Actinopteri; order Centrarchiformes; family Centrarchidae; genus Micropterus; species Micropterus salmoides. Next base: position 33,341,291 of record NW_024040817.1, on the reverse strand, counting down.
GTTGCAGCATTTTCTGTAACAGTTTTGTTTTTCCCCGGTATTTCTTTGTATGATACACGTTCTATCCCGGAAACCGACGATGCCGTGCGTCCTTTTAAACGCTCTGTGTAGTCCTTCAGCGTCGGTTGGTTCCGCTGATTTCCTTTCTGCAGTCAGTCCATCAGTGGCCACTTATTACTTTATTTAATTAGGGCCCGAGCACAAACCTTGAGGTTACTTTGCAGAAAAATAATAATAATTTGGGGGCCTAAATATGCTCGAAAACTCACCAAACTTTGCACATAATTCAGACGTGACTCTTGGAGTGATGCCCAACACCCAACAGGAAGTCGGCCATTTTGGATTAAATGGTCTTTTTTGGCGATTTACACACTCCATACTTTAATGAACTCCTCTTAGGGTATTAGTCCGATCGACTTCAAATTTCTTCAGTGCCTTCTAAAGGCACTGACCATGAAAAGTTGTGCTATCTGTGAGTTTTTGTCAATGGGCGTGTCTGTGGCATGGCCACAAAACAGGAAGTTCTTAGAACTACAGTGTACATGCTCACATCTGTACCAAATTTGACTGTATGATAACAGTCTGAACACCTCCACATACCAATATTCACTCAAAGTCATAGCGCCACCTGCTGGTAATAGGAAATGACACGTTTTACGCTATGATGGACTACTCCTAGCAGGTTGGCCTTGTCAACTTCAAAACTGTCCCAGAAAACACACATTGATGATGCCATGTTGTAAAACTTGTGAGTATTCGGAAGACGGCGTGGCGGTTGCGTGGCGGTTGCATGGCGGCGAAGTTACAGGCTTCGCCGTGACACAGGAAGTTGTTGTAACTTTACTGTACATGCACAGATCTTTACGAAATTTTACACATTTAATAAGAGTCCCGCCCTGAACACATGTACATGCCAACATTCAGCTATGGTCATAGCACCACCTGCTGGCAACTGGAAACTTTTAACGTAGTAGCCCCCGTGGCACGTTTCACCTACATGTGTGAAATTTCTGTGGCACATGTATCATGTCCAGACTAGAGCAATGCCCTAAACCCAACAGGCCATTTTGAATTTTATGGCCATTTTTGGATGATTTACACACTCTGTACTTTAACGAACTTCTCCTAGGGATTTATTCCGATCGACTTCAAATTTCTGCAGTGCCTTCTAAAGGCATTGACGATGAAAAGTTGTGCTATCTGTGAGTTTTGGGAAGTTGTTATAACTTCCGTGTGCATGCTCAGATCTGCACCAAACTGTACATGTAGAATGAGAGTCCCACCCTGAACACATCCATATGCCAACAAAAACACAATGTCATAGCGCCACCTGCTGGCAACAGGAAATGCAAGTTTTACGCTGTTATGTACAACTCCCAACATATTTGCCTCACCTGCTTCAAAACAGTCTCAGAAGAGCCTTAAGACATTGATGATGCTATGTTGTGAATCTTGTGAGTTGTCGACGAAAAGTTGTTCTATCAATAATAAAAAACTACAATATCACACACTTACACTTACATGTGCGAGAGCCTGCCCAACGCTGCTTGCAGCTTTAATTTTTATTTATTTTCTCTTCCCCTAAGACCCACTACTTTTCAACTCTAGTTTGACTTGACAATACCCTATATTCATAGCCTACATAATACAGCATCCCCTGGTCTGAGAGGCTGCAGTGTTTTCAGTTCGGCTGGTTGTTGGTTGTCCTCAGGTTAATTATTGTTCCAGTAAAGTGGATTCATTTCTAAAATGCGCTGCTGAACAGGTTTTCTGTCACTTTTAAGGATGGGGTGCGGTGGTTGAAAGTAACTTAACGAGTAACGTGACTATTTACTTTTAATATCCAGTAATAAGTAAAGTAATATTGTTACTTTTTAAATGAGTAATAAGTAAAAAGTAACTCATTACAATTTCTGAGAAATTTGCCCAACACTGCAGCTAGATATGCCATATAAACTGATATGCCGTGAAGACAGTGCTGTTTTCTGCCCCCTGGTTGTGCGTGCATTTCGGTGATGACATTGTACAGAAACTCGCCTATAGTTCCTCGTACGTTCGGCAATCATACGAATGAATAAAATACTTAAAAATATGTCCGTCTATAAGATAAATACAGATGGTAGACAGACTGTAGATCCATTCTGTGATTGTTATTATATTGTATTCCAGCAATAAGGTAGAAAGATTGTTGGAGGTATTCCTATCCACTGTTGTTACAGCATTAGACAGGCTAAAAACTCATGTTACATGTATGTACATGTAACATGTATGTCCATGCTATTGACATACGGGCAAGCATATTGATTGAGATTGAGTCAGCTTGTGTGTAGGCCTATTAGTGAGCTGGTGATGATCTATATGTAACATGTATAGCTTAATCTGTTTGTCTTTTTAGGACAATTTTACCACCAGTCTAGGGACAGGGACATTTTCTTAATTCTGGCACATTGTATATTTATGTATTATTGATGTGCAGTATCCCTGTCAAATAAGCCTGAAAAAATAAAGAGTATGTTGTATCTCCGTTAACCTTATTCTGCTACACAAATGTGATATTTTTGTGTCACATACCTGTGTATGTGCCAGCCCAGCAACACATAGACACACACACACAATAGAATAAGCAATTGTATTAGCAGCGATTTCCCTATTAAGTGTGGAAACAATGTAGGATATAGAAATAAAAAAAAAAATCTTGGAAAGAGTATAACATGTTTATTATTTTACTCTTCATATTCACTCTCCTCCTGCGCTTAATTGGCAGAAATTGCTGCAGAATCCAGGGTGGGGATCTTCAGAAGATATCCCCTGCGGCACACCCCGCCTACCTCTTCCAACGTACCCTGTGTTTATAGCAAAAACAGAACAAAATCATAAAACAGATCAAGAGTATGATTTACAATGTTTCGATTTGTTTTTTGTTAGCAACAAGTGACTTGCTCAGCACAGTAGGCTATATAGTAGTGATATTCTTTAAAAAGACACTGGTGTGTTCTTTAGGTAAAATCACTAAAGAAACCACCAAAGTCTGCTACCATAAATTTCTATAGGTAACGTTAGCTAATGTTCACTAACAAATGTCAAACACTGTTGCAGTTTTAATTTAATGTCATTGCAGGTTTCATCAGATAAATATACGTAAATTTCAGGGACACAACAATAACATCCAGAAATCTGCAAACTATATGTATGGCCAAAATCGTTAATTTAAGAGTTTACATGTTTTTCATTTGATAGCAACAAAAGTGCTTATGAACTTACCCGTGACTTCAACTCTTTCTTCTACTGCTGCTGGTGCTGCTTCTCTTGATTAATAGCGGATTGCATTTAGGTTATTTTTAAGTATTTTTATTCATTAGCATGCTAGTCTGCATTTATCTTATAGATATCTTATATAGTATTTTATTCAAGCGCATGCTTTGTTAAGCGTAGCAAAAGGATCCAGGAGCAGACACAGGATTAGGGTGAAATAACTGAGGATTTATTGAAAGAACGATGGTAGTAGATTCCAGTACGTGGTGGCAGAGACAGACAGCAAACAAACAGTCACACAGGGAAGGGAGAAAAAACAGGACACACTAGGAACTGGGAAGGATGGGTCGCAAGATCACCACATGATTACTATTCAGTTTAAAAACAAAAAAAGTACAAGGCAGGGGCGATTTTGAACTATTTTAGGGGTGCTTAGTGCTTCAGCACCCCTAAAAAATTTTTTAAAAAATTATTTTTATTTTCTGAAAATTATTTTTGTGCTCTAACGTTAGATTTTGGAGAAGGGACAACCAATTAGCCTACAGTTTCATATGGCTTTTCATATATTAAACAGATTTAATGTCCCTTTGTTTCTAATGTTTTACTGAATGATCCGCGACCACACTGGCGGACTGGTCAGCTGCAGCGGAACGCTGTTTGGGTCAGTCTGGGCCAAACTAATACTTTCATTACTGAGGGGGGCTACGAGCGGCCCCTCCCAACTTGGACTGATCCTCGTTTTTGCTGAATTCTGATTGGCTCAACAACGCCAATCAGAGGAGTTTACTTTCCATCTGGGGCGAGTTTAATCCAAAACCTTTTGCACCGGTTTGCTACGTTTGTGACAAGTACAACAGAGACAGTATATGTGGCGAAAAGAAAGAAAGAGGAAAAAGAAATGTGTGGTGCCGAAGAAATAAGAATTAAGAAGAAAAAGACGTCGGCACAATAGGCAGCTGAATGCGCCATATTAACCGATCGTTTCCTTGGTGGAAGTTGCTGTGGCAGGTGCAGATGAGGCAGGACCCAGCAGCTGAAGAATAGATGCACAATTAGTAATGCATGTATTATATACTGAAATTACTATTATTATATTATATATTATGTATTTATATAAATATACAGTAAATAATAAACAACAGTTTGCAATGTGTTATCACTCCAAGACAACATCCTGCTATAATTGAGGAATCTGTATGTGTCTGTATCTATATTAGCTGTTAAGGTCAGTGGAGGTGATGCAGAGATATAGGGGTGATGACCCCAGTCATGTTGATGAGGAGGGACAGAAGAAAGAGGAGGAGCTGCAGGAGGTGCAGCAGGAGCCGCAGGAGGAGGAGGAGGACAATGGAACCAGAAAAAACAGTGACAGATACAGGGGCAGTGTGCAGGGCTGAGTAGGCAATCATAAGTAGAGATAGAATTAGAAAATGTATTATTGTTAGTCATATTAATTACTGATGTTCTTCTCATGCATATGTAGCTGTACAATCAGCAGAGGCAGAGTCCAGCACAGGGGAAGCTAGCCAGGGAGAGGCCTACTCAAAGCTGAAGATGAGGGATTTGATTTTTATGCAAACACACACACAGAGACTGCTCTATTTTATAGTAGTAGAGTAAGAGTATATTTTAGAGGGCGCTACCCTCTGGCCCCCTTTTACTGTTTTTTAGTAAATTTTAACTGTCCTTGATTATTTTAACTGATGCACTCTGGCCTGATCTCACGCTAATTTAACTGACTCTTGAAAAGTTGTAGTCTGATCTGGCCACACCTGCATATGATTAGATTATCCGGTGTTGTTGTTTGGACTAGCTTACCTGTAACGTTACTACCGGGGCTCCCGCTCCCCACTTAGCTGCTTTGTCTGCCTGCTTGGCTCAACACCAGCGCCAGCAACAATGTGGATCAACAGGATGTTTGTGTGGTTTGTGCTCTGCTGGACTGCCCTGTCTTTTATGCTGGCTCCAACGACAGCGATACTCCAATACACAGCGGCTGAACTCCTGCAGCTATGCTTCCCTGTCTGACCCACCAGGGCGCTACATCGCTGTCTGGATTTTGCTCCTCATACCCGTCGGAAGTACATCCACTGTGGATCCCGATGGAGTTTCTACATCGACGACTCCAAAGCAATACAATCCATCTACTCGTCATCCACCCAAGAACTCCACACGAAAAGTTGACTACAGTGTCATAGCCAGCCTAGCCAAGTCGGCTAGCATCAACATCCAGCATGACCACAACAACGTCAGCTTCAGACTGTTCAACACATGCCTCTAAAGGACAAGGGTCCTCTCCTCCAGGATCTTCTGAGTGATCGTAAGTTTGATTTTCTGTGTTTAACTGAAACATGGCAACAACCTAATGACATTTCACAGCTGAATGAATCTACTCAACTACTCAACTCAGTGTGTTGACTCATTTCCATTGCTTGTGTGTTGGAAGCGTGTTTTGCTGCTCTCGCTAAATACCAGTTAAATTTCTAATGATTTGTCATTACAGCAGCCAACTGTCCGCTAAACACTTATTCTTACAGTAATTCTGTCTAAGCACTCATAGTTCTTACCATCTTTTAGTGACTGCTGTTTAATCTCATAGTAGTTTTCAAAGGTTTTGGTAGCTAACGCTACAGTACTTTAGCTTAGCCGTTAGCGACGTTAGCTTAGCAGTTGGCGATGGCTTCTCCTTCTCCTTCTCCCTCTCTGTTTCCTACTTTTTCCTGCTCGGTGTGTCATATGTTCAGTTACTCCTCTGCCTCCTTTAGCAGTAATGGTACCTGTAATAAGTGTAGTTTATTTGTAGACATGGAGGCGAGGCTCAGTGATTTAGTCCGGCTCCGCACCTTGGTAGATCAGTCTTTAGCTACTGTAGCTAGCCAGTCCCCGGTAGTCGGTGCAGAACAGCCTGAGTTGTGGTAGCCGTCCCCCTGGCATCTCCTGAGCAGCCAGGAGGGGTGGCTGGGTGACTGTCCAAAGGAGGAATAGTCGTAAGCATTCAAAGCCCATGGGTCACCACCAACCTGTTCAACAGATTTTCCCCACTCAGCAACACATCCGCTGAGAAACCAACTCTGATCATTGGCAGCTCCATTTTGAGAAACGTGAAGTTAGCGAAGCCAGCGGCCATAGTTAAGTGCATCCCTGGGGCCAGAGTGGGCAACATTGAGTCTTATTTGATACTGCTGGCTAAGGATAAACGTAAATACAGTAAGAATGTTATTTACGTCTGCCGTAATGACTCCCGGTTACGCCAATCGGAGGTCACTAACATTAATGTTGAGTTGGCGTGTACATATGCAAAAAACCACAAGAACAATAGTGCAAACGAATAGGAAAATTAAATGTGGACTCATCATCAGATCTCTCTCTAAAGGTGTACTAGTAAATTAACTAATATCAGATTATGATATTGATTTATTTTGTCTTACTGAAACCTGGCTGGGTGATGGAGAATATGTTGAATCCACCCCTCCCAGTCATATTAATACTCCATTCCTGGAGGCACAGGCTGAGGAGGTGGAGTTGCAGCTATCTTTGACTCTAGCCTACTAATCAGCTCTAAACCTAAACTAGCCTTAGTCTTTCACACCCAAGTTGGAAATCACTGCAACCAATTCTTTTTGTTATAGTGTACCGAGCAACTGGTCTGTGCTCTGACTCCTTATCTGAATTTGCAGAGTTTTTGTCAACTTTAGTTCTTAAAACGGACAGTTATTATTGTAGGGGATTTTAATATTCATGTAGACGTTGAGAGTGACAGCTTCATTTCTGCGTTTATCTCTCTGTGTCACGCTCTGCCGGTTGGCCATCCTTTGTGTTGCACTTTTGAGTTTAGTATCTGCCTTAGTATATTGAGTTTTGGGTTTTGTCCTGTCTAGTGTCCAGTATCTGCTATATAGTCTGCTTGTCATGTCAAGTCTCTCTGTTTTCCTCTGCTCTCTCTCTCTGCCTCGTTAGTCTCATGTCTGTCACCTGTGTTGCTCCCGCCCTGCTCGTTAGTCCCTTTGTATATTTACCTGGTGTTTCTATCTTGTCCTTGTCCGGTCATTGTTCATGTTACCCCCCAGTCTGTCGTGTGTGTACTCTCTGCCTGCCTGTAACCAGCCTTGCTTGTCTTGTCTCCCTGTACTTTTTGATTTTGGATATTGGATTTTGGATTTCTGTTATTCAGCCACTCACCTGTAAGTGTGCTCGCTTTTTGTTATATTAAAACCCTTTGTTGCACTATATCTGCTCTGCTCTGTGTCCTGCGTTTGGGTCTTCCAACCCGCCTCCACACCACGACCGTGACAGAATGACCGGACCACAAAGGGACCCAGCGGACACCATGTCTGATGAACTGCTTGATCTGTGCCGGGAGCTTATGGTGCTGAGGAACATGTGGTATGGGGCTAGTCATGTTAGCCACAAGGAGGCTATCGTGTCCCTCACCCGAACAAAGTTGGCTGCAAATCCTGGAGCGGCCAACTCCTTTCCTAAGTGGGTGTTGGACTTCCTCCGCACCTCAGCCAATTCCCCAGCCAAGTCAACACCAGTTCCTCTGCCTGTTAGCCATGAGCAAGCTAACAGGCTGCCAGCTAGCGTCCGGCCGTCATCTCCCCGGCCTGCTAGCCCTCAAAGGACTTGTTCTCGGCCAGCTAGTTGCAGGTTGGGAAGCATCATTCTGTCCTGCCTGGCTAGTGCTACTAGCCCTCCGCCGGTCCTGCCAGTAACCTGCTCGGCTAGAGCTGCTAGTCCTCCGCATGTTTGGCCTGGATCCTGCTCGGCTAGCGCTGCTAGCCCTCTGCCTGTCCTGCCTGTTATCTGTTCGGCTGGCGCTGCTAGCTCTCCGCCTGTCCTGCCTGTTATCTGTTCGGCTGGCGCTGCTAGCCCTCCGCCTGTCCTGCCTGTTACTTGTTCGGCTAGCGCTGCTAGCCCTCTGCCTGTCCTGCCTGTATCCTGCTCGGCTAGCGTGGCTAGTCCTCCGCCTAGCCTGTCCGTCCGCCTGCCTGCCCTACCTACCTACTCAGGACTCAGGGACTCTCCTGGCCTACCTGACCATGAAGGCCAGGGAGTCAGAGGCAGCATGGGCAGCTAGCCTATGGCCTGATAGCCTGGAGGCTAGGCTTCCCCTGGAGTCCTCCTTCGAGGGAAGTCGCCTGGCCATCTTTTCGGGTTCCCGTGGTGGTCATCGGAGGCGACCAGGTCACCAGCAGCGACCCGTCTGCAACCAGCGTGATCCCCGGCCTGCTAGCGCTGCTAGCCGCCTGCCTGATCCCTGGCCTACTCCTGCTCCCAGGTCTCACTTGGTGGTCCTACCGACACCTGTTACTGGTCCCTCATCGAAGGTCCGACTGACACCAGTTCCAAGGTCTCCGTCGGTGGCCAGACCGATTCCCGCTCCCTGTGCCCCGTCGGTGGTCTGACCGGCACCTGCTTCGTTCCCTCGTCGGTGGTCCGACCAACACCAGCTTCGTTGGTGGCCCAGCAGACTCCTGTTCCTCATGCTCCGTCGGTGGTCCGACCGGCACCTGCTTCGCCGGTGGCCCAGCTGACTCCTGTTCCCTCGTCGGTGTTCCGACCAACACCAGCTCCGTTGGTGGCCCAGCCGACTACTGTTCCCTCGTTGGTGGGCCGACCAACACCAGCTCCGTTGGTGGCCCAGCCGACTCCTGTTCCTAGTGCTCAGTCGGTGGTCAGGCCGACTCCAGCTCCTCGTGTCCGGTCCATGGCCTCCAGCCCAGCTGTCCAGTCGGTGGTCAGGCCGACTCCAGCTCCTCGTGTCCGGTCCATGGTCCCCAGCCCTGCTGTCCAGTCGGTGGTCAGGCCGACTCCAGCTCCTCGTGTCCGGTCCATGGTCCCCAGCCCAGCTGTCCAGTCGGTGGTCCTCAGCCCAGCTGTCTCGCCGGTGGTCCTCAGCCCAGCTGTGCCTCCAGAGCACCCAAGCTTTGGGTGCCGACCTCCGAAGAGGTCTTGCCGTCGGCCTCCTGCTCGGCCCCCAGTGGGTTTGCTGCCTCACTGTTGGCCGTCCTGCCAACCCCTTGAACTCTGTGGCCCCCTTGTTCTGCCCGGCCTGTTGGGTCGACCTCCGGCACGGCCTCCCAAACTCTGTGGCCCCCCTGTTCTGCCCGGCCTCATGGGTCGTCCCACGGGAAGCCCACCTGAACTGTTTTGCCCTCCTGGTCTACTTGGTCGACCTCCGGGTCTGCCTCCTGAACTTTTGTTCACCTCTGGCCACCCGGGACGCCCACCTGAACTGTGTTTTCCCCCTGATTTGCTCGGCCTGTCAGGCCTCGGGACGACCTCCTGAACTCCGTGATCCCTTTGGTCTGCACGGCCTCCTGGGTCGCCCTCCGGGATGGCCTCCTGAACACTGCTTACCCAATGCCCTGCCTGGCCGGTGTGGTCATCCTCCGGGACGACCTCCTGGTTGGCCTTCTGAACTGTTCTACCCCTCTGCCCTGTCCTGCATGTTAGGCCAAGCGCCTTACCTGCCCTGTTTCCTGGGCATGATCTGCCTGTTGGGTGGTTCCCCCGGACTGTTTTGTCCCCTTGGCCTGCTTGTGCGACCTCCCGAACTCTGTCGCCCCCTTGCCTTGCCCTCTGGCCACCCACCTGAGAGTTCCTGGTCTGGCCCTCCTCCTGTCCTCCCTCCGCCCACCCTGTCTCGACTTGCCCTCCTCCTGTCCTCCCTCCGCCCACCCTGGGCCGGCTTGGGCCTTGTTTTGATTTTGTGCTGTTTTGGGTTTTGTTGACCGTCTGGAGACGCTCGTCGGTGGGGGGGTACTGTCACGCTCTGCCGGTTGGCCATCCTTTGTGTTGCACTTTTGAGTTTAGTATCTGCCTTAGTATATTGAGTTTTGGGTTTTGTCCTGTCTAGTGTCCAGTATCTGCTATATAGTCTGCTTGTCATGTCAAGTCTCTCTGTTTTCCTCTGCTCTCTCTCTCTGCCTCGTTAGTCTCATGTCTGTCACCTGTGTTGCTCCCGCCCTGCTCGTTAGTCCCTTTGTATATATACCTGGTGTTTCTGTCTTGTCCTTGTCCGGTCATTGTTCATGTTACCCCCCAGGCTGTCGTGTGTGTACTCTCTGCCTGCCTGTAACCAGCCTTGCTTGTCTTGTCTCCCTGTACTTTTTGATTTTGGATATTGGATTTTGGATTTTGGATTTCTGTTATTCAGCCACTCACCTGTAAGTGTGCTCGCTTTTTGTTATATTAAAACCCTTTGTTGCACTATATCTGCTCTGCTCTGTGTCCTGCGTTTGGGTCCTCCAACCCGCCTCCACACCACGACCGTGACACTCTGTTAGATTCCATTGGCTTATCTCAGAGTGTTCATGAACTGACTCACTGTTTTAACCACACCCTCAACCTTGTTCTGGTATATGGTATTGGAATTGAACATTTAATAGTGTTCCCACAGAATCCCTCTTTATCTGACCACTGTTTGATAACTTTTAAGTTTGTATTGCTGAACTACACACCATTGGGCAAAAATGTTTATACAAGATGTCTGTCTGATAGTGCTGTAGCTAAATTTAAGGATGCAATTCCATCAGTTCTAAATTCATTATCAAGTCACAAAGTAACGGAGGACTCCTATGCTAATTTCAGTCCCTCCCAAGTCGATCATCTTGTTGATAGTGCTGCAGGCTCGCTGCAAATGACACTCGACTCTGTTGCCCCTCTAAAAAAGAAAATAATAAAACAATGACGGTTAGCTCCATGGTATAATGCTGAAACTCGCAAATTAAAGCAAATATCACGGAAACTTGAGGAATTGGCGTTCCACCAAACTGGAAAATTCTCGTTTAATTTGGCAAGATAGTCATAAAACTTATAGGAAGGCTCTCCGTAATGGCAGAGCAGCGTATTACTCGTCATTAATAGAAGAAAACAGGAACAACCCCAGGTTACTTTTCAGCACTGTAGCCAGGCTGACAGAGAGCCACAGCTCTATTGAGCCAAGTATTCCCATAGCTCTCAGTAGTTACAACTTCATGAGCTTCTGATAAAATTCTAACTATTAGAAACAAAATTCACCAAGACCTGCCCTCAAGTGGCACCGACTTTTCTCCAAACTCAGGAACCTTAGAAACAGCTGCAGCTGTCGCCAGATATGTTTAGAGTGTTTTGCTTCCTTCAGTCTTTACCAAGTAACTTCAATAATTTCTTCATCTAAACTCATCAACCTGCCTCTTAGACCCCATCTCGACTAGGCTGCTTAAAGATGTTTTACCCCTAGTCAGCACTTCTATACTAGATGTGATCAATCTATCTTTATCAACAGGCTATGTACCACAGTACTTTAAAGTAGCTGTAATTAAACCTCTTCTGAAAAAGCCCAACCTTGATCCAGATGTTTTAGCCAATTATATACCTATATCTAACCTTCCATTTCTCTCTAAGATCCTGGAGAAAGCAGTTGCCAAACAGCTGTGTGACTTTCTACAGAGCAATAGTTTATTTGAGGATTTTCAGTCAGGATTTAGAGCTCATCATAGCACAGAGACAGCACTGGTGAACGACCTCCTAATTGCATCAGACACAGGACTTGTCTCTGTACTAGTTTTATTAGATCTTAGTGCTGCTTTTGATACCATTGACCATCAGATCCTATTACAGAGACTGGAACATTTCATTGGCATTAAGCATATATCATGTACTTAATGCCCTTCACTGGCACACACACACACACACACACACACCACAATCACAACATACAATGGTACGCCAACACCCAACCCCTTCTCAACCCTTACGTCAACCCTACAATAAGAAGGTGAATGTGAGTGAAGGAAAAAATTATATTACCCACTGACAAAATAGTGGGTGCATTGTTGTGAAAGTTTTAGATGTTTTTTTAAGTTATCTTTAAAGGCCCCAAACAAGTCACAAGTTTTTATATCATCTGAAATTGTGTTCCATTGTTTCACAGCTTTGATAGAAAAGGCTGCCTGCCCAAATGCTGAATAGCGAAAGGGTACAGTGCAGCTATATATGGAAACTATTCTAGTTGTCCTCACAGAACCACGATAACAGACAAACTCACGCAAACAGGTGGGGGCCAGACCTTTTAAGATTTTATAAACTGTGCATAAATTTGAGAATATTCTAAAATTTTCAAAAGTTAGTAGATTGTACTTATGTAGTACGTCACAGTGATGGTACCTGAGTGGCTTTTTGTCTAGAATTTTCAAGCCCTGTTTGTACAGGGATTCTAAGGGCCTAATTGTTGTTTGGGTAGCCTGCCCCCAGCAGGTAATACAATATGCGATGTGTGAAAAAATAAGGGCATGTAAGAATATCTTAACAGCCTCTATTGATAGAGAGGATCTAATCTGTCTATAATTTTTCAAATTGTATTTAATAATTTTTGTCATTATCTTTATGTGTTTTTTGAAAGTCAGGTTTGGATCAAGCAGCACTCCAAGATATTTAATTTCAGTAACAGTCTCAATCTGTTCACCTTTAAAGCAGATGTTTATGTCTAGGGTGTTTAGTTTAGCTTTGGAAAAGAACATGCCTTTCGTCTTACCTATATTCAAGGTTAGGCAGGATTGGTCTAACCACTCGGCCACTCCAACCAAGGCTAATTAAGTAAGGTTAATTTAGTAGCAGCTTGTTGAGCTGATGTTGCATGGGTGTACAAAACTGTATCGTCAGCATAGAGTTGTACCTCTACATCATGACAATGCTGAGGTAGGTTATTAATGTATAAGCTAAAGAGTAGTGGGCCTAACACAGATCCCTGAGGCACACCCGTTGTGTACCCCAAGGAGCTGGAGCACGTGTCATTGATTTTTACACACTGCCTTCTATTGGATAGGTAAGACGAAATCCATGCAAGTGTTTTGGACGAAAGATTGAAGCTAATGAGTCGAGACATGAGGACATTGTGATTAACTGTGTCAAAGGCCTTACTTAAGTCCAGAAACACAGCTCTCACAACTCCTCCTTTATCAAGAACAGATCTAATTTGCTCTGTTAAGTATAGAACTGCTGTTTCTGTGGAGTGAAGTTTTCTAAATCCAAACTGGACTGAATTTAGACCAGGGTTGCAACTGTTAATGTGATCTGTTAGTTGGTTTATGACCACTTTTTCAGCAACCTTGGAAATTACTGGTAACAAGCTAATGGGTCTGTAATTGCTGACTACATGGCGGTCGCCAGCTTTAAAGATAGGAATTACAATCGCATGTTTCCAGTCTATAGGAAATAAACTATGAGTAATTGAGAGGTTTACTAAATGAGCAATGGGGGGAATTAGAGTAGCTGAATGTTTTTTAATAAACATTGTGTCCTGATGAAAAGCATCTTTGCTTTTTGAATTTCTTAGGGAACAAATCACTTTCTTTATTTCCTCTTCACTTACTGCGACTAAGTTAAAACCCTCTCTTGCAATACCAAAACTATTACATTGATCCCCAAGTTTAAAGTGGTTTCCTAATTCCTGAACAGAATCAATAAAAAAAGAATTAAAAGCAGAGGCAATTTTTATGTCATCATCTATTATCTTGTTTCGAACTGTGAGCCGGATATCCTCTGTATAATGGTAAGCTCTCCCTATTAAATTATTAATACTTTTCCATATTTGGCTACTATTACCGTTAGCATCCTTCAAAAGTTTGAGAAAAAATTGTGACTTGGCCAATCTCAATTCATTAACCACTTTGTTTCTCAAGCCTTTGTAAACCAATATGTCTGTATCTCTTTTAGTCTTGATGGACTTTTTTAAGGCAGCATCTCTACTCTTCATCAGTTTCCATAAATTTTCACTGAACCCAGGCAAATTGACCTTGTGTCTATTTTTTCTCTTAGTTTTAACAGTGAATTTATCTCTGACAACATTCATTTTTGATGTAAATAACTGGCAACTATTCTCCAGGTTTTCAGAAGATAATACATCTCCCCAGTCCAAATTATGTATCTCAGTATCAAATGTGTCCTGCTTATATTTTGGTATAAAGAGAGCATTATTGCGGCAGGATGATGTGTTATTCTTAAATCTATTTTTAGTTAATTTCCTTGCCACCAGAGTTAAGTTGTGGTCAGATAAGCCAGTAATAAAATTATAACTTTTTGTTATCCTTTCTGGTTTATTGCAAAAAAAAAGATCGAGTTGTGTACTGGAGCGTTTTGTGATTCTAGTTGAGCCCTTTACCAGCTGTTCTAAATGAAATTGATCTGTAATTACTTTTAACTTTCTCCTCTTTAACTTGTCTTCCCAGTTAAGGTTAAAATCCCCCATGAGAATAATTTCTTTATTCTGGTCACATTCTTTAAGACTGTCAGTGAGTTCTGTATAAAATGTATCATTGGTAGTTGGGGGTCTATAGAGGCCTATAATAATGAATGACATTTGCTGAGACAAGATGACTTTCAGTGCAACATACTCAAGGGAGATAGCTGACTTAAAAAACATACGTTCGCATTTGATAGAGTCTTTTACCTACATAAGTACCCCGCCCCCTTTTCCTACAGTCCTGTCTCGCCTAAAGCATTGAAAACCTTTCATTGTAAATACATTAATAGGAGTAGATTGTTGAAGCCATGTTTCAGATATACACAAAAAGTCCAGATTTGAATTCGCTAATAAATGAGTCAACTGATCGGTTTTAGAGATGATACTTCGGATGTTTAAGTGACCACCCAAAAGCCCTCTTGGTTTCCGCTTTGGGTCCCAAACGACCTTAGCATGATTAACTGTTTGAAAAGTTTTATGAGCAATATGTTTTTTAACTGCAGGATTGATGTATCCAAAATCATTAGGAGCAGAATTTTCAAGCTGACAATTCCCCGTTAGCACCGCCATTGTACTGGCTAGCTTGTCAGAGACCAGGGCCGAAGCATCTACTTCAGTTAGGGGGATACTCGGTACGGGTATTCCACAAAAACTCACCACCTCGGGTGTATTCGTCACAGTCGCCAAAGAGTGTTTGGCACCACTGACCTGTGATGCACTCCGAGTGACCACCGGCCCCGGGTTGAATTGTACGTCCCCGGATAGTAGCAGCAGGAGGAGTAGCACGCTGTGGACCTTCCGCACTGGTGAGGTAAATCCTTGCTGTTTTTTAGGGTTAAGATGATCAATCGTGGCACAACCATTATGTAGAACAGATGAGTAGATGGCATAGAGTTGGTTGTGATGGTAGGATTTAGTCCGAATGATTTTGACACAGTTTGGGTGCAAAAGCCAGTGTTCTCCCGTCCCAGTCACCAGTTCCGCTTGTGTCTTCCAAGACAGGTAGACTCGTCATAGCGGAGAACCGACAGTGGTAAACAGCAACAAAGTTATAAACAGCACGTTGTAGATTTTCTGCCAAATCGCGGCTTTGTCAAGCGAAGGCAGGTGGCATTGTTTCCGTGCCGTCGCCATTTTTTATCCGGCGTTACCAGGGGTAACAGATGTAAACAAACCCAGGGGGAGTATTTCAATTCAATTTTATTTATATAGGGCCAAATCACAACAACAGTTACCTCTGAGCGCTTTTCATAAAAGAGCAGGTCTAGACCGGCGCAGTTCGAGTTCCCTCGAAGGGGAACGTCTCGGGTTACGTATGTAACCTTTGTTCCCCGAGAAGGGGAACGAGACACTGCGTCGGTCCACCACACCTCACCCCGCCTGGAGTGTCTTGCTTCATGGAAAAGGGCTAATGTGTCCTGTGTGCCGGCGTGCTTATAAACCCCTCCGGTTACGCCGTCACACGCTACCGTTCTAGCAACACCAATAGGATTGGTGTAGTTTCATTCATAGTTCAGCCCTGCCACGCCCAGAGGCGTTCCCATAGTGTCGTCACCGACGCAGTGTCTCGTTCCCCTTCTCGGGGAACAAGGGTTACATACGTAACCCGAGATGTTCTCCTGACACCTCTTTCTCGTTCATTTTCAAGTTTCTCGCTTCCCTCTGTTGCTGAATTATTGGACATTATTACAAATTTGAAACCAACTACTTGTCAGCTTGACCTTCTTCCTACCGTCTTAGTAAAAGCCTGCTCACCCTCTCTCTCTTCCCAAATAACTACCATTATACATTCCTCTCTCACCTCTGGTATTGTTCCCTCATCTCTAAAATCAGCTGCAATAACTCCTATACTTAAGAAACCTGGTGCAGACCCCAACAATTTCAACAACTTCCGTCCTATTTCTAACCTTCTTTTGTTTCTAAAATCCTTGAAAAAACAGTTGCATATCAGGTCTATGCACACATGTCTGATAATAACCTCTATGAACAATTCCAATCTGGTTTCCGTCCTTGCCATAGCACAGAAACAGCTCTGGTAAAAATCACCAATGATCTTCTCATGGCAGCTGATTCCAGACTACTAACTATTCTCATCCAACTTGATCTGAGTGCAGCCTTTGACACCATCCCTCCTAACATCCTCCTTGACAGATTAGTCTCTATTGGTTTCACTGACACACCCTTGGACTGGTTTAAATCATATCTCTCTGGCCGCACTCAGTTCATCCAACTCAAACATTCCAAATCATTTACATAACATTAATCGCCTCCGACAGTCTCTCTCACCCACTAGTACAGCCATTCTCGTTCACACACTGGTCACATCCCGCATTGATTATTGTAATTCTCTTCTCGTTGGTCTTCCTCTCAAATCCATGCATAAACTTCAACTGGTTCAGAACTCTGCTGCCCGTATCATCACCAGAACCCCTTCTATTAATCAAATTACTCCTATCAGCAGCTTCATTGGCTCCCAGTTAAATACCGCATTGATTTCAAGAATGTGCTCCTGACCTTCAAGGCCATTCATAACCTCGCTCCTCGGTACCTCACTGACCTCCTTCATATTAACACCCCCACTCGCACTCTTAGGTCATCTTCTTCTATTCACCTCACTGTACCTCCTGCTCGTTTGACCACCATGGTGTTCAAAGCCTTCAGCCACTCTGCCCCTCGTCTCTGGAACTCTGTTCCACCAGACATCCGCAACATTGACTCACTTTCCATTTTTAAATCCCACCTGAAAACACATCTTTTTAATCTGGCATATCCCACATGATCACTCTTTTTCAATCTTTGTTTCCAGTTGTTATGTACCCTGATTCTATGCACTGTAATTATAGTTGTTAATTTTATCGATTATTGCTGTACAGTTTTATCATGTTTTGTGAGATGACCTTGAGTGTTCAGAAAGGCACCTATACATAAAATGTATTATCATTATTATTATTAGAACATTTGCTGTAACAGAGATGGGAAGTCAACGGAGCCCGCCATTAAAACAAGCAGAACAGCAGCACAAGGGGCCAGTTGCCAGGATGCACTCTACAGAGTAATTCACTCGCATATATCCCTAAAAATAAATACATGGGAAGCGGAAAAATGATTTACGAGCACAGTGCGCAAGTAAAAACTACAACCTACCATAATTGTTCTGCATGAATGGATACAATAGTCTAGGTTAATTATTTCAATTACTCTATTAAAGTAATTTAACTCACATTTAAATCACATTTCATTACTTTTCTGAATTTCTAATGAATGTTTTCTACCATTTTCAAAAGACAGTTTGGGTGGCAGTTTAACTGGCAGATGGTGGTGCTGCAAATTCAGACATGAGAACCGATCAAAAGCATCAGAACAGCATCAATTTCTAAACAGCTGTGGCTGGAACTGGCAAACTGACATTGTGCACATGAAAAACATGCAAAGCAATAAAATGAATATTATTCATATTAATCAACATATAGCCGAGCTTTTTACAGAAAATATTCAGATTTAACCCCCGATGTTACCATGGACATTTTCCCCAGTAACTCTAACATATTAGTTAGTTAATTTGTAATTAAATTATGTAACTAAATTACATGTAGCTAGTTACTTCCTAACGGTGGTAACTGGAATATAATATTCATAATAGGCCTAAACTAGTGGTTAACTATACAGTATATGAAAATTGTCACAACCTGGCTCAAGGGTCATGACAAAAGAGGGAACGAGGCAGCATAAATGATCAAAAGTGATTTATTTAACAAAAGAGTGAACTAAACATAACTATTTAAATGTGCAAGGTGTGTCTCAGTAACATAAATAACTCAAAGCAAGATGTGGTAGTCGGGGTGGTCAGGCCATGGTTGACGTCTGGATTGCAGAGAAGGCAGAAAGGCAAGTAGTTTGCCCAAGTGGAGCTTTATCTCCACTGCCTCACATGTCCAAAGTGCACCTGATCAGCAATCACCTCAACAGAACAAAGATGGTTAACAGTGGTGAGGTATCACTCCCACAGAGTGATGCCTCACTGGATCACACAGGGGCCGTCACAAAATGTATTGAATATGCTGAGATTAAGTAATATAGTAACATTAGCACAAGCTAACTTGAATAACATCAGGTCCAGTGCAGCTGACCTGCCGCCCAGTTGGCGCACCATGGTGCATTCAGTACTGCAGCGTTACTTGGATTAGTAACTAATAATATTACTGTTTGGAAATAGTAATCCATTAAATTACTAGTTACTGGGAAAATGAGTAAATGTAAAATGAGAAGAGTAATATTATTACAGTTCCTGCCCAACGCTGCTAACGGTAGGCCTAGCTATGAAATTAGTTTAAATTGAATGTTAGAATATTATACTAATAATTTATACTCCACAGATTCGGTGCAACCAAAATAAAGATTTTTATTAATAATGAAATAATACTGAGAAATTAAACTCAATCAGCAACGGAAAAGAGAAAGCAAGCACGTAACAAGATTTTACTGAAAACACAAAACTGAACACTTACACTTACAAATTAGTAAACACTTTAACACCCTCCCTCCTCTGAGGGAGTAAACACGAGCCTACAGCTCAGGGGTCATTAACACTGGGGACGAAAGGGACATGTCTCCACCCCATTTTGAAATGGCTGATTTTGTCCCCATCACATTTTGAAAGGATTTGTTAAAAACATTCTGAAAAAAGCTTGCACCAAGAAAAGTTAACTAACAAATGAAAATGCTTTGAGAAAAGGCAAAAGACATTTCCACTGTAAATAGGAGCAGAAAATGTCTCCAGAATTATTTTATTTGTCAGGGACAATGCAAAGGATTCATTAACAGGTTACAATAACTTGAACAGATGTGTTGCATATAGGGTTTCTAGCTGAAGCTAATTTGCAACCCCTGTCCCTGGTTAGGCTACATACATCACCATTAACAAGAAAACAGAAACAAACAACAACAAACAACAAAAACACACCAGTCAGTAAAAAACAAGATAAATAGTCACATTATATACGTGTGTGTGTGTGTGTGTGTGTGTGTGTGTGTGTGTGTGTGTGTGTGTGTGTGTGTGTGTGTGTGTGTGTGTGTGTGTGTGTGTGTGTGTGTGTGTGTGTGTGTGTCCCGTATGGACGTCCATTTATAAGTGCGTTTGCACAAGGCATGATCACTGACCGAAAGTGGTTTTGCGCTGTGCCACCTTGCAGTTGCCATTTGCTGATCCCTATTAGTATTTGTTTTTGTCACATATGGACAAAGTAC
This sequence comes from Micropterus salmoides, assembly GCF_014851395.1. NCBI lineage: Eukaryota > Metazoa > Chordata > Actinopteri > Centrarchiformes > Centrarchidae > Micropterus > Micropterus salmoides. The sequence continues at coordinate 33,321,571 of NW_024040817.1, read as the reverse complement.
AGCTGGATCAAGATTATTCACACATTTAAAAATCAACTTGATAAAAGAAAACTTAATAAAACTATCATAACTAAGCAAATCATACTTTTTCAGTATTATACAATTATTCCATGCCATTTCATTTGTTTTTGATCCATTATTTTCAGTGCTTGTTTCTATAGTGATATAATGGCTTTAACGGTTGACTGTGAAGCCTGGCTCCATACAGTAACACAATAAGAAAGATGGGAGAATATCAGGGCATGCATAAGCAGTTGAGCTGCCATGGGTATATATTGTTCTAATCATTCTAAAACAGTTCAAATTAGTCTTTACAGTTTTGCATAGTTTTTTAACATGTTTATCAAATTTAAGTTTGGGTTCCAAAATGACACCTCCTTTGGAACATGGAAAAACACATTGACAGTCTTTTTCAGATTCAGAGTTAAGTGATTGTTTTTAAGCCATAGTGATACTCCCTTCATTTCGCTTGTTAATATCTCTGCTGCTACACAAGGGGTTTTCACTGTTACATAGATAATTGTGTCATCAGCATATATCTGACATCCATCTTTTTTACAACATGATAGTAAGTCATTTATGTATAGGCTGAAGAGCAGAGGCCCCAAAATCGAGCCTTGTGGAATTCCCATTGTAGATTGTCAGTGGGTTGAATATTCTGCATTGATTTTTACACACTGCTCTCTTGATTCGAAATAGGATACAAACTAGCCAGTTGCTTGCTCAGAAAAGTTAAAAGTACTTAGTTTGTTCAAAAGCACTTCATGGTTCACAGTATCAAAGGCCTGTTTAAGATCTATAAACACTGTTCCAACTACATTTCCCTTATCTAATGAGGATTTGATGTTTTCAGTGAGGTAGCAGTTGGCCATTTCAGTTGAATACCCTGGTCTGAATCCAAATTGTTTAGGATAAATAAGTAAATTATTTACAAGGTGGGCAACCAGTTGTTCAAATATTTTTCCCAGAATCTTTGAGAGAATTGGTAGGATAGAGATTGGTCTAGAATTGCTTACTTGGTCTGGTGCACCAGCCTTCAAAATTTGGCACTGCTGTTTTCCAGGTTTGTGGAAATTTACCAACTCTAATGGAAAGGTTTATTAGATGTGTTATTGGTTTAATCAGTGGAGCTGTGTGTTTTAACAGCAATATCCAACCCAAACCAATCCTTTGCCTTTGAATTATTTAATAACAGAGTGGACCCAAACACAACACTCGGGAAGAATAGGCTTTATTGAAGGGGAAACGGGGTTGAGGGAGTGGAGGTGAGGGAGAAGCGGACGCCGGGGAAACATGGGCAACCGAGGAGACTGAGACAAGGGAGCCGGGGGCACTGGGGACCGAGGAAGCAAGGAGGCACGGGGAGGAGCCGGGAGGACGCCGTGGAAGAGGTCCAAGGGGAGAGAGAAGGGTGGCGAGGGCAGGGTGGTGAGCCCTGCTGACGGAGCGGAGGACGGAGGTGAGTGGACCTGGAGGGGAGACAGACAGGGCTAGACACTGCAGAGACAAAGCACAGGGAAACAGAAATGACGTAGAATACATGAGCGCTTGAGTGGTGAAGTGACACCGGGTAAGGAGCAACGACGATCAAGCAGGGGTTGACTGGAGAACCGGGGAAGAAGTACTGTCAGAGATGAGGCTGATTGCTGGCAGGTGCAGGTGTGGGTCGTTGGCTGGGCTCAGGAGCGGAGGGAGAGAGAGAGAGGGAGAGCACATGCAGGGGAGGAGACACAGGGAGGCAGGCAGAGTACAGGAAAAACAGAACACCAGGGGGAAACAGAATCACAAGCAAAAAAGGAGAAATAAACAGGACACTCACCATCAGCTGGGCTGCCACCACAACAACATAACTTAGTTTAGGCCTACATTCATTCATAAACACTAGTAGACGCTGTTTTGTTAGTTTTCTGACAATCAATCATATTTATAATCATATTATAGTCAGACAGGCCCGTTATTAAGTTGTATGTCCTTGTAATTCTTTAAGGTCTATTTGTCATTATCAAATCAATCATGGTTTTACTCGTTCGAGTGATTCTAGTTGGACCTTTTACCATCTGCTGAAAATATGTTTTGACATTATCATTTTCAGCTTTTGTTTGCCATGTTTTTCTAACCAATTTATATTAAAATCTCCAAAAAAGAGACATTCAGAATGACAATTTAACAATTCATCTAAATCACGATAAAATTACAACTTGTGATGGAGGATTGTACAGGATTACAATATTAAAATTCATCTTGGGGGATAGTGCTATATTTAAAGGCTAAACATTCCAAAGATGTGTCCAGTTTGATTTCCTTACATTTAAGAATATCTCTGACATAAAACAATAAACCCTTACCAACTCACCACCAATACGCCCTTGACTCACCTGCTCTGCACCAGCTCCTCTCTAGTAAGTCTACTTACACTCTCCACCAATTGGTGAACACTTTTGCAAGGCATTGTATGCATGCTACATTCTCATTAGGGGCTGAGCACCACTAAAGGTCTGATCCTAGAATTGCCCCTGGTATGAGGAAGAAATAGTGAAGGGGGTACACCTTGGACAGGTCGCCAGTAGATCGCAGACAGAATATTATTAACTTTTTAAACTTGTAATTTAAATGTGAGTTTTGTGTCTAATACGATGACTAAATATATTTTGACTGATATATTGATATCTTTTATTGTGAACATGTGAATAAAAGAAAAAAGAAGCAGCAGAAAATAGTGGTACAAAAAACAGATGAACAAAATAAAACTCCATAATTTCTAGTACTTCACCTCTATTTACATGTGCAAAAAGGAGTAGGAAGAAGTCATATGTACTCTTACCCCTTTATACCCTTACTACCATATTTAATAAAATAGCTACAAAAGTCTAGAGATAATAAATCTATAATCATAGAAATATTCAAAAAAGTTATATTCACATACATATATTAACCCCATATTAACACCATAATATTTATATTTATTTTACTAATGAAAATCCCAAATTCAGTATCTCCGAAAATTAGAATATTATTAAGTCCAATACAAACAAAAAGGATTTTTCGAAATGTTGGCTAACTGAAAAGTATGAAGATGAAAAGTATGAGCATGTACAGCACTCAATACTTAGTTGAGGCTCCTTTTGCCTGAATTACTGCAGCAATGCTGCGTGGCATGGAGTCGATCAGTCTGTGGCACTGCTCAGGTGTTATGAGAGCCCAGGTTGCTCTGATAGTGGCCTTCAGCTCTTCTGCATTGTTGGGTCTGGCGTATCGCATCTTCCTCTTCACAATACCCCATAGATTTTCTATAGGGTTAAGGACAGGCGAGTTTGCTGGCCAATTAAGAACCGGGATACCATGGTCCTTAAACCAGATACTGGTAGCTTTGGCACTGTGTGCAGGTGCCAAGTCCTGTTGGAAAATAATAATAATAATAATAATAAATTGAATTTGTATAGCGCTTTTCACGGACTCTAAGTCGCTTTACAGAGCAGATAAAGAAACATTACAAAAAAAAAAATTTAAAAATTAAAAACAAAAACAGCTAGGGATAGGCAGAGGAGAAGAGATGGGTCTTAAAGCGGGACTGGAAAATGGTGAGGGACTCAGAGGTGCGGATCTCATGGGGGAGGGAGTTCCAGAACCTGGGAGCTGCCCTGGAAAAGGCTCTTTCCCCAAGACTGCTGAGCTTGGACTTGGGGACGTAGAGGAGACCGGCTGAGGTGAGCTGAGGGGTTGGTAGGGGGAGAGGAGGACAGTGAGGTATGAAGGGGCCAGGTGGTGAATGGCTTTGTAGGTGAGGACTTTGTAGGTGTATGTGATCCGTTGAGAATGGGAAGCCAGTGTAGTTGTTTTAGGACAGGAGTGATGTGGTGCCAGGATTTGGAGCAGGTGATGAGACGTGTGGCTGAGTTCTGGACCAGTTGGAGTCTTTTTATGTAGGTTGAGCTGATACCAAGGAGTAGTGAGTTGCAATAGTCCAGCCGTGAAGAGATGAAGGCGTGAATGAGTCTTTCAGCAGCAGAGGGTGTGAGTGAGGATCTGATTTTGGCAATATTTCGAAGGTGAAAGAAGGAAGTTTTAATGAAATGACGGTGTAGGGCTGGGGAGATGGGGAGACAATGGTGCCGTCGATGTGAGAGTGGGGTTATTGGCTTTGGAGCCTATGAGGAGGAATTCTGTTTTATTGCTGTTTAGTTTGAGGAAGTTGTGTTGCATCCAGGTTTTAATCGCTGACAGACAGGAGTTGATGTGGGAGAGGGGGGGATTGTGGGGGGATTTGGTGCTGAGGTAGATCTAGGTTTCATCAGCATAACAGTGGAAGTTCAGGTTGAAGTGGCGGAGTATCTGACCAAGGGTGAGGATGTAGATGATGAAGAGAAGGGGGCCAAGTACGGAGCCTTAGGGAACGCCTTGGGTGACTGTGACTGTAGCAGAGGTGCGGTTATGAAGAGAGATGAAGTGGGATCTGTTGGAAAGGTAGGAACGGAGCCAGGTGAGTGCAGTACCTTCGATACCAAGGTCTTGGAGTCTGGTGAGCAGGATGTTATGGCTCACAGTATCGAAGGCTGCACTCAGGTCAAGAAGAATAAGGATGTTGAGGGAACCGGTGTCAGCAGAAGTGAGAAGGTCATTGAAGACTTTGAGGAGAGGTCAATGGTCATCTTTTGGACAGCTGTCAAGTCAGCAGTCTTCCCCATGATTGTGTAGCCTACAGAACTAGACTGAGAGACCATTTAAAGGCCTTTGCAGGTGTTTTGAGTTAATTAGCTGATTAGAGTGTGGCACCAAGTGTCTTCAATATTTAACCTTTTCACAATATTCTAATTTTCTGAGATACTGATTTTGGGGTTTTCATCAGTTGTCAGATATAATCATCAAAATTTAAAGGAATGAACACTTGAAATATATCAGTCTGTGTGGAATGAATGTATACATTATACAAGTTTCACTTTTAGAATGGAATTACTGAAATGATATTCTACTTATATGACCAGCACCTGTAATTACTGCTGTTTGAAATTCAACTAGACCAAGTAGTTTTAATGCTTTAGACTGTGAAAATAATGAGTTGGTGTGTTCCAATATGCAGTGTTGAATGAATTATGCTCATTGCCCTTTTTTGAAGTATATATAACGAGTGCAATGAATTTTGATGTTTCCCCAAACCTTTACACAGTAATTTAAATACGGTAACACCAGTGAACAATACAAAATGAAAGTGATTTGTGATCTAGAATGTGCTTTGCTTTAGCCAGGACTAAAATACTTCTAGACAGTTTTGTTTGAATATCTTTTATGTGAGATTACCAGGAAATATTGTATGAGGGTATTTGTGTCGTTTTAATGCAAGCAAAAAAATGTTTTGAGAGCATATTTATCGCACTGCAGTCAAAAATTTAAGTTTGTAATTAAAAATAAACAGGACTTTTTGTGTCACAAAAAGTTTAATTGCTAATTTGTCCTCTTTGATTGCAAATCAAAAATTTCCCTTCCGAGTCAGAAAGTTTTGCAAGTTAATAAGTTTTGCAAGTTAAACAGTTTTACACTTTTAAATGTGGCCTTTAGGGCCCATTTTCTTACACCTAAATATTGCTGACCGTCATGGCTAATGTCATCTCTTTATGTTCATAATGGTTGTTAAAAAAATAACACTCCCACCTTTATCGCCCTTTCCCCCTACACATGGACTCCTAAGTACTCTGGACGTATGCTGGATTTATTTGAATAAATGTGTTTACTAAGTGTCCACATTTGTGAACAATTAAAAAAAAACACATTGTTTACATTGCAGTACTTTAATACTGACTGGAAATGTTAGATTTCATATACTGTAAGTCTGTCTAGTTTAAACACACAAGAACACGTGCACATCCATGCATAGTGTTGAATGAAAGGACTTAGAATCCTCACAATAACACAATACCTGTGCAATACCTACAAGACTTCTCTGAGGTCGCTGCTTCAAAACTATTCATTGTGCAGATAATTCTTGTTGAACATAACGTCTCAATGAATTTCACACTGGTCTCTTGGCTTCTATTTTTTACTTTCTGCAAAAAGAGATGCAAAATGTTAACCTATAAATACCATCTCGTTATTTTCATTTACAACTATTAAATGAGTGAGATATTACTATATTAGATCGTTAAAATGTCTCCATGATCTGCCTTTTCAGAGAGATCACAGGCTTTGAGAGATCACAGGGTTTGACATAGGGCTATGGCCCGATGGCCCACTAAAATGCTCTTTGGAGTTTTAAAACAAAAAAACAGGGTGGGCAGCGTTTTCAAACTTCTCCGGTTTAGGTCTCCGTTTTTTGCCATTTAAGTCTGGACGGGAGGTGCAAACGTAGCAAAAGGTCTCCGTTTTAAGACAAAAATGCAAGTAGCGTAGATGGTCCCTCACTCAGGCGTTGTGATTCTCTAGAGGCACATGTCTTTGATCTCTCATACTGTCCTGGTCCCAACAGTTTATTTCTGTTTACCTTTTTATAATTTTTGTATATATTGTCTGCTTTGTAGCAGAAGGAAACTACAAAATGAATTTCATTTTACAACCCTGTTGTACAAACCCCATTTCCAGAAAAGTTGGGATATTTTCCAAAATGCAATAAAAACAAAAATCTGGGATTTTTAAATTCATATGAACCTTTATTTAACTGACAGAAGTACAAAGAAAAGATTTTCAATAGGTATACTGACCAGTGTAATTTGTAAACATAAAAGTTAGGTTGTCATGCCTGCAACACACTCAACAAAAGTTGGGACAGAGGCATGTTTACCACCTTTCCTTTTCATCACACTTTATAATTGTTTGGGAAGTGAAGATACTGATTGTGCCAGTTTTACAATTGGAATTTTTTTCCATTCTTACCTGATTCAAAACTTAAGCAGCTCAACAATCTGTGGTCGCCGCTGTCTGATTCTCGTCTTCATGATGCGCCTTACAGCACCACACTATTGTAGCCAATGCAGAGTGAGGTCTGGCATTGTCCAGCTGAAATAAGCATGGATGTCCCGGAAAGAGACGTCACCTTTATGGCAACATCTGTCTCTCTAAAATCACAATATATGCCTCTGTGTCAATGGTACCTTCACACACATGCAACTCACCTATGCAGTGGGCACTGATGCACCCCCATACTATATTCTGCATGCAATTGATGTATGGCTTCCTCCTTGCATAATACAGTTTCAGGTTGCATTTCTGGATGTAGCTGTAACTGTGTCAAGTGACAATGGTTTTCCCAAGAACACCTGTCACAGAAGCATGACGGTTTCTTACGCGGTTCAGCCAATGCAGCCCATTTTACAGCTGCCAGCTGGGGTGATCTACTGGACCAATTCCAAAGCCTTTTATACCTGAGTCTTTGAGACCCTAAAATATGTAAAACATGGCTGGTTTAATGTTCCCCAAACCAAAGAATTGAACGTTGTTGAGCAAACCTTAAGCTGATTAATGTATTGACATAAACAAACATCAGTACTCTGATGCTAGCAGGGTCATCTTGCTTACCTGAATCTTTTGTTTATTTCGATAAAATTAAATTTGGGTAATTTAATTAGTAGTTTGCCCTGTATTCTTTATCTTGGGTAAGGTGGGGGGGCATTCATTTATTTCATTTTTTTAAATTAGTGTTTGAAGCAGTTTTTCCCATGTCACTCTGGTTTGTTTATGACCATGTGGGAACTCAAGAAGAACAGCACATGTGCAGTGTTTGTACTTAGTTGTGTTGACTTTACAAGCTCCCCACAGACATGGAAGGTTTGGAACAGTTTCAAGAGTTTTTTTCTAATTATTTTGAGAGGTACTCTAAAGCCAGATGTATGCTTCTGTCAGAGTGTTGCAGAGGCTAGGCTCAGAGGTTCTGAATATCAGCCTCAGAACACTCCAGGGGTTATATATCCTTGCTGAATAATTTAGCTGCACATTTAGGCTGGGGTAGGTACTGAGATACAACATTGAGACCACAGTAACTATGGCTGGTAGAGAATGTGATTGGTTGGGCTTATCTTTTAACAGCCACAGATACAGATTTATTGATTGCTATTGGGATGTAAAGATAATTTCAACAGATATAACAAAAAATGCTTCTGAAATACATTACTGGAGTTCTATGAAGTCCTTTTAAATTAAATTTTGAGTCCATTTTTTTCATTCTGCATTTTACAATTTAAACACATTTTGTCATCAGGAAGAGTGCGTAATCATGTGGTGGATGGATAAAAACAGTTTAAGCAGTTCAATAATAAAATAATAAAAATGTAGTTGTTTTCAACATATTTTGGTTATTTTGGTTTGGTTATTAGCTGAATATCAAAGATATTCTAGAAATATTAACAAAACAATTAATATTCAAAAGGATTAATTATAATTAATAAATACGGGGCACCACCCTGGAATCAGAGACCAATAACCAAATATGAGCCAAGTATGATCAGTCTAAAAGAGGGTTTGTCCACCTATAGATGGCAAACAGAGAAAGGTGATTCCCCTTCGAGGGAACTCGAACTGCGTCGGTTACGACACTATGGGAACGCCTCTAGGCGAAGCAGGTCTGAACGTGAATGAAATCACTCCAATCCTATTGGCCTGTTGCTAGAACGGTAAGGTGTGACGGAATAACCGGAGGAGTATAAAGCACACCTGTACACACTCATCATTAGCTTTTTTCTATTCAGCAGGCGCTCTGTATGTTGTTTGAAGAAAGCTCCAGTCCTACAAGCAGTGTGTCTTACCTGAAGAAGAAGTCTACCAGCATGTCCGGCAACCAGATGTACAGAAGGTGTGTTTTTTCTTGCCCTCGGTACATCACGGATGGAGATTCTCATGAGATGTGTGTCTCATGTTTGGGGATGGAGCACGCACGGGCAGCTCTCGAGGGGGCGCCCGTTGCGAAGCCCTTTCCGTGCGGGTACTGAGGTACAGCATGGCTCTCTTTCCGAGGATGGCCGGATGTGTTTTCCCCGTGGTGCGGGCCCTGCGGCCGCTGAGGCGGCCCGGCGGCTTCACTCATGGGTTCACAGCGTGATCTGTCGGAGGATTTCGGGACGGCTGAGGCTTTTTCCCGACCTTCATCCGCTGGCTCCGACGCTTCCTTTCCTCGTTCGGGAGCCCGTTCTCGGCTTCTCCCGCTCGCGGTTTGGATCCGGAGACGCTGCAGCAATCCGACTCCGAGGAGGCGGACGTGCTCAGCGCAGTGGACGATGTCTTCCGGGTGTCGGGGCGGCGTCATCTGGCCGCGCCCAACTATGACGTGCTGCTGGAGGTGGTGACTAGAGCCGTGGCTAAGCTCAACATCAACTGGCCGAAAGAAAAAAAAAAAAGAGAGAAAAGAGGAGCAGACACCACAGGCTAGTGGCAGCTTGATGAAAGGTTTCTTAAGCACCACACGCCACCTCTACGCCGGTCTCTGCCATTCTTTCCTGAAAAGAAAGTACATGATGAACTGAGTAATCATGGGGCAGACCCTTTTCTACATGGCTTTCCACACCCCGATCACTGAACTACAGTAATGTGATGGGGGTTAGGGACCGTGGTTATGGGAGGATGCCTCGGGTGGAGGATGAGCTTGCGAGCTATCTCTCCCCTCGACTTGCGTCCTCCCTGGAGAAGCCGGCGTTACCATCCAAACCATGTCGCACCACATCCACGCTCGTGGGGAAGGCGTACATGGCAGCGGGCCAGGCAGGTGCGAGCTTGCACACCACGGTGCTTCAAGCCTACCAAGCCAACCTGCTACAGGAGATGGTTCAGAGGGGGGGTCCCTCCGAGGAAGATCTGGCGGAGCTTCGCAGAACCACGAAGCATTAGACGCAGTGCGAAGCGTTCCGCCAGTACCTCCCTCGCCGGTCTGGACCCAAGGCAGCTGAGGCTGCCAGGCGTAGGTCCCTTCCCTCTACGAGCTCCTACGGAGAGGAGACGAAGCAGAGTGTCGCTTCTCGGGGGGGCCCCCCGAGGAGCTGGGGCAGCGAGACGGCGCTCTCACCCTCAGCCGAGACGCGATCTGAGGACCGTCATCCAGTCCCGACGGAGCTCAGGGAAGACCGGGGTAGGGGAGTCTTTCTCCCCTCCCGCACCCCCCCCCACCCCCCCCGGAGGCCGACCGAGGTCCCCTCCGCCGTGGCAACAGGTGATGTTATCCCGCCGTTTACACATTCAGGACGCACCTGCCACCATCGAGTCCGCGCCGTACTGCCTGCCCCGAGGGTCTGCAGGTGGATGGCATCCCGACTCACTCACCGTGGATCTTCGGCGGCTCCCCCCTGCCGTTCTGGGGCTTCAGGGGTCCACCAGAAGATCACACGAGACACCGACCACCAGCCCCGAGGGGCTGGTTCCGTTGGCAGACTTTGCAGACGCTTGGCGGAGCCTGACGAACATTTCTCCGCGGGTCCTGCGCACTGCCATAGATGGGTATCGACTACAGTTCAAAACCCGCCCTCCAAATTCAACAGAAGAGAGGGGGTGGTTTGGACTGTGGTCCGCCCGGAGCAAGGTCCGGTGTTGGGACAGGAAGTTTGTACTCTGCTGAGGAAAGGGGCCGTGGAACGTGTCTCCCCCCCAGACAGAGACGCCGGTTCTACAGCCGGTACTTCATAGTCCCCAAGAAGGACGGAGGGCTGCGTGCCCTATTTTGGATCTGCGGGTTCTAACCGGTCTCTGAGGAGATTCAGGTTAAAGATGCTCATCATCCCCGCCAACGTGACGCACATCCAATCTGAGGATTGGTTCGTCACGATAGATCTAAAGGACGCCTATTTCCAGGTCTCCATCCGTCCTTCTCACAGGAAGTTCCTGAGGTTTGCCTTCAGGGGTGTGGCTTACCAGTATCGGGTTCTTCCATTCGGCCTGGCACTTTCCCCTCGCACATTCACCAAGTGTATGGATGCAGCACTGGCCCCGCTGAGGCTCCGGGGCATCCGGATTTCAACTTCATCGACGACTGGCTCATCCTAGCCCAGTCTCGAGAGTTGGCGGTTCGGCATCGAGATGTCGTTTTGGCTCGTCTGCGGCGTTTAGGGCTGAGGCTCAACGCAAAGAAGAGCGTGCTGGCGCCCACCCTACGGGCTACGTTCCTAGGGGTTGCATGGGATTCGACAACGATGCGGGCACAATTGTCTCCGGCACGTGTCGACACCATATTGGCTGCCGTGAAAGGGGTGAAGTTAGGCCACGCCATCACTATGAAACACTTTCAACGAGTGTTGGGTCTCCTGGCGGCTGCGTCCAGCGTAATACCATCTGGACTGCTGCACATGAGACCCCTGCAGTGGTGGCTAAGGAACAAGGGTTTTTCCCCGAGGGGAATCCTCTCCGTCTGGTTTACGCGCAAGTGTCTTCGTTCCCTATCAGTTTGGAAGGAAACTTGGTTCCTGTCCCAGGGGCCCATGCTGGGAGGGTCTTGTCGCCGGCTGGTTCTTTCGACAGACGCCTCCCTCACGGGCTGGGGCGCGGTCATGGATGGCCGCTTTGCAAGGGGATCCTGGCAGGTGCATCGATCAGAGTGGCATATCAACTGTCTCGAGATGTTGGCGGTGTTCCAGGCTCTAAGGAGTTTCCTGCCCGATCTCCAAGGCCACCACATCCTGGTTCGTTCCGAGGAGAACAACACAGCGGTGGTGGCCTATCTGAATCACCAGGGCGGTCTGCGCTCGCGCCCTCTGGACAGACTGGCGCGTCAGATCCTCCTGTGGTCCCAGCAGAGGTTACTATCGCTCAGGGCGATGTATCTCCTGGGGACGCAGAATCAGGGAGCAGACCTGCTGTTGAGGCAGGGGCTGAGGCCCGGGGAATGGAGACTTCACCCCGAAGTGGTGGAGCTCTTGTGCGAAGAGTTCGGCCCCATAGACGTGGATCTGTTTGCGTCTCAAGAGACTACGCACTGCCCGCTATGGTTTCTCTCGTTCCTCCAGCCCCGTTGGGTCTGGACGCCATGGTACATTCGTGGCCGAGGCTAAGTCTGTACGCTTTTCCCCCAGTCGCTCTGCTCCCGGGGTTCTGGAGCGGGTCCGCCAGGACTATGTCGGCCTACTGCTCGTAGCCCCGTTCTGGCCAACCCGGGTGTGGTTCTCGGACATCATGTCGCTCCTGGACGGCCCGCCGTGGCGGGTCCCTCTGAGGAGAGACCTGCTGTCCCAGGCGCAGGGCCGGGTTCTTCACCCTCGCCCCGCCATATGGCGACTGTGGGTCTGGCCCCTGAGGGGGAACAGTACCTAGAGGCGGGTCTAACAGCTGGAGCAGTCGAGACCCTCCTGAGCTCCAGGGCCCCGTCCACACGGAGGATGTACGGCCTGAAGTGGAGTGTTTTCTCCACTTGGTGTAGGGAGCGGTCGGTGGACCCTGTTACCTGCCCGGTGGTTCAGGTACTTGAGTTCCTCCAGGACCGGTTCTCTGCTGGTCTTTCCCCTTCCACCCTCAAGGTGTACGTGGCAGCTATTTCATCTTTCCACACCCCTCTGAGGGAGGGGTTCTTGGGGAAACTTCCCTTGGTTGTACGTTTCCTCTGTGGTGCCCGGAGGATGAGACCTGCGACTCGGTCCAAGGTTCCCACTTGGGATCTGGCAGTGGTTCTTGGGGTGTTGGCTGAGGCCCCCTTCAAACCCCTGGAGTCAGCTGAGGCTAAGCACTTGACCCTCAAGATGGCCTTTCTCCTTGCTATCACCTCTCTGAGGAGGGTGGGGGAGCTCCAAGCGCTTTCGGTTTCCCCGCAAAGCCTGGAGTTTGCCCCGGGGAATATTAGGGCTATCCTGCACCCTCGTTCAGGATACATCCCTAAAGTGCCTTCTTGTGCGGCAGGGTCCACAGTGCTGCAGGCATTTCATCCTCCACCTCATGTGACGGCGGAGGACGGGAGACTTCATCTGCTCTGCCCTGTCAGAGCACTGAGTATTTACACTCTAAGGTCCTCCCGTTGGAGGAAGGCTGACCAGCTGCTAGTGTGTTTTGGGTCTCCCAGGGCCGGGCTCCCTGCATCCAAACATACTATTAGCAACTGGATTGTTCAGACTATTTCCCTGGCCTATCAGGTGCGTGGTTTGCTTTCACCTGTGGCTGTGAGGGCTCATTCTACCAGAGGCATGGCGGCCTCTCGAGCCCTCCTTTCCGGGGCCTCTTGCAGGATGTTGTTTAGCGGCTGGCTGGGCCACTCCGCACACATTCATTCGTTTTTACAGTCTTGACCTTCCTTCGGCACCTGGCACTCGTGCGCTCTCCTCTTAGTCGTGCCACTTTATTGCACACAGGGGCAGGCGGGGTTTTCGGCACGGTTTAGTGGGTATCTCGTTCCCATAGTGTCGTAACCGACGCAGTTCGAGTTCCCTCGAAGGGGAACGTCTCGGGTTACGTATGTAACCCTGGTTCCCCGCCTGAAGCGCCTGCTGAATAGTTTAAGCTAATGATGAGTGTGTACAGGTGTGCTTTATACTCCTCCGGTTATTCCGTCACACCTTACCGTTCTAGCAACAGGCCAATAGGATTGGAGTGATTTCATTCACGTTCAGACCTGCTTCGCCTAGAGGCGTTCCCATAGTGTCGTAACCGACGCAGTCTCTCGTTCCCCTTCTCGGGGAACCAGGGTTACATACGTAACCCGAGACGTTCCGTGCACTGGCCGTGGCAACCAACTTTTACTACAACTTTATACACAAATGATCACAGGCAACGACTTCTTAAAATTATAATAGGATTTATTCAACTCAAGCAGAGATCAATGATCAACAACTTTAGCAAGTAAATCACTATTAACTATTCTAAACAAAATGAAATAAAGCCAATAAAATAAAAACATCCAAAAACATTCAACAAACCAGCAAGTCTGTGCGTGTGTCAAAGGAGGTGGCGAGACAAAGAGAGGGGGGTAGATCCGACCACGTGGGTGGTCGCAGATCCGGTTCAGAATGGGTTAGAGGCCAGCTGATTTTGGAATCAACATGGCAGTTCAGACCATGTGATTTCAGGATCAAGATGGCGGAAAATCACTCTCCCTGAACTAAAACAAATTGGAGACGCACTCACTGATGCTGGCTTGCTGTGAGTCACTGGTCTTGTTAGCTTCAGAGATCACGTGGTGTGTGCATGTGGGGTTAGTAAGCAGAAGGAGGAGAAAACGGCACAGAGAAAAACTACATATATACAATATACCACAAATCTTACAGCCACCAGCTGTGAATGTTCATTCAGCAGCGGTTGCTGGCTTTGGATTTGATAGAATGTGCAATTGGATCTGTTCTCAGACAACAGAAGCCAACACCAAAAATCCTACTTACTGTTGCAAACATTCAGCAACCGTGTTCCTTGGTTTGATAAAAATACTGATACGTTTCACACAGAAATAGGAACAAAGCGTCAGTCCTTCTAGGAAATCCAGCAGAGTTTTCTCTCGGTTCGGTTCTGACGATGCCGGTAGTTTCAACGCCACAGCTGATTCTTCGGCGGCAGCAACAGGAATCAGTGAAGTCGACATACAGTATGTTGAGAAGGTAGAACACGGAGGTGATCTTCTCTCAGTTAAGTCTGGAGTTTATCAGTCAGGCATGAAACGTTATCTTGTGTATAACAGTTTACTTAGGGATCCAAAATTGTGTTAGTAACACAAAGCAAAAAAAATATGAGGTAAAAAAAGAAGAAAACAGAGTAAAGTCTGGATTCAGGAACAAAGAAAATTCAGCGTTGAGAAAGTTGTGTCTCCTATCACCGCTTGTACAGTTGTGGAAAAGCTGGCTGTGCTTAGGTATACTTATACGTGAGGGGGGTGCACTGGCTGCAAGATTACAAGTGCAGCCAATAGTGGCTCTGCTTTTAGGTCTGACTCACTATTTCGGTACCTAGGTGTGAAACCAGCTTTGGCGCCTGTTTTATAGTCCTTTGTTTGAAATAAATCCAATTCAGGCTTTTGGGAATTCAACAGGCCGAGTCAGGCCTGTAGGATGTCAGGCCCATTCTTTGTTCTACCAGACTGTGAGGCCCAACAATATCCATCAATATCACTGAATTTGATGTCTCAAACAAAAATGCATGCATACATAACTAAACTATTAACACAAATTTAACAAATCCCTGTGAATTCAGTGCACCTTGAAAAAAAAAAAAAAAAAAGACCAGATCTTGACGAGACAAATCACTGTGACATAGGCTGTTGCATTCCGGTCAATTGCAAGTGCTGAAAGCATAAAGGTAAGCTGGTTTATATATGCAGGGTTAGGTCTGCCAAATCCTGGCAGTTGAATCAACTATAATTCTAAAGTAAAAAAAAATAAAAAATAAATCACATCTGCCACAATTTTTTCAGGACTCAGGGCTATCCAGATCAGCCATCATCTGATATGATATTACTTGGATACGTTTTATATAAGCCTTCATATTAAGGAAGATCTATTAAATTGTTATATTTGTATGTCTAGCTCAGAAGATATTGATGTTAGGGAGGATATCTCAGATGTGGATAGACAAGACTGTCTACAATCTGGTGATATCAGAACCATGAAGGTGGGACATTCCATGACCTAACAATTTGAAAATATTGTATAAGTATATGAAATACAGTGCTCAAAGAAATTAAGGGAACATTTAATCGTCACAGTATAACATCAAGTGAGTTAAACTTCAGAGATTAATCTAAACAGTTAGAAAGCGATAGAAGTGATTCTTGGTGGTGGGTCAGTGATGTGTCTGGGGAGACATATCCTGATTGCTATTAGGTACCAGAATGAAATCCTCAGAGCCATTGTTAGACCTTACGCTGGTGAAGTGGGCCCGGGGTTCCTCCTGGTGCAGGACAATGAGTGTGTAGAGAGAAATAGGCCTTTAGTGTACATAGAGAAAGTCTTAGATCTTTGTGTTAATTTTGTTCAGTGTATTTTATTGAGCATGCTGCCACACACTCTTCAACACAAAACTGGCTGACCATCCACATGTATCCCTGCTTGCTCTCACTGGTCTTCTTTGGGCAGACTTTCACACAGTCCAACAAACAATCCAGTTCCAAAAGCCTCTCTGGCTATTGGTGTGGCAGGTAACAGCCATCTGACATCTAGCACGCTACTGCATTTAAAGGGACAGCATAATTACACAATGAACAGCAGCTATGAGGTTTTGCTCTCTCTGGCTCTGCTCACCTGCGCCACCTCCTGCACCTCTCCCTGCTGCAGCTGAGTGGAACCCATGCCCACCACCACAGATGCGAAGAGTGAGTTTTGTGATCTGTTGCACCCCTACTGTAACTTACTGAGTGGGTCTTCCACTGTGGTGTTGTCCTGGGCCGTTATGTTGTATTATTGTATATTATGTGGGTCACATAAGTTCCAGCAAAGAACCTGGGTACGTGAGTATCTGTAAAACAACAATAAATCTAAATTGAATGTTGATAAGCAAACAACATCAGAGCAATGCTAATGTAGCTGGCTGAACCTGCCTTGCATCCCTATAGGCTAGTAGAACAATCAGTACACATTTGCTTTGTACCGTTATTCAATATATTGACATATTACTGGTGGTACACAGGATGGTAATATGGATCGTGGTCTGGGTATCTCTGGATATTCCGTAATTCGTTTGTAATTCAAAAACGAAAATAATGTAATAATAAAATAATCTGTTTTTTGTTTCGAAACAAAAAAACAAATAACCGTTTTTGGTGTCAGAATCAAAAAAACAATCAAAAGCGGCCTGTTTTTCATTTTTGCAGTTCATTTTATTGAACTAATGTTATAAGTAGCTTAGGATAGCAGTTAGCCTGTTTATTTAAGTTTCTATTATTTTATTCATATTTTAGTTTTGTAACATTTATAGGCCTTCTTGCTATGTGGGAGCTCAGCCAGCAGAGGTCACTCTACCCCCTTCTGTAGCGCCAACAGGCTTTCAAGGTTTTGACCTTTTGACTTGTGTTTATATCAAAGAGAAGGTGGCACTGCTACCAGAGGAAGCTAATCACTTAGTTTGAAGGATGTGCAGAACTTCTCCTGCCTTCCAGCTACTCTTTCAATGGTGCTATTACTGTTAGAAACTCTCAGCTTAAACAATTTACTGTTACCTCTTCTATTTTAAAACAACGCAGTTTTTCCAAAACAAATCAATTGAGTTGTATACTTTTCTATTTTCTATTCTGAGACATTTAATTTCCCAGTGAAATATAAAGTATTATGTTACTGAATTAGGTTAAATATTTTTAATGCTGCCTGTTCATGCAGCCTCCTCATTAGTTATGTAGGCCTACTTATATGTGAAACCTGAGCACCATTGGCTTTAAGTCTTTTACTGCCTTTCTTGGGTTTAATTCTGTTTGATGAATCACCAGGGAAAGGCAGTGCACTGCTCTGTTCGTACCTGTATACATTAAAATAAAAGTGAAGTTGAGTCATTTAGTTTTTCTCCCTGATACTCATCGCAGGACCTCCCAGATTTTCCACAATACCAGGAGGATGTGAGCCTGTGCAGGATTTGAGGACTGATGATAGTAGCAAGGCTGGCCCCAGTCACCTACCATCACTCTCTGTTCAAATAATTGCTGGCCTCCAGCACAATAAAAGGGCCCTGTTGTCACTTTTGGATATTTACATCAGGATTTATGGTAACCACACCTTGTAATTGTGGTTCTGCTTTTGTGGATAAGGATGTTGTCGACTTATGTCATTTAATACACATTTAGATCATATACAGTAGCTCAGAGCAACACATTCTCCTTGTGTTGTGTTTTACATCTGTTTGTGTACATTAAGTGTGGCGTGGGTTGTGTGTGAATGGCAAAATCAGTAGGTTAAAAAGCTGGAACATTTTAAGGCCTATGTCAAGCGTTCAGATCCAATGGTCTTCACTTCCATAAGCCTCCACTGGTTTTCACATCATAAAACTTTGCACACAAGGAGAAATAGGTCAAGCATATTATAAATATGTATATGATAAATTGTTATAAATTAATTCTGTGGGACATTTTTGGACACATTTGGTCTAAAAATGTGGAGCAAAGGTTAGAGTAGTGCTACAAGCAAATAAGCAAGCTTGGGAACAGATCCATGATATAATCTTTTATTTTAACCTATGGGATTTAATTTTTACACAGCATTTCTTTATAAGAGAGACATGGGTTTCGACTGGAAAGGTGACTTATCAATGTTTAAAAATCAAGTTTTGGGCAGTTTTATTAACTACACAAGCGCAATACTAAACCAACAAGATGTTAATGCCAATGCTGCAGCGATGCTAAAGGATATAAGCAAACTGTTAACACCTCAGCAACTACAGAAGCCAGACATGCAGGGGGTTACCCGAGGGCCACCAGGATGCCGCACACTGGTGTGCCGCCACCTACACACAGCAAGTCACTCACATAAAACACCACAAAATATGGCTAAGTTGAAGGCACACCACCTGTAACAGAGTCTCATAAAAAGAATCCCCATTTAAAATAAAAAAATCAGCAGTTGAGGCAGGCAAAACAGCAGTGGCTAACCCTCAACTAATGCAGTAAATCATCCACCCAGGTCTGACTCCACCTCATTCAAAGACCAGACGTTTAAGGCAACCTTCACGGCCATCTCCGCAGTGAACTCTAGCAAAACAGGCCATGCAGTCTACAGGGTCTTGGCGACAGGTGGTTTAAAATAGCTGTAATAAAAACAATTTTAAAAGTGTTCACAAAAGTTAAAACAGTTCTGCATCTGCCTTGAGGCATATCATCCAAAATCCCAACCTGCAACCTAGTCAGACTACAACATAATACATCAAGAAAGATCCTGAGTGCTCCCTGAATATCAACTCTTAAAGAGGCATTTGTCTTCAGGTGTGTGCCTGCTACTGGAGAGGCAGAACGTGGCCTCTGAAATCACAATAAGAAAATGGATACCCATACAGGCTAACTAATTCAGTGATATACAACCTTATATTTAAACAGCTAGCCTTGTTATCAAACTCTCAGGGTTATTAAGCAGCTAGCTATCTGTAGCTCACTATTCAAACATACAGAGGTGGCCAAATAGAAACCTGCTGCAATCTGAAAGAAAGAAAAAGTCTTTAAAAATAGACAAGGAACCACCAGTAGACATAAACAGTTTTTTTGTTTGTTTATTTTTTATAAAGGTGACTGTGGCCAAACTTCCCCAAACAGAAGGAGAAAGTCTGAGCACATTGTTCAGTCTTCTCCAGAGCAGCCTTTACTGCCAGTTAACAATCTGAGGAGTCAGCAATCTGATGAACACCAAACTTTATGTGGACATTAAGCCTTTCATTCACAAACACCTCAGAAGGATATTCCCTCTGTCACGTCACAGAATACCAACAGCACCTTCTAATGACATTTTCTCACATTTGATACAAATCGGCAAACTCAGAGCACGATTGAGTTCTCTTCCTCTTAACATATCAGACATGTCCCACAAAACAAGCAACAGGCAGCATTAAATCAATCTGTCCACACACATCCCTCGCAGTGTCTTAATGCTGCAACATGTCTGCAAGGATAAAGATAGAACCACATCGGCAGTGCTGTACATAATTTTGAAAACAAATTGCAACAAACACATAACCCACCAAATGAACAGGAACATTAACTGGATCCAGTTACCATCGCATATTACATTCAGCCTCCAAGAAACAGATATGATGACCAAGTAAACAGTAGATTTCCCCCAGTACTCAGCTTTTGTCTCTAATTCCTTTAAATACATCCAATGCACAAAATAAGAATACAAAATGAGACTTTTAAATGCTTTAGAAGCAATTATTTTCTTTTAAAGTTGAAAGCCTCAAGTATTAGATTATGTGAGATGTTGTCTGTAAAGAGAGTGCTGGTGATTGGTAATAAAGGTGGGTGACCCAGGTAGGGTGGACTGGTTGGAGCTGTGTCTAGTACAGGTCACCCATGTATTATCAACAATATCCTTATGCACAAAAGCAGAGCCACAATTATACTGTGTGTTACGACCTGTGAGGTCTGTGTGCCATGTTTGTGTTGCTGTGGGTGTGTCTGTCTCTCTCCTGCAGGTGTGTACCTGTACCCGGAGTGTGACGCTGGGTGGAACTCGCTGCTGTAGCTGATCAGCAGCAATTAGTGGGCTATATAAGCAGAGCCAGTGGAGTGCTCTCGGTCTCGCTCATTCACTCACTCACCCTTCCCTGGTTACTCGCATTAGTCTGTGTGCTTTACTGTGTGGCTTGTAGGACGTGACTGGCGGGGTGCTGTTCGTAACTTGTCCTCGCGCGACACCGTGGAGGCGGTCGTCAGCTCAGCGTTCCAGCGCGGTGGGAGCCGTGGAGACTATGTGGCCCATTGTGTTGCATCCTATGTGGTTTATTTACTTTATATAAGTCTCATGTGTTATTGTGTTATTTTTGATTAAGAATAAATACATTAACTTGACGCATGTTTTGAGTCCTCCTTGGTTTTTCCACCCGGTTATTTATCTTTTTGTTCGTCCCACACCCCTAGACAAGCCGGGGACGTAACAGTGTGGTTTACCATCTTACATGATCTAAAAATCCAAAAGTGACAACTGGGCCCTTTTCTGGTGCTGGAGGAAGGAGTGGTGTGCTGCTTTGTCCTGCCAGTCCAGCATTTATTCGGAGAAAGAGTCATGATAGGATAAGATACTATCATCAGTCCTCAAACCCTGCACAGGCTCAAATCACCAGTCTTGGGACCTAATTTCACTTTTATTTTACTTTACACAGGTTTGATCAGTGCATAGATTTCCCTGATGGCTCATTAAACAGAATTAAATCCAAGAAAGACAGTTAAAGACTTGAAAGCCCCAGAGCTAGAGGAACTGCTTTTTTACTCACAGTAATGCTCACCAGGTATCACAAAGAAGTAGGCCTACATAAGTAATGAAAACAACAGGCTGCATTAAAAATATTTAATCTAGTTAACTAACATAAATATATAACACTGGAGAAAATTGCAAAGAATATAAAATGTATACAACTCTACAGATTTGTTTTGGAAGTGTTTTGTTTTGACACTGAATGGGTAACAATAGATTGTGGAAGCTGAGAGTTTTTAACAGTAATAGAACCATTGAAAGAGTAGCTGGAAGGCAGGTGAAGTTCCCCTTCGATGGAACTCGAACTGCGTCGGTTACGACACTATGGGAACGCCTCTAGGCGAAGCAGGTCTGAACGTGAATGAAATCACTCCAATCCTATTGGCTTGTTGCTAGAACGGTAAGGTATGACGGAATAACCGGAGGAGTATAAAGCACACCTGTACACACTCATCATTAGCTTTTTTCTATTCAGCAGGCGCTCTGTATGTTGTTTGAAGAAAGCTCCAGTCCTACAAGCAGTATGTCTTCCCTGAAGAAGAAGTCTACCAGCATGTCCGGCAACCAGATGTACAGAAGGTGTGTTTTTTCTTGCCCTCGGTACATCACGGATGGAGATTCTCATGAGATGTGTGTCTCATGTTTGGGGATGGAGCACGCCCGAGCAGCTCTCGAGGGGGCTGCCTGCGCCCGTTGCGAAGCCCTTTCCGTGCGGGTACTGAGGTACAGCATGGCTCTCTTTCCGAGGATGGCCGGATGTGTTTTCCCCGTGGCGCGGGCCCCAGCGGCCGCTGAGGCGGCCCGGCGGCTTCACTCATGGTGTTCACAGCGTGATCTGTCGGAGGATTTCGGGACGGCTGAGGCTTTTTCCCGACCTTCATCCGCTGGCTCCGACGCTTCCTTTCCTCGTTCGGGAGCCCGTTCTCGGCTTCTCCCGCTCGCGGTTTGGATCCGGAGACGCTGCAGCAATCCGACTCCGAGGAGGCGGACGTGCTCAGCGTAGTGGACGATGACTTCCGGGTGTCGGGGCGGCGTCATCTGGCGGCGCCCGACTATGACGTGCTGCTGGAGGTGGTGACTAGAGCCGTGGCTAAGCTCAACATCAACTGGCCACAGGAGGAGCAGACACCACAGGCTAGCGGTAAGCTGGATGAAAGGTTACTGCTCGTAGCCCCGTTCTGGCCAACCCGGGTGTGGTTCTCGGACATCATGTCGCTCCTGGACGTCACTCTGAGGAGAGACCTGCTGTCCCAGGCACAGGGCCGGGTTCTTCACCCTTGCCCCGCCATATGGCGACTGTGGGTCTGGCCCCTGAGGGGGCACAGTACCTAGAGGCGGGTCTAACAGCCGGAGCAGTCGAGACCCTCCTGAGCTCCAGGGCCCCGTCCACACGGAGGATGTACGGCCTGAAGTGGAGTGTTTTCTCCACTTGGTGTAGGGAGCGGTCGGTGGACACTGTTACCTGCCCGGTGGTTCAGGTACTTGAGTTCCTCCAGGACCGGTTCTCTGCTGGTCTTCCCCTTCCACCCTCAAGGTGTACGTGGCAGCTATTTTCCACACCCCTCTGAGGGAGGGGTCCTTGGGGAAACTTCCCTTGGTTGTACGTTTCCTCCGTGGTGCCCGGAGGATGAGACCTGCAACTCGGTCCAAGGTTCCCACTTGGGATCTGGCAGTGGTTCTTGGGGGGTTGGCTGAGGCCCCCAGGCTATCCTGCACCCTCATTCAGGATACATCCCTAAAGTGCCTTCTTGTGCGGCAGGGTCCACAGTGCTGCAGGCATTTCATCCTCCACCTCATGTGACGGCGGAGGACGGGAGACTTCATCTGCTCTGCCCTGTCAGAGCACTGAGTATTTACACTCTGAGGTCCTCCCGTTGGAGGAAGGCTGACCAGCTGCTAGTGTGTTTTGGGTCTCCCAGGGCCGGGCTCCCTGCATCCAAACATACTATTAGCAACTGGATTGTTCAGACTATTTCCCTGGCCTATCAGGTGCGCGGTTTGCCTTCACCTGTGGCTGTGAGGGCTCATTCTACCAGAGGCATGGCGGCCTCTCGAGCCCTCCTTTCCGGGGCCTCTTGCAGGATGTTTGTTTAGCGGCTGGCTGGGCCACTCCGCACACATTCATTCAGTTTTACAGTCTTGACCTTCCTTCGGCACCTGGCACTCGTGCGCTCTCCTCTTAGTCGTGCCACTTTATTGCAGTTTATTACTGCTTCGCCTAGAGGCTTTCCCATAGTGTCGTAACCGACGCAGTGTCTCGTTCCCCTTCTCGGGGAACCAGGGTTACATACGTAACCCGAGACGTTCTGCACACCCAGCTTTACATTTACACGCTTTGGAAAAGCCGTGTCTGTTGTATGCAAAACGGCGATTTTGCGTACAATAGACGCAAATAGACACCCCGGGGTGTCGCTAACTACCTAGCTAGCTAGATGTTTTTGCGATGTTTTTGTTTAAGGAGTTGACAGCCCCCCCCCCCCCCCCCTTTATTTCATTAAAAAACTACATATAGCCCCTTTTAATACTTCTAATGCTAGGGAAAGTCCCGATTTCACTCTAAAAAATAAAACATTTGGTCAACAAAAAAACAAAAGGTAACATTTTCCATTAGAATTTTTTAGTTAAGACTGCTGGCAGAATTACATTAATTCAAAGCAGTGTTTTGAGTATGATGAATTACCTTTTAGGCCACAATAAAACGCATTTCTAAGTAACATGAACTTAATAATTGTTAACATGAATGCAAGTATTTAAGTTGATCCCACATAATGACCATCAGACTCAGTAACTCAGTAGTTACGACTTCATGAGCTTCTTTAATGATAAAATTCTAGCTATTAGAGACAAAATTCACCAAGACCTGCCCTCAATTGGCACCGACTTATCTCTTAACTCAGGAACCTTAGAAACAGCTGTAGAACCAGATACATGTTTAGACTGTTTTGCTTCCCTCAATCTTTACCAACTAACTTCAATAATTTCTTCATCTAAACCATCAACCTGCCTCTTAGACCCCATCCCGACTGCTTAAAGATGTTCTACCCTTAGTCAGCACCTCTATACTAGATATGATCAATCTATCTCTATCAACAGGCTATGTACCACAGTACTTTAAAGTAGCTGTAATTAAACCTCTTCTGAAAAAGCCCAAACTTGATCCGGATGTTTTAGCCAACTATAGACCTATATCTAACCTTCCATTTCTCTCTAAGTTCCTGGAGAAAGCAGTTGCTAAACAGCTGTGTGACTTTCTACAGAGCAATAGCTTATTTGAGGATTTTCAGTCAGGATTTAGAGCTCATCATAGCACAGAGACAGCACTGGTGAAAATTACTAATGACCTCCTTATTGCATCAGACAAAGGACTTGTCTCTGTACTGGTTTTATTAGATCTTAGTGCTGCATTTGATACCATTGACCATCAGATCCTATTGCAGAGACTGGAATATTTCATTGGCATTAAAGGAACAGCTCTAAGCTGGTTTAAGTCCTATTTATCAGATCGATTTCAGTTTGTACATGTTAACGATGAGTCCTCCATGCACGCCAAAGTTACTCATGGAGTTCCTCAAGGATCTGTCCTTGGACCAATCCTCTTCACTTCATATATGCTTCCTTTAGGCAATATTATCAGGAAACATTCCATAAGCTTTCATTGTTATGCAGATGATACTCAGTTATATCTATCGATCAAGCCAGATGAAACTCATCAGTTAGCTAAACTTCAAATGTGCCTTCAGGATGTTAAAACCTGGATGGCCTGTAATTTTCTCATGTTAAACTCAGATAAAACTGAAGTTATTGCTCTGGGCCTAAGCACCTCCGTGACGCATTATCTAAAGATATAGTTTCCCTGGATGGCATCGCCTTGGCCTCCAGCACCACTGTGAGGAATCTTGGAGTTATCTTTGATCAGGACATGTCGTTTAAGTCTCACATTAAGCAAATTTCAAGGACCGCCTTTTTTCACCTACGTAATATTGCGAAAATCAGGAACATCCTGTCTAAAAATGATGCAGAAAAACTAGTCCATGCATTTGTTACTTCTAGGCTGGATTACTGCAATTCCTTATTATCAGGCTGCTCGAAAAAGTCCATTAAGACTCTTCAGCTGATCCAGAATGCTGCAGCACGTGTTCTGACAGGAACCAGGAAAAGAGATCACATTTCTCCTGTCTTAGCTTCTTTGCATTGGCTTCCAGTAAAATCCAGAATAGAATTTAAAATCATTCTTCTTACCTACAAAGCTCTTAATGGTCAGGCACCATCTTATCTTAAAGAGCTCATAGTACCTTACTACCCCACCAGAGCACTGCGCTCCCAGAATGCAGGGTTACTTGTGGTTCCTAGAGTCTCCAAAAGTAGACTAGGAGCCAGAGCGTTCAGCTATCAAGCTCCTCTCCTGTGGAACCAGGTTCCAGTTTGGGTTCAGGAGGCAGACACCATCTCCACATTTAAGAGTAGGCTTAAGACTTTGCTCTTTGATAAAGCTTATAGTTAGGGCTGGCTCAGGTAGTCCTGAACCATCCCTTAGTTATGCTGCTATAGGCCTAGACTGCCGGGGGATTTCCCATGATGCACTGAGCTCCTCTCTCCTCTACTTTCTCTCCCTCTGTATGCAACCTTATCCCATTATTGCATGTTACTAACACAACTTCTCCCCTTTCTGGTAGTCTTGTGCTTTCTCGTCTCTCTCTCTCCTATCACTTCCTGCAGGTTTTCTGGCTCTGGAGCTGTGGAGTCTGGAGCTGTGGTTGCGGGTCACCTGCTGCCCCCGTGTTCCTGCTCGACACCCTCTACTGCAACGACTATTGTTGCTAGTCTTATTGTTATTATAATCATTAACATTACGATTGTTACCATTAACACTATTATAAATATCTGTACCATTTTTCATTTAGTCTATAGCAACATTACCTTCACTGTGTGTACCTCTGTGTGTATATTGTGTAGGCTGCCTCCCTCCCCTCCCTCTCTCCTTACATCTCTCTCTCTCTCTCTCTCTCTCTCTCTCTCTCTCTCTCTCTCTCTCTCCCCAACCGGTCGAGGCAGATGGCCGCCCACCCTGAGCCATGGTTCTGCTCAAGGTTTCTGCCTCTTAAAAGGAAGTTTTTCCTTGCCTCTGTCGCCTAGTGCTTGCTCTTGGTGGGAACTGTTGGGCTTCTGTAAATAGCATCATAGAGTACGGTCTAGACCTGCTCTTTTTATGAAAAGCGCTGTGAGATAACTGTTGTTGTGATTTGGCGCTATATAAATAAAATTGAATTGAATTGAATCAGATCCTATTGCAGAGACTGGAACATTTCATTGGCATTAAAGGAACAGCTCTAAGCTGGTTTAAGTCCTATTTATCAGATCGATTTCAGTTTGTACATGTTAACGATGAGTCCTCCATGCATGCCAAAGTTAGTCATGGAGTTCCACAAGGATCTGTCCTCGGACCAATCCTCTTCACTTTATATATGCTTCCTTTAGGCAATATTATTAGGAAATATTCCATAAGCTTTCATTGTTATGCAGATGATACTCAGTTATATCTATCGATCAAGCCAGATGAAACTCATCAGTTAGCTAAACTTCAAATGTGCCTTCAGGATGTTAAAACCTGGATTACCTGTAATTTTCTAATGTTAAACTCAGATAAAACTGAAGTTATTGTTCTGGGGCCCAAGCACCTCCATGACGCATTATCTAAAGATATAGTTTCCCTTGATGGCATCGCCCTGCCCTCTGTGAGGAATCTTGGAGTTATCTTTGATCAGGACATGTTGTTTAAGTCTCACATTAAGCAAATTTCAAGGACCGCCTTTTTTCACCTACATAATATTGCGAAAATCAGGAACATCCTGTCTAAAAATGATGCAGAAAAACTAGTCCATGCATTTGTTACTTCTAGGCTGGATTACTGCAATTCCTTATTATCAGGCTGCTCAAAAAAGTCCATTAAGACTCTTCAGCTGATTCAGAATGCTGCAGCACGTGTTCTGACAGGAACCAGGAAAAGAGATCACATTTCTCCTGTTTTAGCGTCTTTGCATTGGCTTCCAGTAAAATCCAGAATAGAATTTAAAATCATTCTTCTTACCTACAAAGCTCTTAATGGTCAGGAACCATCTTATCTTAAAGAGCTCATAGTACCTTACTACCCCACCGGAGCACTGCGCTCCCAGAATGCAGGGTTACTTGTGGTTCCTAGAGTCTCCAAAAGTAGACTAGGAGCCAGAGCATTCAGCTATCAAGCTCCTCTCCTGTGGAACCAGGTTCCAGTTTGGGTTCAGGAGGCAGACATCATTTCCACATTTAAGACTAGGCTTAAGACTTTCCTCTTTGATAATGCTTATAGTTAGGGCTGGCTCAGGTGAGTCCTGAACCATCCCTTAGTTATGCTGCTATAGGCCTAGACTGCCGGGGGACTTCCTATGATGCACTGAGCTCCTCTCTCCTCTACTTTCTCTCCCTCTGTATGCAACCTCATCCCATTATTGCATGTTACTAACACAACTCCCTTTCCGGTAGTCTTGTGCTTTCTCGTCCCTCTCCTCTCTCCTCCTATCACTTCCTGCAGGTGTTTCTGGCTCTGGAGCTGTGGAGTCTGGATCTGTGGCTGCGGGTCACCTGCTGCCCCTGTGTTCCTGCTCAACACCCTCTGCTACAACAACTATTGTTACTAGTCCTATTATTATTATTGTTATTATAATTATTAACATTACGACTGTTATCATTAACACTACTATAAATATCTATACCATTTTTTATTTAGTCTATAACAACATCACCTTTACTGTCTGTAACTCTGTGTGTGTATATTGTGTAGGCTGCCTCCCTCCCCTCTCTCTCCTTCCATCCCTCTCTCTCTCTCTCTCCCCTTCACCCCCAACCGGTCGAGGCAGATGGCCGCTCACCCTGAGCCATGGTTCTGCTCGAGGTTTCTGCCTCTTAAAAGGAAGTTTTTCCTTGCCTCTGTCGCCTAGTGCTTGCTCTTGGTGGGAACTGTTGGGCTTCTGTAAATAGAATCATAGAGTATGGTCTAGACCTGCTCTTTTATGAAAAGCGCTGTGAGATAACTGTTGTTGTGATTTGGCGCTATATAAATAAAATTGAATTGAATTGAATAATGTTTTACGTTAGGTGAAGAAGATTTTTGGCCACAATAAAACACATTTCTAAGTAACATGACCTCTCTCTATATATATGTGTGTGTGTGTGTGTATATATATATATATATGTGTGTGTGTGTGTGTGTGTGTGTATATATATATGTGTGTGTGTGTATATATATTACTTTTAGTTAGTTTTCCAAACTTACAATATAGTTTTAGTAATGTTTTTTTTGTAAAGCCTCGTTTTTATTTTTATTTCAGTTAACGACAATGTTTTTTCACATATAGTTTCGTTATTTCGTTCGTCTTCGTTTACGTTAAAAAAGCTTGCCATTCACCACATTACTCTTCAATGAGTTTCAGCTGTGGCCCTAAATTGCATCCACATTTTGGCAGATTCCACGAAACTTTGTGTTTTTTAGCTGATTCAATTTAAATCATCAAATTCTGCAATTCCGTCGTGTTTTCCGCATCGTGGAAATCATAGGTCCCTACATAAAAGGGGCAGCTGTGGCTCAGGGGGAAGAGCAGTCGTAGTTGGTGGTTTGATCCCAGGCTCCCCTGGCCTGCATGTCTCAGTGTCCTGGTGCAAGAACCACTAATTGCTCCCAGTGGCATGAATGTGTGCGAATGAGTGAATTTTTGTTTCTGATGAGGAGTTGACATCTTAGTCTCTGCTCATCAGCGGTTGAATGTGTTTGTGAAGGGGTTAATGTGATGTGGTGTAAAGCGCTTCAAGTGGTTGGAATGACTAGAAAGGCACTATACAAATACAGAGCATTTACATTACTAGCTTCAAAGGCACATTGACGAAACTGATTCAATTACTAAATTTCAAATTGTAAATAGTTACAATGCTCGTTACTGCCATCATATATCTGAAACAAACATTTCCACTGTTTTGACAGAAACTGTAATACTGAAACATGTCAGATTTTTGTTTTTTTACTGCAGAACTGCAACTGTAGAAATACACAGTTAGATTATAAAGCTAATCTGTATAGAATTTCTGTGATGAGAGCATCTTTTAGATTATTCTGATGGTACAATTTTTTGTTTTGTAGTCTATGTATAGCCCATTCATTCTGTGTCTTTAGGCCTGATGTGTTGTTAATACTACTACAAGTGGGCACCTGTAAGAAAAGTTCACATCGTACACATAGTGGCTTTAAATCTGTTTAAAATTTAATTAGAAATAGCCTACTATGGTTAAAATAAATGGAAAAATGCATAATTACGTACTTGTAACCAAGAGATGATTTGTCTACATCACATTTTTGTGATCTATCACGGAAATTTAAAAACCTTAGCTGATTTCTGATAGATACGGACTAACATATATATTTTAATTAATGTATGTAGATACACCCTTATAGCTGCATTAACTCTTGAAATGTCCTCACTCCCAAAGTCCTCTGACAGGGTGTAACCAGGAGCAAAAGCTCTTGACTGACCTGTGCCATGAAGACCCAGAAGGCCCGAGGTGTTACAACAGCTTCACCTTTCTGCCATCAAAAGTCTCACTTCAACTTACGAGGCAGAAACAAGAAAGACAGAGTTGTCCAAGGCAAGCTTCGCATCCGCTCCCTGCCTGGAGTTTTCCTGGTGGTGGGAGTTATCGTGGTGGTTGTTGGCACAGCTCTGGCTGTGGCGGGATACTGGCCCTACCGGATATCAAGATCATCCATCTTGGGAGCTGCAGAGGGGGAAAGTATCTCTGACTCGCAGACATCTGGCTGGAGTCTGGGAGCTAAGGGCCTCCTATCTACAGCCAGCCTGATCCACAGTGAACGGATGAAGCTCTTGGGACCTGTAATCATGGGGGTGGGACTCTTCATTCTCATATGTGCCAACACAGTCCTGTACGAGAACCGGGACAGAGAGACTCAGATGCTGCTGGCTCAGATGCGTAGTGTAATCTGTTCAGTGTCTGCAGCTGTGCCCTCAGCGGACCTTAAAGAAATAGCAACAGCCAACTCGATGGCAAAACACTACCAGTGGGTAAGCAGCTTACCAGCGGCCCATGTCAGCATCCTCTGTTTGCAGCAGCTGGCCAGCTCTGAGCCCTTGCTCCAGACCACACACTCCAGAGACCAGGAGGACAGCGTGATGGGCATCTACCAGCAAGCTGTTCTCCAGACAGAAGACCACCACCACCAGGAGTCAGAGCCTCCACCTTGCTTCCACTCCAAATCCATCTCACGTAATTCCAGTCAGACAGACTTTAATGCACAGGCTGGTACTGAGCACAAGGACAAGCCCAACAACTGCCTAGTGTCTGCCAGCTCCATATCCCTAGGGTTGGACAAGGTGGATATCCTGACTGCCCAGCCGAGGCGCTGCCACAGTATGAGCTACAGGACTAACCCTTACATAGCACTAACTGTTGTGCTTCTTGAGGAAGGACTCCACGCCCTCGGAGAGGAGGGTCAAATAAATCAGCCGCTAGTCACAAGGAGAGAAGCTAGTTCACAGGTTTGCATGAACATCCCCAGGCAGTTTATGGGTGCAGTTGAGCAAACTCACAGAAGCTGGCCTCGGCTAGACCAGTGCAGTGGGAGACGATACCTGAGACTTGAGAACAAAGAGGACTCAGCGGACAAACTGCTGGATCAGTTAGAGCAGCAGTGTACTCAGTGGGATAAGAGTTTTGGCTCTGGGCCTTTCCAGTGATAGCTGCTTAAGCTATACAGTTCAGAGGGTACATCCTGACAACCAAGAAGTAATGATAGTTTCCCCTGGATTTTCTCCTATATAGATTGTGTGGGGCAGAGAGAAACTAAGCCCTGGATCATTTGGAGTACAGTATTTCTCACAAGGTTCATCTGTTCTCAATCTTAAATTGAATATTAATACACAGAGGTTATTGTCTTTGCTTGGCTAGATTTGGCAGAAATGCCCTTGTAACTCAATGCCAAATTGGGGTTGCCTGTTTCCAGGACATAGTGTGCACAACCAAGTGAGGGAGAAATAGACGGGTGCAGATTGTTTTCACTGTGCAGTCGATTTAAAACCAAACTACCTGTCCTCCTGAACCCATAAAGCGCTGACAGCTCTTGATAAATGCAAGCACAGAAAAGTTTGACTTTTTTTACTCAGCTGATGTCCCATACTCTAAATGCAATGCATGGCAGTGATGTACAGTATGTTACATCTTAATACTTATGCAGAGCAATGTCTTTGATTGTTTTATTTGCACAAGAAGTAGTGATGGTCAAAAGATTATTTTATTTTATTTTAAGAGAAATTATTTCATTAACATTTTGTATGACGCCCATGTCTATGATGCATTATACAGCATTATACCTTTCTTATACCAATGTATAATTATAGTTATAAGTACTATATTCATAATGCTTTCTAACAATTATCATAGCACAGTATTGAGTTATGACATATGGCCAAGTATACTTCATAATTGCTGCATAAAAATCACAACAACAGCATGTCTACTAGAAAGTAAAATTAATGTCTGTGGGCAAGTCATTAAATGTTACTGACACACACATCATAGCTGGAACTGCTGGAATAGTGTGTGACTTGATCCGAACCACTTTGTTTGTTTCCCATTTAGAGAGCCAGGGCTGAGTATAAGCACCAGATACTTTTTTTCAGTGCACACACAGAATGGACAGCTAGAGGACAGTGAGAAGATATGGGTCCTAACAGAAATTGAGTACTCCAATTTGACACAACATTGTGATGATGAACAACTAAATGATTGACATTTACATTTCACTAATTTAATGTTTTCCAAAAATAACATAGTAGTAATACATTATAATATCATATATAACTATAATGCATTATAATTACATTATTATGCGTTATAATCACATTATGCATTATAAAATGGTTATAATGTATTACAACTATGGTAATTATGATACACTAAGATCCTCCTAACTTTTTTATCATTCACCAAGTTAATTCCTGAGATCAGCAAGCAGGACAAATTACTTATTAAGAGTATGGTCTTACAAAGAGTACGTTCTAGATCTCCACAATGTGTAAAATATATAAATAAAATTTATTTGAATTAATTCAGTGCAGAACAGCACATGGCCAAGTAACACTCACGCACCATGTTATGTTTTTATTTTGGTATATTATGTCACATTTTGTTTTGCTCTTTGTACAGCGTTATCTTTATTTATCTTAAATGATCAAAAATAACAAAATGTTCAGGTGTCTCTTTGTTTTGGCGGTGTTTAATCCTTGACATTTTGTGAAAAGGAATATTTTTAATTACAGGTGCTAACACGGAGGGTAATCATAGATACAGTATCTCACACTACTGTGTACACCGCTCACATTTTTGTAAATATTTGATTATATCTTTTCATTTGAACACATTTTTACTTAGGAGTGTACTCACTTTTGTTGCCAGCGGTTTAGACATTAATGGCTGAGTGATGTGTTATTTTGTGTTATACAAGTTGTACACCCACTACTTTACATTGTAGCAAAGTATCATTTTTTCAGTGTTGTCATATGAAAAGATATAATCAAATATTTACATAAATGTAAGGGGTGTAATACTGTAATATAGGAAATTAGATACTTAAGTATAGTGTACAGGCAGCACTTTGTTCTAAAATCATTGGACTGAAAGAGAGAGGCCTTAATGCTTTCTGTAACCAACAAATCATCCGGAAGGCAGCAAGTATATTAGCCTCTCTGGGACATGCCCTGGCAGGTGAATTCTCTCTGTTGCCATCTGAGCGTCATTATGCACTACCTGCGTGCAAAACATACCACCACTCCAAATCTTTTATGAGACTTTTTAACTCCCTGTAGGGTCCTTTATGGGTTTTCAAATGCGCACATACTATTTGTATTGCACATTACATAATCTGGCATATTACTATTATTTATTCAGGTTCTGGGTCCACTTGCCTGGTTGCATGTTGTGTGTGTTTTGCATTGTGTAGGCTACTTGTTGTTCTTAACTAAACTTAACTTTATTTTAAGTACCCCTATTTAGCATAAAATCAGTATATAAGCATTGAATAAATGGTTTATCATACACTATAATGTAGATTAAATATAATGCAGATATACACCAAGGCTTTATTGGCATTTTGACAAATCAACTAACTATAACTCTTCCCTGTGGGAAACCAATAATAGAGGCTTCTGTATAAATGGATAATGAATACAATATAGTAAAACACTGTTGTAAAAGTATAAAATATATCTTATAGCACACATATAATGTGGTAATAAATGCAAAATAGGGGGACCTAAAATAACATGTTAGCAATTTGGTTAACAAACCTGTGATTTTCTGACTACTTTTTTTCGTGACCTGTTTGACTTCTTTTGGGTGATGTCACTGTGGATGTCAGCTATTTACTTGAAGATTACAATGTTATTATTACTAGTAAGAATTATGGCCAAAACTATGAAAATAAGACTCAATTATGTTCATCTTTGGTATCCTTATTATAATGACGGAAACTGCCTTTGTTGTCCTTCTTGTGGTCACCCCCATCCCTGTGCACCTAACACTATATGCTGATGTGGAGAGACTTTCTTTCTGTTTGTGCTGTCTGTTCTGTATGCCATGTGTGACACTATGTGTTCTAAATGTATACAAAGCAATATGAGAGGTCTGACAGAACAATCACTGGTTGTGTCTTGCCCTGTGTTGAACATTGAATTAAACAGCATTGCCATGACTATGTTGCAAATATAAGGCAAAGCAAAAGCAGCTCCTGTTTGCTGTCGTCTCATGTATTCAAGCTGTCAGGGTAATGGCACTAGGTTGAATATGCATGCAGCATATAATCATCTTTCCATGGTTGCTATTCAGACCTCATCTCCTCACCCCAAAGGAGACTTTGCATTTCATCCATAGCTGAAAATATCCAGCTGAGGTCCACATGTGTATATATAATATATCCAATGCATTAGTGTCTGTCATGTAGGGATTAGTACAACAGTTGCATCTGCAGAATGAAGCAAGACCAGCATAATTAATACCACATCTGAAATTTGTATTTTCACCCCATTCATAACATAATTATAATATTCAAAAGGCAGTGAAACCAGTGGGTCATTGGAAAAAGAAAATATAACAAACAAACATTAACACATTTTGAACAGAACCACCAAGCACTGTTTGGGTGATTTCCTGTTTAACAAAACTAGGCTAATGTGATGTTTGTTAGTGTAAAGCTAAACCCAGTTTATTTTGCTAGATTCTTCATTATAGCTGCTAATTTTCCGCCATACATTTTACTTACTTTAAACATCTATACACTTGTTCTGCTTAAGCACTCATCTAGCTAAATCCCACAGTAGTTTACTCTATTCAATTTTGCTAGCTACAGTACTTTAGCTTTGCAGCTAGCAATGGTTTCTCTCCTGCTCTGGCTTGCTTGGTGTGCCAAATGTTTAACTATTCCTCTGACTCCTTTGTCATGGTACGTGTAATAAATGTAGTTTATTTATCACGTTGGAGGCAAGCATATAGTGACTGTGTTTGCCCTTAATCTGGTTTACTGCACCAGTATGAACCCAAAATAAACATTATGCAGGGATTTAATTGCAATAAATGTATCATAAGGATCATGATGCCGATTTGTTCAACAGGTCTGTCCGTAAGATGACAAACAAACCATTTTTAAGATGCTTGTTTCCTGAATAAATTTGGGATAGACAGTAGAGCCCAATCGGGAATTTTAAGTCCGATACCGATTTTGATATTTGAGGATTTTGAAATCCGAGAGCTGATGTATCGGCCAATATTGTTTTTCCTCTTATTTTAAGAAACATTTGTTATGTTGAGACCTCACCAAGATACCATGACATAATGCAGAACAACAAAATATATTAAAGTTTTGATAAATAAGAGTCAAATGTATAAAACTTCAGAAAACATTTTTAAAATATATAGTACTACTACTAATGAACATGAACGTGTGTGTATTGTGGGGGCCAGCGATACAGAAACTATAAAAATACCAATAGTACTACTACTAAAAATAATAATATAGGCAAATAATTATATATATATATTAGTATTTATTACCTTACATATAATCTGCCACAATGACTACTTTCTACTAGTTCATCACCAGCACTCTGTTAATTCTATCCAAAGCTACAGAAACCATTTCTTAACACATTTCTGCCTTTTTGATACAGTGACTGCGGTCAGCTGATGTTTTTTTCTGTGGTGCTGCAGGGTTGTTAACAGAGGAGCTGCAGCACGCCCTTTGGTGGGCAAACTATGCAACACTCATGACATGAGGGAAGGATCCAACTCTCTACATTTACATTTACTCATTCATTTAACTGACGCTTTTATCCAAAGAGACTTATAATTGTTATTTAGGTCAGCGGTTGCAAGTAGGAGCAACTAGGGGTTAAGTGTCTTGCTCAGGGACACGTTAGTGGACATAGTGTCACAGATAGGAATTGAACCCGGGTCTCTCACACCTAAGGCGTGCATTGTTCCATCACCACCCCTGTATTTCTTTTTCATAGTCATAGTCATGTTATAAATGCTGAAGCATGTCTGCAAGTAGCTTATTTTGCCCAATATAGTTTATTACAACTGATTACACACGTTTTCAAAACTATGTCTCCTTTTTTCAAAACTCTACACATAATTCCCCAAACTGCTCACACAAAATGCAAAATGCCTCATGTCCTTCAAAATGAAACACTGCATTCAAAATGCCATAAACACATGTGAAAATGAAGCACTTGCATCAGATGGCAAACACTTTTTTCAAAATAGTAAGTTCTTTGATAGACCATTTACACACTGTTGTTCTAAAGCTAAAGCTCTTTTGTCTTTCATAGGCTTATGTGTACATTTCCATACAATGTTCTAGAGTGAAAGTAATCTGCTAGGAGGTGCTGAAAAGTACACTGTAAACACCAATGCAATGTTGAAACAGCAAAGATTTATTTAGCAAAACATTACTGTTGTAGCAGTAGCACAGTGTTGTATACAGCAGCATACAAAAAAAGGAAACCATATACATATGTAAACCAAAAGTATTATTTTTACTTTTATTGCCAAAAATAATTAATACTTGTTTTACAGTACTGTACTGCTAAAATAGCCCCACTCCAGTGTATTTTGGCATTATTATGATATGATATATTTCACTTCATGTCATTTTCTGACAATGTTTATTAGTCACACTGTTCGCTAAATATATTTTGACAAATAACTTAATTTTGTGCTCAAAGTTGCTAAGTTGCTAAAACGGAACGATGACGTATGACGTAGTAGAATCTGCAGGTAATATGTCAACCTCCAAGTTTGTAGCAGGCACAATGTCATGCCTCTGCATACGAACGCCAAACTGAAAAAGCTTGTCAACTTATCTTGCATTTTACTTTGTTATATCTCTCTGTGTAGGTATGTCTGTTTATCTGGAAATGGGAAATCAGAGAAGGCTTAAGTTGAGGAGGTATGCTAATGGTTAATTAAATGGTGAGCTGTGCACTGTGAAATCTTTCAGATATTTTATTCACCCTAGAGAACAAACAATGTTAATTGACATAAATAAGAAGCATCGTCACCCACAACCTCAAATGTCAAAATGTTCTGATAAGACACCACTGTTGGTGTGTACAGAACAACATCCATTCTTATTATTCTTACATATCGTTGATTGTATGAATAATATGATACACATCATTTGGTTAGGGTACTAGATAGACGTATGTGTAATTCCAGTGATGTCCAGTGGTCATGTAAAAGGTGTTTGTCCCTTTTCTGATTTCTTATTTTTTTTGCATGTTTGTCACACTGAAATGTTTCAGATCATCAAACAATTTGAAATATTAGACAAAGATAACACAAGTATACACAAAATGCAGTTTTTAAATGAAGGTTTGTATTATTAAGGGGGGAAAAATCCGAACTTACATGGCCCTGTGTGGTTTAGTGATTGCCCCCTAAATCTAATGACTGGTTGGGGCACCCTTAGCAGCAACAACCGCAATCAAGCGTTTGCGATAACTGGCAATGAGTCTCCTACAACGCTGTGGAGGAGTTTTGGCTCACTCATCTTTGCAGAACTGATGTAATTCAGCCACATAGGAGGGTTTTAGCCTTAACCGCTTTTTTAAAGTCATGACATAACATCTCAATCTAATTCAGGTCAGGACTTTGACTAGGCTAAGTCTTCACTGCAACCAATTTTTTTTGTTATAGTGTACCGAGCACCTGGCCCGTCTGAATTTGCAGAGTTTTTGTCAACTTTAGTCCTTAAAACGGACAAAGTTATTATTGTAGGGGATTTTAATACGTGGACGTTGAGAACGACAGCTTTAGTACCGCGTTTATCTCTCTGTTAGATTCCATTAGCTTCTCTCAGAGTGTTCATGAACCAACTCACTGTTTTAACCACACCCTCGACCTTGTTCTGGTATATGGTATTGAAATTGAACATTTAATAGTGTTCCCACAGAATCCCTCTTTATCCGACCACTCTTTGATAAATTTTGAGTTTGTATTGCTGAACTACACGCCATTGGGCAAAAATTTTTAAACAAGATGTCTGTCTGATCGTGCTGTAGCTAAATTTAAGGATGCGATTCCATCAGCTAAATTCATCATCAAGTCACAAAGTAACGGAGGACTCCTATGCTAATTTCAGTCCCTCCAAAATTGTAATCTTAACTGGCACCAACTTATCTCTAAACTCAGGAACCTTAGAAACAGCTGTAGAACCAGATATATGTTTAGACTGTTTTGCTTCCCTCAATCTTAACCAACAAACTTCAATAATTTCTTCATCAAACCATCGTCCTCTTAGACCCCATCCCGACTAGGCTGTTTAAAGTTTTACCCCTAGTCAGCACTTCTATACTAGATATGATCAATCTATCTCTATCAACAGGCTATGTACCACAGTACTTTAAAGTAGCTGTAATTAAACCTCTTCTGAAAAAGCCCAACCTTGATCCAGATGTTTTAGACCAATATAGACCTATATCTAACCTTCCATTTCTCTCTAAGATCCTGGAGAAAGCAGTTGCTAAAAAGCTGTGTCAGCTGTCTACATAGCAATAGTTTATTTGAGGATTTTCAGTCAGGATTTATAGCTCATCATAGAACAGAGACAGCACTGGTGAAAATTACTAACGACCTCCTTATTGCATCAGACAAAGGACTAGTACTACTAGATCTTAGTGCTGCATTTGATACCATTGATCATCAGATCCTATTACAGAAACTTGAACATTTCATTGGCATTAAAGGAACCACTCTAAGCTGGTTTAAGTCCTATTTATCAGGTCGATTTCAGTTTGTACATGTTAATGATGAGTCCTCCATGCACGCCAAAGTTAGTCATGGAGTTCCACAAGGATCTGTGCTCGGACCAATCCTGTTCACTTTATATATTCTTCCTTTAGGCAATATTATCAGGAAACATTCATTGTTATGCAGATGATACTCAGTTTTATCTATCGATCAAGCCAGATGAAACTAATCAGTTAGCTAAACTTCAAATGTGCCTTCAGGATGTTAAAACCTGGATGGCCTGTGTTTTTCTAATGTGAAACTCAGATAAAACTGAAGTTTTTGTTCTGAGGCCCAAGCACCTCCGTGACGCATTATCTAAAGATATAGCTTCCTATGGCGTTATTTTTTTGTCAAATGTTATGAGCGTGTAAGACATGCTCACGAGCACATTGTGTTATTTCACACACGCAAAAATTAACCTTCAGCTGGCATGATAAAATTACTCGCGCACAAATTCAACAACCGAGAGTTGTACAGGTAGCTGCGAGCGAGCGCCTGGCATACTCTCATAGGTTAACTCTGCTTGTACAGTGGAACCTGCTCGCGCGCAGCGGTCTTCTGCTCGCAGAACGCAGTTTTGCTTGCTCAGCTGATTTCTGCTCGCTCGAGTCTACATGACTTTTGACAATTTGTATATATATATATCCAACGAGGTTTAAAATGAAGGGCAACTGGACTTGGTTGAAGATACTGGAAGACGTTTCGTCCCTCATCCAAAGGACTTCTTCAGTTCTGACTGACTGGCAGGGAAACTCAGCTATTTAACCTCAGTGGGGTCGTTGGCCCGGGTCATCGATACCGCTGGTTCGTTAGTGTTCCTTGTTTCTGTGACGACAGTCGTTACGGTCATTAAGACTAACTGTGGCCAAGACTGAACGACCATCGTTGGTATCTTCACCTGAGGCCAATAGGTTACGTTTGTTGAGTTTCCTGGGAAGTGATGAAAGGACAGCATTGTATGTGGTGGCGTAGACCCCCTCCCCTGTTCAATGACGGCTTCTCGACCCTGGTGTAGATGCTTCCTTGACACCTCTTTCAAACCATCCATCTTCTCTGTCTAAAATGTGCACCTGGTGGTCCTCAAACGAGTGTCCTCTGTCCTTCAGATGTAAGTAGACTGCAGAGTCTTGACCTGAGGTATTTTAGACAGAGAAGATGGATGGTTTGAAAGAGGTGTCAAGGAAGCATCTACACCAGGGTCGAGAAGCCGTCATTGAACAGGGGAGGGGGTCTACGCCACCACATACAATGCTGTCCTTTCATCACTTCCCAGGAAACTCAACAAACGTAACCTATTGGCCTCAGGTGAAGATACCAACGATGGTCGTTCAGTCTTGGCCACAGTTAGTCTTAATGACCGTAACGACTGTCGTCACAGAAACAAGGAACACTAACGAACCAGCGGTATCGATGACCCGGGCCAACGACCCCACTGAGGTTAAATAGCTGAGTTTCCCTGCCAGTCAGTCAGAACTGAAGAAGTCCTTTGGATGAGGGACGAAACATCTTCCAGTATCTTCAACCAAGTCCAGTTGCCCTTCATTTTAAACCTCGTTGGATAACTATGACCTGGATGACTGAGAATCTTCATAGACATATATATATATATATATTTGTTATACCTTGATTGACAGCTCCCATTACAGGAAGCACGGAGTTGGGTTAACTTACCACCGAAGAAGAGTTGGGTAAGTGAATGAGTTTTCTAATATACATAAAATGTCTTTGACCACGTATAAAATGCTGCGCAGGTCATAGTTAAATCAGTTGTCATCGATGTATATTGCGAACGATGAAGCCTACGTTTTGTTAAGTAAGTTAACATTAACGTTACATACTTTTGAGCAACAAGTAACGTAACTAGCTAGCTAACTTAGCCTATCCGTTTTGTAGCTAGCGCCTTAGCCAACACTTGTGATGCTGGTCACCTGAGACGCATTTTAAAACTTTTAACCTTTAAAAACTGCATCTTAGACAACTAACGTTAGGGTAACTAAATCATAGCATAATTGTTTTCACATGTCAAACTGCTATTCTTATTGACGCTGGTTTAATGCATTGGATTTTGCAGGCTAACATCCAATGCAGTAAAATACTGTTTTGAATGTTGGGTAACTTAGCCACATGGTCACATTGTTCCCTTATTGTATTTTTGTGTGGATCCAACCCATCTTCCCTCTTATAGATGTAAGAAAAAATGGCAGACGCAAAAGAGGAGGTGCTATAACTAACTATTTTCTAAAATGTTTATTACGTTAAAGTAGTTAATTTGTGGTGGTGTTTGTTTCAGTTACATTTATTTATTTCTCCCCATTCCTCTAGGACAATTTGCGCAATATGGCCCTCAATTTGGTGGCCAGGCTGAGAGCTACATTGAATAATTCAACACCAAACAGTATGTATCATGAGTTACTATCTTTATTAGGTTGCCAGCTCTAGACAACATGTGTGGTTTGATTACATTATGTTTCTTTCCTTATATACATATAACAATATATAAATACTGTTTTTGGAACAACTTATTGCTTTCATCATGGAAGTGTTGCTGTCATTATCATACAGCTCACCTATTCATTTAGCCTATAACACAACAGAAGCTACATGATGTCAGTGAATTAATTATGTTGAATGAGCAATGAAGTTCAGGGACAGTGCAACGTACAGTCAAGCTCAGCCAGGGTATCCAGACAGGACACATCCCAGGAACCACAAGAGCACAATGTGGTGCGTGGACCTGCACAGGCACCTTCAGGAACTGCAGTTCAACAGAATATGGCCAGATTTGGATGTTGTTCAAAGGATGCATCTCAGATGTTTCAACAACAGCCCTCTTCAGTTCCTCACACAGTTGTTTGACTGCTGATTCAAATTAATTTTAATTTCATCTACTCCTCTTTATACAGGTGTTTCCCTGGACTATTTAAAGATAGGCAGAAGTGAAGGACTCCTTCGTGATTGTCCAAAAAAAGGTCAGGCACCAAAACAACGCCAATCCAATTCTTTCTTCTGGACAGCCCAACAGAGAGAACCCCCAAACCATCTGATGAGCTAATGCTTTTACAAGCTGGGTTAGGAAGAAGTCCCAGAGGATGCTGGCCATAATGAGGTATGTGGTATGACACTTAATGAAGTAAGAACTCAAATTTGCACAAAATATTATTAACATATACTGAAACAGCATATCCGGTGAAAACAGTAGTAAATATTTGAACTTAAACAGGAGGATCAGGTCAACGGAAACTCAACTTGTTGACACCTGAAGGGAGGCAAGTGCTGTCTCTACATTATGCCCCTCCAGAACACACTGGACATTTCTCCCCTACCCTTCACAGCTCTGGAGTTCCAGGCCATGCCGAAAGCCCGGTGTTTGTCATGCCAGGAGTATGTGCCCCTGCAGCTCCTCAGTCTTCTTGTCAAGACATGTATCCAGTCTAAAGTCAAGGTTGAGGTATGGCTTGCTGACTTGAAACTATAACATTGATGTTCTTTCTCCTTATTTGATGTACAGGTTGGTGTTGTCATTTCTTAAATTTCACAGCAACTATTGGATGGTGGGACCCTGTTAGCAGTGTCCCTGTCAGCTTAACCCACAATTGCTTCTGGCACTGTTGTTTAGCGATTGTTTTTTGTAAGTCATCAGTCTTGATATTTAATTTTATAGACCCACTGTGATGATGACATTATCAAGTTGGACGATGAAGTGGTAAGCTATCAATACAAATGAAGAGATCATACATAGTATTTCATATTATTGAGCCATACATTTAGATTTTATTTGCAATATATTTAATGTGAATGACCCAGTAATGTTTTACAGGCATCTGGTGATGTGCAGCCATCACATTTGGAGAGTAAGGTGAGCAAACTGCAGTGCTCCATCAAATTGCTTGTGTTTCTTCTTAAGATTTAGGTTTTAAGAATTAACCAGTGAAATGTTTTACATGATCTGTTCTCATTAAATAGCATGTTTACATCTGACCTCTGAAACGGTACATCTGCATTTTTAATGGATAATTTAACACGGTTATTTCTTATTTTCATAGGTTGCTTGTCCATTGTGCAGTCAACTATTTACAAAAGACGACATCTATGTGCATGCAAGTGTCTGCGGGGAGAGGTAAAAGCTTTTCTAAGTTTCTTCATAGTATCTTACAAAGTTTAATGCATTTTGTATCTACTTGATTAAAATGCTTAATCCCACTGTAGAGTCCCCTCATCACCCCCCCCCCCCTTTTATTAAAGAATTTGGACAGATGATGGATTAAGGTTACCTGTTTATGGAATGTTTTGTTATTATTGATCTTTACAGCAGTACAAAGGAGGAAGATGCAGATATTAGTGAGGACAAAGATGAGCACTTCGGCAGGCATGCTGTAGAATAGTTTTTAATGGTATTGGATTATGATGCTTGCCTTGGTCTGTAGCACTGAATTCTCAACAATATTATTTTGATATTGTTGTGTAGCGCATCAGACATCTTGATGTCACTTGAAAAGAAAGTTGACACGTCTCGGTCATTCAACATCAATGTGACAAGAGAGGACCTGTTTCAAAGGGGGCTGAAACAGTGGGCCAGGCAAAAACAGGCCTCCCAAGAATCTCCTCAGGCCTTTTCCAAAAAAATAAGAAAACATTTCTAAGACAATATTTCTCCAGGGAATGCAGTAATAGACAGTAGCAGCGCTATGCTAAAGGTTTGACAGGTCCGACACTTTGTCGGATTTAGCAACAGTAACTAAGGGGGCTTTCTCTGGACCCCTGCCAAATCTGACCAGTGATGACATGTATAGCCGCATGTCGTCATTCCGCCGCTGGTTGTTGAGGTGGTGTCCAGCAAACGATGTGGGCTTTGTTGATCATTGGCAGACTTTCTGGGGAAGACCTGGTCTGATCCAGAGAGACGGCATCCATTCCACTTGGGAAGGAGCAGCTCTCATTTCTAGAAATCTGGCCAAGTTTATTAGTGGACCAAATCCATGACAACCCAGAGTTGAGACCAGGAGGCAGAGGGTTTAACACACCTCTCTGCCCTTCTTTTTCAGCAGTTACCCACCCAAAACCCTACGCAGAGTCGCAGTCTAACACACTTCTCTGCTCCTCCATTTCATGAGTTACTTAGTGAAAATCCTATAGTGACGGTGTCTGTCCCCCGACCATCGAAATTATTTAAATCAAAGGTAAACAGAAGAGGAGCTGTGCATAAAAACCTCATAAAAATTAAAACCACAAGAGCAATAGTGCAAATGAATAGGAGAGTTAAATGTGGACTCTTAAACATCAGATCTCTCTCTTCTAAAGGTGTACTAGTAAATTAACTAATATCAGATTATGATATTGATTTATTTTGTCTTACTGAAACATGGCTGGGTGATGGAGAATATGTTAGCCTAAATGAATCCACCCCTCCCAGTCATATTAATACTCACATTCCTTGAGGCACAGGCCGAGGAGGTGGAGCTGCAGCTATCTTCGACTCTAGCCTACTAATCAGCTCTAAACCTAAACCAAACTATAACTCATTTGAAAGCCTTGTTCTTAGTCTTTCGCACCCAAGTTGGAAATCACTGCAACCAATTCTCTTCGTTATAGTGTACCGAGCACCTGGCCCGTACTCTGAATTCTTATCTGAATTTGCAGAGTTTTTGTCAACTTTAGTCCTTAAAACGGACAAAGTTATTATTGTAGGGGATTTTAATATTCATGTGGATGTTGAGAATGACAGCTTCAGTACTGCGTTTATCTCTCTGTTAGATTCCATTGGTTTCTCTCA
The DNA here is from genome assembly GCF_014851395.1 of Micropterus salmoides. NCBI lineage: Eukaryota > Metazoa > Chordata > Actinopteri > Centrarchiformes > Centrarchidae > Micropterus > Micropterus salmoides. The sequence continues at coordinate 33,277,681 of NW_024040817.1, read as the reverse complement.
GAGTATTCATGAACCGACTCGCTGTTTTAACCACACCCTCGACCTTGTTTTGGTGTATGGTATGGAAATTGAACATTTAGTGGTGTTCCCACAGAATCCCTCTTTGTCCGACCACTGTTTGATAACTTTTGAGTTTGTATTGCTGAACTACTCGCCATTGGGCAAAAATTTCTATACAAGATGTCTGATAGTGCTGTAGCTAAATTTAAGGATGCGATTCCATCAGCTCTAAATACATTATCTAGTCACAAAGTTACGGAGGACTCCTATGCTAGTTTCAGTCCCTCCCAAATCGATCATCTTGTTGATAGTGCTGCAGGCTCGCTGCGAATGACACTCCACTCTGTAGCCCCTCTAAAAAAGAAAATACTAAAACAAAGACGGTTAGCTCCATGGTATAATACTGAAACTCGCAAATTAAAGCAAATATCGCGGAAACTTGAGAGGAATTGGCGTTCCACCAAAGTGGAAAATTCTCGTTTAATTTGGCAAGATAGTCTTAAAACTTATAGGAAGGCCCTCCGTAATGCTAGAGCAGCGTACTACTCGTCATTAATAGAGGAAAATAGGAACAACCCCAGGTTTCTTTTCAGCACTGTAGCCAGGCTGACAGAGAGTCACAGCTCTATTGAGCCAAGTATTCCCATAGCTCTCAGTAGTTACGATTTCATGAGCTTCTTTAATGATAAAATTCTAGCTATTAGAGACAAAATTCACCAAGACCTGCCCTCAACTGGCACCGACTTATCTCTTAACTCAGGAACCTTAGAAACAGCTGTAGAACCAGATACATGTTTAGACTGTTTTGCTTCCCTCAATCTTTACCAACTAACTTGAATAATTTCTTCATCTAAACCATCAACCTGCCTCTTAGACCCCATCCCGACTAGGCTGCTTAAAGATGTTTTACCCTTAGTCAGCACCTCTATACTAGATATGATCAATCTATCTCTATCAACAGGCTATGTACCACAGTACTTTAAAGTAGCTGTAATTAAACCTCTTCTGAAAAAGCCCAAACTTGATCCGGATGTTTTAGCCAACTATAGACCTATATCTAACCTTCCATTTCTCTCTAAGGTTCTGGAGAAAGCAGTTGCTAAACAGCTGTGTGACTTTCTACAGCGCAATAGTTTATTTGAGGATTTTCAGTCAGGATTTAGAGCTCAGAGACAGCACTGGTGAAAATTACTAACGACCTCCTTATTGCATCAGACAAAGGACTTGTCTCTGTACTGGTTTTATTAGATCTTAGTGCTGCATTTGATACCATTGACCATCAGATCCTATTGCAGAGACTGGAACATTTCATTGGCATTAAAGGAACCACTGTAAGCTGGTTTAAGTCCTATTTATCAGATCGATTTCAGTTTGTACATGTTAATGATGAGTCCTCCATGCATGCCAAAGTTAGTCATGGAGTTCCTCAAGGATCTGTCCTCGGACCAATCCTCTTCACTTTATATATGCTTCCTTTAGGCAATATTATCAGGAAACATTCCATAAGCTTTCATTGTTATGCAGATGATACTCAGTTATATCTATCGATCAAGCCAGATGAAACCCATCAGTTAGCTAAACTTCAAATGTGCCTTCAGGATGTTAAAACCTGGACGACCTGTAATTTTCTCATGTTAAACTCAGATAAAACTGAAGTTATTGTTCTGGGGCCTAAGCACCTCCGAAACGCATTATCTAAAGATATATGTTATATATATATATATGTTTCCCTGGATGGCATCGCCCTGGCCTCCAGCACCACTGTGAGGAATCTTGGAGTTATCTTTGATCAGGACATGTCGTTTAAGTCTCACATTAAGCAAATTTCAAGGACCGCCTTTTTTCACCTACGTAATATTGCGAAAATCAGGAACATCCTGTCTAAAAATGATGCAGAAAAACTAGTCCATGCATTTGTTACTTCTAGGCTGGATTACTGCAATTCCTTATTATCAGGCTGCTCAAAAAAGTCCATTAAGACTCTTCAGCTGATCCAGAATGCTGCAGCACGTGTTCTGACAGGAACCAGGAAAAGAGATCACATTTCTCCTGTTTTAGCTTCTCTGCATTGGCTTCCAGTAAAATCCAGAATAGAATTTAAAATCCTTCTTCTTACCTCCAAAGCTCTTAATGGTCAGGCACCATCTTATCTTAAAGAGCTCATAATACCTTACTACCCCACCAGAGCACTGCGCTCCCAGAATGCAGGGTTACTTGTGGTTCCTAGAGTCTCCAAAAGTAGACTAGGAGCCAGAGCGTTCAGCTATCAAGCTCCTCTCCTGTGGAACCAGGTTCCAGTTTGGGTTCAGGAGGCAGACACCATCTCCACATTTAAGAGTAGGCTTAAGACTTTCCTCTTTGATAAAGCTTATAGTTAGGGCTGGCTCAGGTGAGTCCTGAACCATCCCTTAGTTATGCTGCTATGGGCCTAGACTGCCGGGGGATTTCCCATGATGCACTGAGCTCCTCTCTCCTCTACTTTCTCTCCCTCTGTATGCAACCTCATCCCATTATTGCATGTTACTAACACAACTTCTCCCCTTTCTGGTAGTCTTGTGCTTTCTCGTCTCTCTCCTCTCTCCTATCACTTCCTGCAGGTTTTCTGGCTCTGGAGCTGTGGAGTCTGGATCTGTGGTTGCGGGTCACCTGCTGCCCCCGTGTTCCTGCTCGACACCCTCTGCTGCAACGACTATTGTTGCTAGTCTTATTGTTATTATTGTTATTATAATCATTAACATTACGATTGTTACCATTAACACTATTATAAATATCTGTACCATTTTTCATTTAGTCTATAGCAACATCACCTTCACTGTCTGTACCTCTGTGTGTATATTGTGTAGGCTCTCTCTCTCTCTCTCTCTCTCTCTCTCTCTCTCCCCAACCGGTCGAGGCAGATGGCCGCCCACCCTGAGCCATGGTTCTGCTCGAGGTTTCTGCCTCTTAAAAGGAAGTTTTTCCTTGCCTCTGTCGCCTAGTGCTTGCTCTTGGTGGAAACTGTTGGGCTTCTGTAAATATGTTGTTGTGATTTGGCGCTATATAAATTGAATTGAATTGTACTTGAAGTCACTGATCAGGATATAAAAAATCTGATGAAAGAGGTATTTAAACAGTTTACTGCATACATTTTTCCAAGTCAGGCATATAAAGTTATCAGAAAATGTTTGTCTCTTCTGCAAATATCAAGGTTGTGTGTCTTTCAGGTGGAAAATGCAGAAGGTGGAGAAAGGCTGAGACTTATCAGATACGATTGTGGCATGTGGCTACACTGGGCCAATAAATGTTGACCAAAAAAAGGCCATTATAGAGTAAGTTAAGGTAGTATTGAAATATTTGTCACAAAATGCTATGCTGCTGTGTTAACAATTTCACTCTGAATCAATACAGTATTATTTTCTTACTGTTTATTAGTGCCATCGCTTTGCATGCACTGGTGAGGCTGATCCTTATCTTGAACCAGCTGCGTGAGGGATTGAGGCTCTACGGAGTTCGGCAGACACTAAGGTAGCATTTTAAGGGCCTTGTTACCTGACCCTTTTTGTGCTTTGTTTCTATTTTCTACTGTGTACAAAGTTGTTCTACTGTTAAAAAGAATAAATCTAAAGATTTAACTGTGGTTGAAGTATATTTTATTTACATCACTTTCTGATCACCAAAACAAACATTAAACACCTGACAAAGCTTGAAGCACATATTCACGACATAGGAGGTAAAGGTCTCTAGTGTCAGTGTCTCCATTTTCTTCAATCAGCACCTGAAGCTCTAGTAGCTGCTGTTCATTCAATGAACACTCAAATTCAGGGACTGTTATCACACCATCCACGTCTTCTCCATAGTCAGCTGCAACATCCCAGTCGATGTCCGGCTCTTCAATATCCTGAAAGTCGAACAAGACAGAAAAATGCTGCTATCATTAGTCATCCCATGTTTACAGCATCTAATGTAATATGTTCATCCCAATTGTTTGGCTTTTCAACATTAGCTGAAGATATAAACATTTAGGGTTTGTATAACTATGCAACAAATTGATTTGATCAGGTGCGTAAATATTCTCTTTGGTGTTAAACAGTACAAGTGTACCTAATGAAGAGGTTACTCAGTGCATATGAACTGTATTACCAACAGTTGCATCAATTGTGATTGTTTCACCAGTTGAAGATGCGTGTTACACTGCTTAGAGCCTGGTGGGGCATTTCAAAGTTACATTAACAGCTCATATTGGATATAACATTTACTGTAGCAACTTAGAGTTGTTTTAAAAGAAAAAAAACAAAAAAACCCTGAAGATTCTCTGGCTGGTCAATTGGTCGAAGCGTCATTCCTGAGTGCCAAATCTGCTCAGGAGTTTTATTCCCTTCTGTTCTCAGTGGGTGGTTGTTCCAACCTTCCACAAAAGCCTCCAGGTCTGCCTTCAGTTTAGGAAGGAATGTCAGGTGGACTGTCAAAAGATCTTCTATAAAAGGGTAGGAGAATGTTACTTTTCACAGGTGAGCTCTGAAAACGCAACATTAAGCATTGAATAGACTTTTGTAAATACATCTCATTGATTTGTTTTTTTCCAGTATTTAACCATTTCTACTTATTTACAATAACGGCCTGGCAGGGGATAAAGACCTCCTGTATGGAATGGGTACTAGGATTAAATAAAAACAATCTACAGAAAGTAGACGATAGATGGCACAATATGATGAGACAAACTCATACCTCTGGAGGACACATCAAGAAGGTGAGCCATCTCTAGGCTGTGGAGTTCGTTGTAATATTTTGATATCACACATGTTCTGACATCCCGCCACAAACGTTCAACCTACGGATTTAGAAATTATTATTTTAACCATCAAGGACTTGATAACATGAGAAAATGTTAGTATGTTATGATTTTACACACAATAGACCTCTTTATTAGCTTGGTAAAAGCATCCAAAATACAAAAAGAAAAACCTTTGATTATGGACGCTTTTTCCTGACATGAAGCTTCCTCGATCAGTTCCACGGACAGTGAACATATATCGGGCTATTTCAACATTCTCCACTCCGTGATCACCTCTCACCCTGAAGTGCACACACAGATGACCAGTGTGTCAGTGATTCACAATACACGGAACTAAAGTGCTACATTATGTCAAAGTGTGTCTGTGTTTATATATCTATACATATGTCACGATAAACGTGTTCAGCATATATTCGCTGACCACTAGAGATCAGTACAAGCAGGTAATATAATGGAGGGGTAAGGCTATGACAGGGAGAGCCGAAGGAAGTAGAGTGTTGTGAGGAAACATTTAAAATTATAATCCCTGAGAACCCTGAGTTTACAGTAAATTATTTCTTAAAATATTACATCCATCATGTTTGTGTCTGTACCTTGAAGCCTGTAAAAAATTTACCTTGAGGGTATTCCATGCCTCTCAGTTGCTTTTTTGAAGGCAGTGAATGTGGTTGATGCACGATTGTTTGTTGCAGCATTCAAGCACACCACCTATGTTATGAGACATTTTCATAAATGTACATTTACTATTTGTCAATATCTTACATGTGCAATTGGATTACACTCTGGTCCCTTCATGCCTCAGGGAATCTGATATTTTAACACACCTTAATGACCCTTACTACCATGTGGAACGCTGTATAATAACTTTTTCTCCCACATCACCAGGGTAGTATTTCAGCTATCTGAATGCAACATGTAATTATTTGGTGTATATCATAATAAATTTGCTTACACAGAAGGTCCCAGTGCAATGAAATCTTACCTTCCTGGAGTAGCCGTCCACTGCACCAAAAAGTACAATGTTGTACCTGATGGGCACAAAATAAAGACCTACATTACCAGTTTCAACCTGGATTTTTATTGTAGAAATGTCATGGCAACATACTTATGCTTTGAGATCTATCAGTGTCTGCATCATTGTATTTAACAAAATAAATAATCAATAATCTGTACTGTACAGTACTGACCTGATCAGTTTGTGGTTAGTGTCGACATGCCACAGTGAAAGGGGCCCACTGACAGAGTAAGTTCTTCGCACAATGCAGTCCAGTCCAGTCAGTCTAGAAAGAATCCCAAGCGAGTCCACTCGATGCATTGATTAAGTAACTCTCCTCCACTGCACGTGGATTCCCATGGACTTTAAGGCTAAAGTCTCCGATAAATCCAATAGCCTGCTGTGGACATTTCATTTTTGATGCGTTGGACTGCATTATCAAGCTCCTGGTCAGTAGCATTGCTGTAGTTCTGTCTGGCAGAGATACCAAACTCCCTCATCCGTCTGTTGACTGTACTGGCTGAAACGCACAGTAACTTTGCGATGCAGTTGTTGTGAACTCAACCAGATGCACTTCAAAGAAGGTCAGATGGTGTCAAAAGAGGGAGGGAAGTTTCCCTCCCCGAGAGTTGACCTTTTTCACATGTAAAACCCAGAGACATCGCCTGGTGTTGGTAAGGACCGAAAGAGACTCAATCTGACAATGAATCGCTTAAGGATTGTGTATTCAAAGAGCCTTAGTGAACCTTTCTAGCCGTAAAGGTGTCACTAAAGACAGTCCACAGGACAGGAAAAGGGGCGATCTGACCCCTTCTCCCTCCAGCAGGTCACCTCCAGCCTCAACCTGACTCTTTTCTCTCCACAGAACGGCTGAGCCATAAACCACCATTTCATTCTCTGATAACCGGTGCGATAAGCCAGGAATGCAGAGAAGAAAGACCATAAAAACCCCTGTTACTCGAACCAAGCAAGGTTCACGTATAACTGTGTTTATTCTGTTTAAATAATAACCTTGCTAAGTGAGTGTTAGCCTCTGAGTTTAGTAAGTAATAACCCTGTTGTTATCCTTTAGTGATGTTTGAAGACTAGCAGACCCATAAGAAAGTAATCTTGAACTAGTTTTCTAACCTCTTCCTGTGTTGTCTTAAGTCATTCCTGTTACTCCCTAGTAATCACTGTCTATTCAATGCTAACTAATGCTTTAGTTAAATGTTTCATATACAATTTCTTACTAAATTATCCATGGAAACGCTCGTAGGCATCACCAGCCTCTCAGTTAAAGTGGAATGTCTACTCTTTTCTTGTGTGACCCGAGCGCCACCAAGGGGACAAGAAAGGTATAACATGCAAGTGTTTAAAACTCGGCTTACCCTGACAGAATTGTTAAGTAGGCCTAACTATCACCATGTAATTGCATAAACGAAATTTTACTGTCATGCTTACATCTAAATTGTCTCATGAGTTAAAACCAGTAACCAGCAAGTATACTGAGGACATGTAATCAAGCTTTGTTACGTTTTATATAACCATTATAACCTTTTTCCATAGTGTTTAGCCTTGTTTTAACTGTCTTTATCCGAATGTTTAGAACTAAGTATTTTTCCAAATGTCGATATTGTGGAGAGAGAGATCAAAGAGAAATACACGCAACGTATATTTCTTTATCCCAAAAAGTTAACACCTTAGCGACGTTTGGGAGACCATCCCCAAAATTGACGTCACTACCTAGCGGGATCAATAAAAAGGCCCTGCTGTCTTTTGTTCCAGTTTCTTCCTCTTCAAAGAAAACTTTTTAACTTTCTTGAAACTAAACGTATCCGTTCTCTTAACTTCCTTTACTTTTGAAATTCCGATTTTCGTTTCGTACTTAAATCTCCTTCAGACGAGCTGAGAAAGCTACGACCCTGAATCCCCAAATTTCTTAGCGGGAGATTTGATTTTTTTTATTCTGTTTGGAGCTGCCTGTTTTAACCTCAGCAACATTAAATAGCCTATATTCCCGAGGCCTCGCGAGCCTACGGTGAATGTGTGAGTTTATTTGATTTTGTTGTTGCAACCTCATCCGACCATTGTGAGCAACTTTGGACCAGAAACTCAGAAGCCTTCATTTATGGCCTTGAATAAATGAAACCCCGGCTCTGACGACAGAACCCTGAGTGGGCCCTATAGCGACACCAAACGAACTGAGATCAGAGCAAAAGCCTTGGCTGACAGCCCGTTGCTACAAGCGCTTCCCACAAGAGGACTCCGGACCCAATCCACCGGTTTCAACCCAACTCGAAAACGCCACTGGGGTCGGGCCAGAACCGACTTCCCGAGCCAACCGGCAGTCGAGCCTCGCCACGGGACCTGCGGCAACGGTAGGGCAAAACAAACAACACTCTGTGACTCGTTGGTGTTCTATGGGCTCCATCCACAGTTAATAACCCTTAGATTAGACAAATTAAATCTGCAACCCAATTTCGGTCATTCGTTCCCTCATACTCGTAGAATTCTCTCCCTCTACAATAAACTGAAATTCAATCGAACCTTACATAGGCTACCCTGTTTTAGTACCTCCTTGTTGTCATATTAACTGTTATCCCTGTAACATCACCACATTTACCCACAATTGTACCCTCTTTTGTTAGTTAATAAATTCACCTTGAGCACAGCGATGTATGTGTGTGTGTTATTCAGAATCTAGAGTCCCTATACATAGAACTTACGCTCAGATCTGAGACTGACCGATTGACCTTACGATTTCAGAATAACAACTAATGAATTAACCGAACTTCGTATAATTCTCAGGCTATACTCAAGGACCTAAAGCCTTGGGCGGACAAGCAAATCTTTAGGTGGTGCTCCTAATTTCGAGGTATAAATTAATATTCCCGGAAATATTAATTTTCATAACTGTATTAAAATTTTACGTAGCCGAGGTCTGCTACACAGTCCACAGACAGATTTATCTCCAAAAGCTCAACAAGTCTCTCCTTCTCTAGATTGTACCTTGGACGCCCCTTCTCTCCAGCTACATTTTCAACAGTAGTGCTGGTAACTTCAGCATTTTCAATGTGGTCCATGACCAGCTGGAGGAACTCTCTTAAGGTCTGTACAATATCTGGGGGGACATTTACATGCCTTGACAGTGGTTCCCAGAGGTACAGCTCTCGCCGACATGCAAACTGTAAGAAGTCCAAGTCAAGAGGCGTTCTTGAAAGCACTGACTCTAATTTAATGATCAGCCTGGAAGTAATCTCACGTCTGACTATGTCCTGTTATAGTATAAAACAACATGAAATTAACACTTCTTAATATATTGCATGCAGCACTGACTAAAATGCTAGTTTGCTGAGAGACAGCTAATGTTAACCCCTGCTGAGTTTGCTAGCTCACAGCCTAAAACTTGCTAGTTAAGGTTGATTAGCCTATGTCAGCTACTTACATGTTCCAAACAAATTTCAGATTAAACTGCTACATTGTTAGACCACACAGCCCCCATCATATATCAATATCACTTACGCCTACATCTTCAGGTGTCGCCGCCATTCCGTCCGCTGTGCAGTGTTAACTGAACGACTGAACTCCGTGCTTCCTGTAATGGGAGCTGTCAATCAAGGTATAAGGATGTCCCTGTGGTTGTGATCATGATGAAAGTGACCAATCATAAGAGGGTCAGTGCCCTCCTTGGTTCCCGCCCCCAAATTGTCAAAAGTCATGTAGACTCGAGCGAGCAGAAATCAGCTGAGCAAGCAAAACAGCGCTCCGCGAGCAGAAGTCTGCTGCGCGCGAGGAGGTTCCACTGTACAAGCAGAGTTAACCTATGAGAGTATGCCAGGCGCTTGCTCGCAGCTACCTGTACAACTCTCGGTTGTTGAATTTGTGCGCGAGTAATTTTATCATGCCACCTGAAGGTTAATTTTTGCGCATGTGAAATAACATAATGTGCGAGTTTCGTGAGCATGTCTTACACGCTCATAACATTTGACAAAAAAATAACGCCATAGTTTCCCTTGATGGCATCGCCCTGGCCTCCAGCACCACTGTGAGGAATCTTGGAGTTATCTTTGATCAGGACATGTCGTTTAAGTCTCACATTAAGCAAATTTCAAGGACCGCCTTTTTTTTACCTACGTAATATTGCGAAAATCAGGAACATCCTGTCTAAAAATGATGCAGAAAAACTAGTCCATCCATTTGTTACTTCTAGGCTGGATTACCGCAATTCCTTATTATTCCTGATCCAGAATGCTGCACCATGTCTTCTGACAGGAACCAGGAAAAGAGATCACATTTCTCCTGTCTTAGCTTCCCTGCATTGGCTTCCTGTAAAATCCAGAATAGAATTTAAAATACTTTTTCCCACCTACAAAGCTCTTAATGGTCAGGCACCATCTTATCTTAAAGAGCTCATAGTACCTTACTACCCCACCAGAGCACTGCACTCCCAGAATGCAGGGTTACTTGTGGTTCCTAGAGTCTCCAAAAGTATAATGGGAGCCAGAGCGTTCAGCTATCAAGCTCCTCCCCTGTGGAACCAGGTTCCAGTTTGGGTTCAGGAGGCAGACACCATCTCCACATTTAAGACTAGGCTTAAGACTTTCCTCTTTGATAAAGCTTATAGTTAGGGCTGGCTCAGGTGAGTCCTGAACCATCCCTTAGTTATGCTGCTATAGGCCTAGACTGTTGGGGAATTTCCCATGATGCACTGAGCACCTCTGTCCTCTACTTTCTCTCCCTCTGTATGCAACCTCATCCCATTAATGCATGTTACTAACTCGACTTCTCCCCTTTCCTGTAGTCTTGTGCTTTCTCGTCCCTCTCCTCTCTCCTCCTATCACTTCCTGCAGGTGTTTCTGGCTCTGGAGCTGTGGAGTCTGGACCTGTGGTTGCGAGTCACCTGCTGCCCCCGTGTTCCTGCTCGACACCCTCTGGTAAATTATTGTTACTAGTCCTGTTGTTATTATTGTTATTATAATCATTAACATTACGATTATTATCATTAACACTACTGTATATCTGTACCATTTTTCATTTAGTCTATAGCAACATCACCTTTACTGTCTGTACCTCTGTGTGTATATTGTGTAGGTTGCCTCCCTCCCCTCTCTCTCCTTCCATCCCTCTCTCTCTCTCTCTCTCCTTCACCCCCAACCGGTCGAGGCAGATGGCCGCCCACCCTGAGCCATGGTTCTGCTTGAGGTTTCTGCCTCTTTAAAAGGAAGTTTTTCCTTGCCTCTGTCGCCTAGTTCTTGGTCTTGGTGGGAATTGTTGGGCCTCTGTAAATAACATCACAGAGTATGGTCTAGACCTGCTCTTTTATGAAAAGCGCTGTGAGATAACTGTTGTGATTTGGCGCTATATAAATAAAACTGAATTGAAAATTTTATTCTTGTGTACTTGGGTTTGGAACCGCTTCTGGGACCCTGGTCCGGTTAGGTCATAGTCTGATAGGTGGGCAGGGACTGTTCCCTGTCTTCTGGGTCACTCGACCACCTCATCTGACTCAGGGTGTTGCATTTCTCACAGTAATGGGCTTATCCGGCTCGAAGGACCAATGAAAAATAGCAAATGTGTTGCGTGGTGGATAATTCAAATCGCCGTGGAGAGTCGGGTCACGACTCTGGGTTTGCCTTTACAGAGAGCGGCTCCAATAACCAGGGCTTGTTGCAATGAATGTTTCCTTTATTTTCTCCTTAAGGTGCATACAGTATAATCTACTGGCAATGATGAGATTTGTGGTTTCTGAAACCATAAACAGAATACAATAATAATATGTAGTAAATAAAGGTATACAGAAAGTACTTACAATACTAAACAATATACCTTTTCTATGTTATCTGTAACATCCTTAGCATTTCCTTTGAAGTATATTCTGGCTACACAGAAATGGTTTTATGGATGCACAAATCCCTCCTGAACTAAAACTAACACTGAACTGTGGTGCTAAGTTTCTCCGTGAGCTTGCTTTTCTCCGTGCTTCTGACAATGCTCCGTGCTGCAGACAAACTGGCCTCTTACTCGTCGTGTTGCCGGGCAGAATAGAGCGTGTGAGCCCCCTACTGGCCAGTGATTGGCTACTCATTCCCTACAGCCTTCCAGCAACATCCTTTTTAAAAGGGGTGCCTGTGTTATGAACCTATGAACCCTATGAATGAAGAGAGAGAGGGAGAGAGAGAGAGAGAGAGAGAGAGGGATGGAAGGAGAGAGACGCAGCCAGAGGTGCAGACAGTAAAGGTGATGTTGCTATAGACTAAATGAAAAATGGTACAGATATACACTCACCTAAAGGATTATTAGGAACACTAAACACATACTAATACTGTGTTTGACCCCCTTTCGCCTTCAGAACTGCCTTAATTCTACGTGGCATTGATTCAACAAGGTGCTGAAAGCATTCTTTAGAAATGTTGGCCCATATTGATAGGATAGCATCTTGCAGTTGATGGAGATTTGTGGGATGCACATCCAGGGCACGAAGCTCCCGTTCCACCACATCCCAAAGATGCTCTATTGGGTTGAGATCTGGTGACTGTGGGGGCCATTTTAGTACAGTGAACTCATTTTCATGTTCAAGAAACCAATTTGAAATGATTCGAGCTTTGTGACATGGTGCATTATCCTGCTGGAAGTAGCCATCAGAGGATGGGTACATGGTGGCCATAAAGGGATGGACATGGTCAGAAACAATGCTCAGGTAGGCCGTGGCATTTAAACGATGCCCAATTGGCACTAAGGGGCCTAAAGTGTGCCAAGAAAACATCCCCCACACCATTACACCACCACCACCAGCCTGCACAGTGGTAACAAGGCATGATGGATCCATGTTCTCATTCTGTTTACGTCAAATTCTGACTCTGCCATCTGAATGTCTCAACAGAAATCGAGACTCATCAGACCAGGCAACATTTTTCCAGTCTTCAACTGTCCAATTTTGGTGAGCTCTTGCAAATTGTAGCCTCTTTTTCCTATTTGTAGTGGAGATGAGTGGTACCCGGTGGGGTCTTCTGCTGTTGTAGCCCATCTGCCTCAAGGTTGTGCGTGTTGTGGCTTCACAAATGCTTTGCTGCATACCTCGGTTGTAACGAGTGGTTATTTCAGTCAAAGTTGCTCTTCTATCAGCTTGAATCAGTCGGCCCATTCTCCTCTGACCTCTAGCATCAACAAGGCATTTTCGCCCACAGGACTGCCGCATACTGGATGTTTTTCCCTTTTCACACCATTCTTTGTAAACCCTAGAAATGGTTGTGCATGAAAATCCCAGTAACTGAGCAGATTGTGAAATACTCAGACCGGCCCGTCTGGCACCAACAACCATGCCACACTCAAAATTGCTTAAATCACCTTTCTTTCCCATTCTGGCATTCAGTTTGGAGTTCAGGAGATTGTCTTGACCAGGACCACCCCCCTAAATGCATTGAAGCAACTGCCATGTGATTGGTTGATTAGATAATTGCATAAATGAGAAATTGAACAGTTGTTCCTAATAATCCTTTAGGTGAGTGTATACAGTAATGTTTATGATAATAATCGTAATGTTAATGATTATAATAACAATAGGACTAGTAATAATTGTAGCGGATGGTGTCGAGCAGGACCACGGGGGCAGCAGGTGACTCGCAACCACAGATCCAGAGTCCACAGCTCCAGAGCCAGAAACACCTGCAGGAAGTGATAGGAGGAGAGAGGAGAAGGACGAGAAAGCACAAGACTACCGGAAAGGGGAGAAGTTGTGTTAGTAACATGCAATAATGGGATGAGGTTGCATACAGAGGGAGAGAAAGTAGAGGAGAGAGGAGCTCAGTGCATCATGGGAAGTCCCCCGGCAGTCTAGGCCTATAGCAGCATAACTAAGGGATGGTTCAGGACTCACCTGAGCCAGCCCTAACTATAAGCTTTATCAAAGAGGAAAGTCTTAAGCCTAGTCTTAAATGTGGAGATGGTGTCTGCCTCCTGAACCCAAACTGGAACCTGGTTCCACAGGAGAGGAGCTTGATAGCTGAATGCTCTGGCTCCCATTATACTTTTGGAGATTCTAGGAACCACAAGTAACCCTGCATTCTGGGAGCGCAGTGCTCTGGTAGTATAGTAAGGTACTATGAGCTCTTTAAGATAAGATGGTGCCTGACCATTAAGAGCTTTGTAGGTAAGAAGAAGGATTTTAAATTCTATTCTGGATTTTACTGGAAGCCAATGCAGAGAAGCTAAAACAGGAGAAATGTGATCTCTTTTCCTGGTTCCTGTCAGAACACGTGCTGCAGCATTCTGGATCAGCTGAAGAGTCTTAATGGACTTTTTTGAGCAGCCTAATAATAAGGAATTGCAGTAATCCTAGAAGTAACAAATGCATGGACTAGTTTTTCTGCATCATTTTTAGACAGGATGTTCCTGATTTTCGCAATATTACGTAGGTGAAAAAAGGCGGTCCTTGAAATTTGCTTAATGTGAGACTTAAACGACATGTCCTGATCAAAGATAACTCCAAGATTCCTCACAGTGGTGCTGGAGGCCAAGGCGATGCCATCCAGGGAAACTATATCTTTAGATAATGCGTCACGGAGGTGCTTAGGCCTCAGAGCAATAACTTCAGTTTTATCTGAGTTTAACATGAGAAAATTACAGGTCATCCAGGTTTTAACATCCTGAAGGCACATTTGAAGTTTAGCTAACTGATGAGTTTCATCTGGCTTGATCGATAGATATAACTGAGTATCATCTGCATAACAATGAAAGCTTATGGAATGTTTCCTGATAATATTGCCTAAAGGAAGCATATATAAAGTGAAGAGGATTGGTCCAAGGACAGATCCTTGAGGAACTCCATGAGTAACTTTGGCGTGCATGGAGGACTCATCGTTAACATGTACAAACTGAAATCGATCTGATAAATAGGACTTAAACCAGCTTAGAGCGGTTCCTTTAATGCCAATGAAATATTCCAGTCTCTGCAATAGGATCTGATGGTCAATGGTATCAAATGCAGTACTAAGATCTAATAAAACCAGTACAGAGACAAGTCCTTTGTCTGATGCAATAAGGAGGTCATTAGTAATTTTCACCAGTGCTGTCTCTGTGCTATGATGAACTCTAAATCCTGACTGAAAATCCTCAAATAAACTATTGCTCTGTAGAAAGTCACACAGCTTTAGCAACTGCTTTCTCCAGAACCTTAGAGAGAAATGGAAGGTTAGATATAGGTCTATAGTTTGATAAAACATCCGGATCAAGTTTGGGCTTTTTCAGAAGAGGTTTAATTACAGCTACTTTAAAGTACTGTGGTACATAGCCTGTTGATAAAGATAGATTGATCATATCTAGTATAGAGGTGCTGACTAAGGGTAGAACATCTTTAAGCAGCCTAGTCGGGATGGGGTCTAAGAGGCAGGTTGATGGTTTAGATGAAGAAATTATTGAAGTTAGTTGGTAAAGATTGAGGGAAGCAAAACAATCTAAACATGTATCTGGTTCTACAGCTGTTTCTAAGGTTCCTGAGTTAAGAGATAAGTCGGTGCCAATTGAGGGCAGGTCTTGGTGAATTTTGTCTCTAATAGCTAGAATTTTATCATTAAAGAAGCTCATGAAATCGTAACTACTGAGAGCTATGGGAATACTTGGCTCAATAGAGCTGTGACTCTCTGTCAGCCTGGCTACAGTGCTGAAAAGAAACCTGGGGTTGTTCCTATTTTCCTCTATTAATGACGAGTAGTACGCTGCTCTAGCATTACGGAGGGCCTTCCTATAAGTTTTAAGACTATCTTGCCAAATTAAACGAGAATTTTCCACTTTGGTGGAACGCCAATTCCTCTCAAGTTTCCGTGATATTTGCTTTAATTTGCGAGTTTCAGTATTATACCATGGAGCTAACCGTCTTTGTTTTAGTATTTTCTTTTTTAGAGGGGCTACAGAGTCGAGTGTCATTCGCAGCGAGCCTGCAGCACTATCAACAAGATGATCGATTTGGGAGGGACTGAAATTAGCATAGGAGTCCTCCGTTACTATGTGACTAGATAATGGATTTAGAGCTGATGGAATCGCATCCTTAAATTTAGCTATGGCACTATCAGACAGACATCTTGTATAGAAATTTTTGCCCAATGGCGAGTAGTTCAGCAATACAAACTCAAAAGTTATCAAACAGTGGTCGGATAAAGAGGGATTCTGTGGGAACACCACTAAATGTTCAATTTCAATACCATACACCAAAACAAGGTCGAGGGTGTGGTTAAAACAGTGAGTCGGTTCATGAACACTCTGAGAGAAGCCGATGGAATCTAACAAAGAGATAAACGCAGTACTGAAGCTGTCATTCTCAACATCCACATGAATATTAAAATCTCCTACAATAATAACTTTGTCCGTTTTAAAGACTAAAGTTGACAAAAACTCTGCAAATTCAGATAAGAATTCAGAGTACGGGCCAGGTGCTCGGTACACTATAACAAAAAGAATTGGTTGCAGTGATTTCCAACTTGGGTGCGAAAGACTAAGAACAACACTTTCAAATGAGTTATAGTTTAGTTTAGGTTTAGAGCTGATTAGTAGCTGCAACTCCACCTCCTCGGCCTGTGCCTCGAGGAATGTGAGTATTAATATGACTGGGAGGGGTGGATTCATTTAGGCTAACATATTCTCCATCACCCAGCCATGTTTCAGTAAGACTAAATAAATCAATATCATAATCTGATATTAGTTCATTTACTAGTACACCTTTAGAAGAGAGAGATCTGATGTTTAAGAGTCCACATTTAACTCTCCTATTCGTTTGCACTATTGCTCTTGTGGTTTTAATTTTTTATGAGGTTTTTATGCACAGCTCCTCTTCTGTTTACCTTTTTAAATAATTTCGATGGTCGGGGGACAGACACCGTCACTATAGGATTTTCACTAAGTAACTCCTGAAATGGAGGAGCAGAGAAGTGTGTTAGACTGCGACTCTGTGTAGGGTTTTGGGTGGGTAACTGCTGAAAAAGAATGGCAGAGAAGTGTGTTAAACTGCGACTCTGCCTCCTGGTCTCAACTCTGGGTTGTCATGGATTTGGTCCACTAATAAACTTGGCCAGATTTCTAGAAATGAGAGCTGCTCCTTCCCAAGTGGGATGGATGCCGTCTCTCCGGATCAGACCAGGTCTTCCCCAGAAAGTCTGCCAATGATCAACAAAGCCCACATCGTTTGCTGGACACCACCTCGACAACCAGCGGCGGAATGACGACATGCGGCTATACATGTCATCACTGGTCAGATTTGGCAGGGGTCCAGAGAAAACTACGGTGTCCGACATTGAAGCATATGCTGTTCTAGATGCTCTTGATTGGCTCTGATTGCATATATCTCATAACACCCATAGAGCCTGTATGACTGGGCCCTCCTGGTGGGCAGCAGCAGTGAGGACACACCTAGGATGGACTCTACAAGGCCCAGCTCAAGACGTAATGCACATCATCAATGCACCACAGTGTACCACACTGTAAAGCCTGTAAAACATGACTGTACATGCAGCTGTAATAAACAGGAGCTACAATACTAATGTGTATAATGTAGGAGTTGTGCCAAATGTTTTCCTTTATTAGTATACTGTTGAGAAGCCTCAACATGGCAGTGCATTTCTGTAACTTGAGTCTTAACGTGAGTCTGAACTGACCGTGCATCGTGTTTCAATCTGTTTATGTATGTTGCAGATTTTAGTAAAGATATCAAAGCCACACTGAGTTTTTATTCAGATGTGCAACAATTACTTCTCTCCTAAGTTAGGGCATAAACTCAATACTAGAGGCTTAGTGACTGCTAGTTAGATTTTAACAAAAACAGTAACCAAAATTGGATGCACCATGATTAAGGTTGGGGAAGGACTAAATGGAGTTCCAAAGTCTTTGAACATCTGCACATAGTCTTCAAAATGCATGTAAAATAGTCAGTTTGAACCTAGACTAACTTTTAACTGCAAATCACAATCTTTAATTCTTTAATAATAATTAATCTTTAATGGGTTGGACTGTGACTTTACATTCACAGGTCCTTGAGTACATCCTACGAGTCTTATCTGTTTGATTCATAATTTCATCTTCCGTTATTGCCACCTGCATTTTGTCACCATCAGCTAAATAAATCCAATGCAACATACAGAAGGATATCAGCACTTTATTAAACAATGAATGTCCTTCACTGAATCAAATGTAATAGTGTTGAATCATTAATCCTTCCTCTAGTTAGATAAATGAAATGGTCCGTGTTAGCATGAATTCATATTTCTAGCGCCACTGGATTAAAATGGAGACTTCGCTCTTTATTTACTCATTGCCATGGTGAATTGTAGTTTTCTTTTCATTCCCCACTAACTCAGTGAACACACTCAGGGTTGATTGAACTAGTTTTGATCAGCTGTTTAAGAACTGAAAACTCAGTTTCACATCTCAGGCTCAATCAACTCAGAGCTCCTGCCTCATCATCTCTCCTTTGCTTCCTAGTGTTTTCTTTGTGACTAACCTTTTGGTTCTTGTACCCAGGATCACCACCTGCTCCTCTGCCTCACGTTTGCCTTCTACTGGACAGCCAGCCATGTGTCCCCATTCACTACTGCCCACGTCATCTCGTCTGATATTATTCACAAACTTCCTTCAAATGCCTTCAGATCTCCAACCCTACTCATCTCTCATTCATCTAATGCCCCTAAATCATCACAACACTGTGGGCACAATGCATAATTTTTCACCTACTACCTCTATGATCCAAAAGAAGTGATAAAGCAGCTAAACTCCTCCACGTGCTTCCTTGACCCACAATTTTTTTTCAAAGTACCCCTTAGATCCATCTGTGATAAGCAACTACAGACCAATCTCCAATATCCAATATATGTTATTCTTGTATACATTTTTTAAGAAATACAATTGTGTGTCAAATTATGCATGTATAACTTTTAAAAAAAATTGGTGAGACTGAAGTTGAAATATAATGGTGAACTTGTCATCCAGTAATGTAAAAATATAGAAAATCAACAATACAGTAATGAATGACAGCTGGAGAACAGTGTTAATTGGTAAAACAACAGATGTAAGCAGCATGACAGCAGAGGATGAGAAGTTCACCATAAGGAGAGGAGGGGGCACACCAGCCCAGAGGGGGATATATAAGGCTGTCTGCAGACCACAGGATTGACTCCATCCTCCACCCTGCTGGGATGTTGTACGGGTTTATCTGTCCTGTATTGGAATAAACTCTTTTGCACCGACTCTTGACCGTCTCCAGAGAAGTTTTTGACTACAAACTTATTGACTATAGTAGAAAGTTAATGGAGTAGTTTTTGACAAAGTTTAAAAAGCTGGTGAATGTGGGGACCAGACTGGTCGTACATCTGACCCAACAGATCCAGAGGTTACTGAATCAACTGTAGTTGTAATTTCCAACTTGTGGTGTGACCCAGTGGACTGGGACTCTGTTGCAGATGGCTGATCAAAAGCTGTGACATCAAGTGGTCCTTCATGTCCAGGTGAAACATCTTTGTCTGCAGGGGGAGGACAAGTCAGTGGGGAAAAACAGTGGAACTTGTGTTAACCTCAAACACCTCTAGTGTAGATTTTAGGCCCTAATTTAGGACAGAAGAAATACAGAGCTGGTGCATGTAGCTGAGCGGGAGCCAGGAGACTGAGCATGGGGCAATAACAAACACAGGGACAGACGGGAACACTCGAAACACAGTGAAGTGAAAGACCAAAAGGAGACACTATAGGAAAACACTGATGACAATCGCATTAATCACCATTCACTCCCTGGTCAAATGACATCGGCAGTGATGTAGGTAGTGTCCTCTGTTTCTGATTAGCAGATGTCTATCAGGCCTCAACGTTACCTCCATATGTGTACGTAGTAATAATACCATACTAGGTCTGCCGGCTGAGACTTTATAGCTGCGCTGTTATGTTTTTCAGAGCACACAAACACTGTAAACATACACTTGTCACCTGAAACACAGCTTCTACACCTTATTTTTACGGATTATACACACAGCCCACAGCAAGGTTAATAGCCGCATTTAGAACCTGCATGTACCGACAGTTTAATGTAACTCATGCATGTCAGCAACAGTTAGCCTAATATAGCTAACTTGCTAATGTTATCATATCTTACCTGCTGTATTGTCCGCTGCTTTCTTGTCAGATGGATAGCATTCCTTTCACTGTTGACTTTGCGTGTGAGGCCACATGGACAGAAATGCTGTACACTTTTAGCTATGGTATTATAAAGTGTCCTTCCTCCAGCCCTGCTCACTCACTCTGCTTGCTTTCATGGCAGTGTGCTGGAAGTCAGAGCTCCCCCTGCAGTCCATAAAGTGCCTCTGCGCCTCAGCCGTTCCAAACCCTCCCTGCAGCCTTTGGGTCACGCCTCCTCATTTGCATACATGACTCAATCCTCAAATCCCCAAATCCCCAATCCTAAATCCCCAATTCTAAATGGCTGAATGACAAAATGCCCAATCCTAAATATAAAATGCCCTATCCTAAATACAGAATGTCCAATCCTAAATACCAAATTCATTTTCGACTTCGACTTTTAGTTTTTGACTTTTAGTTTTAGATCTGACCCAATAATCCCTCCATAGTTTCGTCTTGGAACTCTGCCATGCAGGCCATTTTGTCCAGTCTCTGTCTTATGGTGGAGTCATGAACACTGACCTTAACAGAGGCAAGTGAAGCCTACAGTTCTTTGGATGTTGTTGTGGGGGTTTTTGTGACCTCTTGGATGAGTCGTTGCTGCGCTCTTGGGGTAATTTTGGCCGGCCGGCCAGTCCTGGGAAGGCTCACCACTGTTTTTGGATAATGGCACTCACTGTGGTTCACTGGAGTCCCAAAGCTTTAGAAATGGCTTTAAAATATTTCCCAGACTGATAAATCTCAATTACTCTGTTTCTCATTTGTTCCTGAATTTCTTTACATCGCAGCATGATGTCTCGCTTTTGAGGATCTTTTGGTCAACTTCACTTTGTCAGGCAGGTCCTACTTATTATTATTTTTTTTAACCTGTCCTGCCCAGCAGCCTCGTATAGAGTATGATGAGCTGGATACCATATTGTGCCATACAGATTTTACTTTAACAAGAGAGTATTAATATACTCCTTTGTCTGTTTTATTATTTATTTAATTGTGTATTGATTTGTCACCGGGCCGGACAGGGGGGCAGACATGGGGGCAGACATGGGGATGGGGGAGCACAAACATTGCACAAACAGACAGCACAGAGAAAGGACAACACGTACAAGAGAAGGGGGATGGAAGGCGGGGACAACAGGGAATAGCAGAGGGAAACACCAATTGCAGAAAGCAACAAAACCTCAGCCACAGGCAGGCAAGAACCCCAGTAGCCAATAGGGGTGGGAGAAAAAATAAATAAATAAAAATAAAAATATGACTCCCAGATGCACCGCGATGCAAACGTGGAAGACCAACCAACAGACGCCCAAAAAATACATAAATAAATAATAAATAGTTTGTTCTCGTGTTTTCGTATTTCTGTGACCCACAGGATTCCTGTGGGATTCCAGCAGGATGGGAGTCAATTCCACGTAACTGGATAAATGTCAAGGACGGGAAGATCAGTTTCTGTATATAAATATGCATTTCTAATATGAATAAACTTTTCATTTTCAGATTTTTTTTTAATCAGAAACAGGATGTCATTGTGGGATTGGGAGTGGACAGGATTTTGTTTTTTCCCTGTCATGGGATTGGGATGGGACAGAAGAGGTTTTGTGTGAGTGGAATGTTACAGGATTGAAAATCCACTCGTGTCACTGTCCATGTGGAAATATGGAAATTCCATATTTTTTTGTTTTATACTAAAAATTAAGAAACAAAGAAAAACATGATAATGATGATAACTGACATGATAACCTAATTCAATCAATATACCTCGATCAGTAGCCTAGTTGATTGCATGTGGTTTAATATTATGTATTTATCCATGTACACAGCAAGTTTTTGATTAATGTCTGCATGTGCTATTCATAGTTTCAGTCACATGACATGCGCAGTGACCTGGATGGCAAAACAGTAGTTACGTATTGTAACTCAGATTCTATCAGTTTAGGCGCAGCCCTCTAAGGCCATTGCTATTGGGTTTACCCCTACGTGCGCGCATGGGAAGGCGCACTGATAAATTTTGTCTACATGTGTGGGCCTCTCCTACGTCCGCACCTTGTATATAAACAACAGTGAGACCCAGCCTTCGGCTCCCATTGTGCCTTTTCGTCAGCACTGACATCCAAGGCTCAGTGAGGCCCACTGCTTAGAGGGCTGCGCCTATAGTCTGGAGTTACAATATGTAACTATCGTTCTATTTCGAACAGGCTTCGCCCTCTAAGGCCATCGCTATTGGGTTTCGAGGCGAAGCAGGATGAGTCAACGCCTCACTGGCCCATACGGTACCACCAGGTACAGAATAAGCCACCCGATTCCCCGCAGCCTGTGGCATTGGTGTAGCCATGCGTGCAATCACCAATGGCGCAACATGGGAAGGCAGAGAACCGACACATTCGTAAAAGGCCGGGGACCAGATGGGGAACAGCTGTGCAGGTGCAGATGAGGTCACGACAGCAACCGCATCAGCTGCACACAGAGCAGGGCCAGCGTGATCAGCCACCGCTCCCCACTGTACGGATGGGAGAAAAGCACCGCACACTCACAGAGGACAATCACTCAGAACACTCATTACTGAGTTAATCAAGGAGAAGTGGGAGACATCCGGCAGGTAGAAACGGACGAAAGAGCACAGGGAAGACCAGTAGGCCGCTGTGCAGATGTCGTCCACCGACATTCCACTGTGCAACGCCACAGAGGAGGAGACGCCTCTTGTGGAGTGCGCCCTGATGCTATCCAGGGGAGATACACTGGCTGACACATAGGCCTATGAGATAGCCTCACACAGCCAGTGAGACAGGCACTGCACCGAAAAGGGGAAGCCCCTTGGACTGTTCCCTGAAGTGTACAAACAGGCGCTGTGAAGGGCTACTTGCTATGTAGCAGGACAGTGCGTGCACTGGGCAGAGGAGGTGAGATGTAGCTTCATCCTCAGACCCATGGGGTGGAGGAAAGAAACCTGAGATGGTAATCACCCGCGATGGGAAGGATCCGGTGATGCCCTTAGCCATGAAAGCAAGATTAGGGCGCAGGACAAGTTTCCTGGCGTGCTGACTACCTTGTAAATGATACCTCTGGCTCAGACCAGCTATCGTTAAGTATGCTGAAAAGTTTGTAGCTTTCTTTTACAGTGACAGCCGCTGGTTAACGTGAATGGGGCGCTTCACAGTGTGCGACCCAATAGTCTCCCAGTCGTTTTGTTATACGACTGATAGGCTAAAACTGAATTGCCCTACGGGGATAAATAAAGTTGTTTGAATTGGACAGCAGAACTGCCGTCACCCCGTATCCGGAGACACGAGCAGAAAGGCCAAAAGGCATGCCCTTCAGGGAACGCTTCACCAGCAGGTGAGCAAACACAAAAGCCTTTGTGGCAGGATGAAATGGCGGCCGCATAGGTTTTAACCATACTGAACGACAGACCTCTCTCCGTGAGCAGCTGGAGGAACGAAAGCACCCCGGCATTGGACAAGCTACAGCGTCCAACTCCTGGTCCAAACACCGGCGTTGGAACGCCAACCATTTGAAGGAGAAAGAGGACTGAGTAGAAGCGATCCCTGGATGGTGCACACCACCACCGGGGAGAGACCTAAAGCCTCTAGGCGCCGCCGCTCAGCGAGAAGCAGGTAACTTCTGACCGCGCCACTCATCTGGACGAGGGCCCCCCCTCGACATGATGTCAGCCCCTCTGTTCAACACACCAGGGATGTACTCCGCTCTGATGGAGAGCAGGTGAGTGTGCACCCAAAACAGCATCTGTCTGGCCAGGCTCAGCAGCTGTGCCGGGAACATCCCATGTAACCTGCTGCAGCCCTGTTGTCGGTGCGGACCATCGCATACTGGTTCCGCAGCAGAGGGGTGAAGTGTCAGCCACTTTCCACACCACTTGAGAAGCTCCAACACGTTTATGTGGAGAGGCATGTGGGCCTGCCGCAGACCACCCACCACCTGAGAGAGGCAGGTCCTGCCCCAGCCCATCATGGAGACGTCTGTGAAGACCGAGATATGGGGCATGACCCTGCTCAGGGGGACCCCGACTGACAGAGAAAGGGGGTCCCACCAGTATGCAAGAACCAAATCTAGGCCACAGCAGTCTAGGCCTATAGCAGCATAACTAAGAGATGGTTCAGGACTCACCTGAGCCAGCCCTAACTAAGCTTTATCAAAGAGGAAAGTCTTAAGCCTAGTCTTAAATGTGGAGATGGTGTCTGGCTCCTGAAGCCAAACTGGAACCTGGTTCCACAGGAGAGGAGCTTGATAGCTGAACGCTCTGGCTCCTAGTCTACTTTTGGGGACTCTAGGATCCACAAGTAACCCTGCATTCTGGGAGCGCAGTGCTCTGGTGGGGTAGTAAGGTACTATGAGCTCTTTAAGATAAGATGGTGCCTGACCATTAAGAGCTTTGTAGGTAAGAAGAATGATTTTAAATTCTATTCTGGATTTTACTGGAAGCCAATGCAGAGAAGCTGAGACAGGAGAAATATGATCTCTTTTCCTGGTTCCTGTCAGAACACGTTCTGCAGCATTCTGGATCAGCTGAAGAGTCTTAATGGACTTTTTCGAGCAGCCTGATAATAAGGAATTGCAGTAATCCAGCCTAGAAGTAACAAATGCATGGACTAGTTTTTCTGCATCATTTTTAGACAGGATGTTCCTGATTTTCGCAATATTACATAGGTGAAAAAAGGCGGTCCTTGAAATTTGCTTAATGTGAGACTTAAACGACATGTCCTGATCAAAGATAACTCCAAGATTCCTCCAAGTGCTGGAGGCCAGGGCGATGCCATCAAGGGAAACTATATCTTTAGATAATGTGTCACGGAGGTGCTTAGGCCCCAGAACAATAAATTCAGTATTATCATATTATTAGTTTAACATTAGAAAAATTACAGGTCATCCAGGTTTTAACATCCTGAAGGCACATTTGAAGTTTAGCTTACTGATGAGTTTCATCTGGTTTGATCGATAGATATAACTGAGTATCATCTGCATAACAATGAAAGCTTATGGAATATTTCCTGATAATATTGCCTAAAGGAAGCATATATAAAGTGAAGAGGATTGGTCCGCGGACAGATCCTTGAGGAACTCCATGACTGACTTTGGCATGCATGGAGGACTCATCGTTAACATGTACAAACTGAAATCGAGGACTTAAACCAGCTTAGAGCGGTTCCTTTAATGCCAATGAAATGTTCCAGTCTCTGCAATAGGATCTGATGGTCAATGGTATCAAATGCAGCACTAAGATCTAATAAAACCAGTACAGAGACAAGTCCTTTGTCTGATGCAATAAGGAGGTCGTTAGTAATTTTCACCAGTGCTGTCTCTGTGCTATGATGAGCTCTAAATCCTGACTGAAAATCCTCAAATAAACTATTGCTCTGTAGAACGTCACACAGCTGTTTAGCAACTGCTTTCTCCAGAACCTTAGAGAGAAATGGAAAGTTAGATATAGGTCTATAGTTGGCTAAAACATCTGGATCAAGTTTGGGCTTTTTCAGAAGAGGTTTAATTACAGCTACTTTAAAGTACTGTGGTACATAGCCTGTTGATAAAGATAGATTGATCATATCTAGTATAGAGGTGCTGACTAAGGGTAAAACATCTTTAAGCAGCCTAGTCGGGATGGGGTCTAAGAGGCAGGTTGATGGTTTAGATGAAGAAATTATTCAAGTTAGTTGGTAAAGACTGAGGGAAGCAGTCTAAACATACAGTATATCTGGTTCTACAGCTGTTTCTAAGGTTCCTGAGTTAAGAGATAAGTTGGTGCCAGCTAAGGGCAGGTCTTGGTGAATTTTGTCTCTAATAGCTAGAATTTTATCATTAAAGAAGCTCATGAAGTCGTAACTACTGAGAGCTATGGGAATACTTGGCTCAATAGAGCTGTGACTCTCTGTCAGCCTGGCTACAGTGCTGAAAAGAAACCTGGGGTTGTTCCTATTTTCCTCTATTAATGACGAGTAGTACGCTGCTCTGGCATTACGGAGGGCCTTCCTATAAGTTTTAAGACTATCTTGCCAAATTAAACGAGAATTTTCCACTTTGGTGGAACGCCAATTCCTCTCAAGTTTCCGCGATATTTGCTTTAATTTGCGAGTTTCAGTATTATACCATGGAGCTAACTGTCTTTGTTTTAGTATTTTCTTTTTTAGAGGGGCTACAGAGTCGAGTGTCATTCGCAGCGAGCCTGCAGCACTATCAACAAGATGATCGATTTGGGAGGGACTGAAATTAGCATAGCACTCCGTTACTTTGTGACTAGATAATGAATTTAGAGCTGATGGAATCGCATCCTTAAATTTAGCTACAGCACTATCAGACAGACATCTTGTATAGAAAATTTTGCCCAATGGCGTGTAGTTCAGCAATACAAACTCAAAAGTTATCAAACAGTGGTCGGACAAAGAGGGATTCTATGGGAACACCACTAAATGTTCAATTTCAATACCATACACCAAAACAAGGTCGAGGGTGTGGTTAAAACAGTGAGTCGGTTCATGAACACTCCAAGCCAATGGAATCTAACAGAGAGATAAACGCAATACTAAAGCTGTCATTCTCAACGTCCACATGAATATTAAAATCCCCTACAATAATAACTTTGTCCATTTTAAGGACTAAAGTTGACAAAAACTCTGCGAGTACGGGCCAGGTGCTCGGTACACTATAACGAAGAGAATTGGTTGCAGTGATTTCCAACTTGGGTGTGAAAGACCAAGAACAAGGCTTTCAAATGAGTTATAGTTTAGTTTAGGTTTAGAGCTGATTAGTAGGGTAGAGTCAAAGATAGCTGCAACTCCACCTCCTCGGTCTGTGCCTCGAGGAATGTGAGTATTAATATGACTGGGAGGGGTGGATTCATTTAGGCTAACATATTCTCCATCACCCAGCCAGGTTTCAGTAAGACAAAATAAATCAATATCATAATCTGATATTAGTTCATTTACTAGTACACCTTTAGAAGAGAGAGATCTGATATTTAAGAGTCCACATTTAACTCTCCTATTCATTTGCACTATTGCTCTTGTGGTTTTAATTTTTATGAGGTTTTTATGCACAGCTCCTCTTCTGTTTACCTTTTTAAATAGTTTCAATGGTCGGGGGGCAGACACCGTCACTATAGGATTTTCACTAAGTAACTCCTGAAATGGAGGAGCAGAGAAGTGTGTTAGACTGCGACTCTGCGTAGGGTTTTGGGTGGGTAACTGCTGAATTAGAAGGGCAGAGAAGTGTGTTAGACTGCGACTCTGCCTCCTGGTCTCAACTCTGGGTTGTCATGGATTTGGTCCACTAATAAACTTGGCCAGATTTCTAGAAATGAGAGCTGTTCCTTCCGAAGTGGGATGGATGCCGTCTCTCTGGATCAGACCAGGTCTTCCCCAGAAAGTCTGCTAATGATCTACAAAGCCCACATCGTTTGCTGGACACCACCTCAACAACCAGCGGCGGAATGACTACATGCGGCTATACATGTCATCACTGGTCAGATTTGGCAGGGGTCCAGAGAAAGCCCCCTTAGTTACTGTTGCTAAATCCGACAAAGTGTCGGACCTGTCAAACCTTTAGCATAGCGCTGCTACTGTCTATTACTGCATTCCCTGGAGAAATATTGTCTTAGAAATGTTTTCTTATTTTTTTGGAAAAGGCGATCTCTGAAAGAAGCAGGCATAAACGTTTGCGTTGTGCATTTGAAGTTTATATTCATCTAGATCAGTGGTTCTCAAACTTTTTCATGTCAAGGACCCCTAAACTGACACAAATTAGACCACGGACTCCCATTTGATAAGATTTTGTCCAAGGATTGCCCATCTGATAGGATTTTGGCTTTTAAATGTTTTATTCCAGAAAGTGTATGAAATCCATGACCAAAATAGTCATGTGTTCAGTCGCTATGTTACTTATGGGTGGAATTATAGTGAAAATAAATAATTCCCTTTTTTGCTGGAATCTGGAACCTCCTCAAGGACCCCTGGGGGTCCACTGACCCCACTTTGAGAACCACTGATCTAGATAGTCTAAGCTTTCATAATATCGAGGCTGCGTGGCTACATGACCGTCCCGAACCAGCGACGAAGCCGCTGATTCCTGGATGCTAACTAGTAACATTAGTACCCACGCCGAATGGTTTGGACTGCTGGACTGGCTGGGCTTCACATAGGCTTTAAGAAGTTCAAATTCCCCTCTGTGTGTAACATTACCTTAGCCTACACATAGGCCTTGGTACTTTTATAATTTTTCATAGTTGCTCAATCAACCCTTTCAGTCAAGTCGAAGTAAGGTTTGTAAAATATGTCCTTATCAGTTCCCTCTGGCCGTTTCTTCATATCGTCTAATGCTAATTACCCACATTTGGACTGGCGACCTGTCCAGGGTGGGGGTGCCTTTCGCCCAATGTCAGCCGGGATAGGCTCCTGCTCCCCCGCGACCTTGTACGTTGGATAAGCGGTTGACGATGGATGGATGGTCCCTTATGGAGCCAGCCTCAAGCGGCCACTCGATGAATTACAATGTTAGGCATTTCTGTTTGGCTTCAGTCCTGAAACCGGAAGGTTGCTACTTGGGGCTTGATCTAATTTGTGGCAGTTTAGGGGTCCTTGATGTGAAAAAGTTTGGGAACCACTGCTATTAACTATGTGAACACTGAAGGAGTTGACTCTATGAGATATTGTATTAAGTCCTTAAGCACAGATGTCTCACATCTATCTCCTCCCTTTACAATACTTCCATTATGTCTCCCAATTTTCAGCTTCAAAACGTCTCTTCAGAACGCTATGGGTGACGTCACAGACACTACGTCCATTTTTATATTGTGTAGACCACATTAGACCAGGTCCAGATCCAAAACCACTATACTTAGAGCTCTCAAATCTGGACTAGATTGTCCCACAGAGGCTAAAGTTTCAAATTTGTGAAACCTTTTATTCAATTTGTGAAAATGATTTAAAGGACGATTCATCTGCTCGTTAGAGAGTTACTTATCTGATCGTCCTTGATAGGCCTTCATCTCAGGACAGTTGGTTCCTACTTCCTTCCTCCCTAAGACCAGTGGTGTAGTCTACGTGATACGCAGGTATATGCCGTATACCCACTTAAAATAGCGAGATGATACGAAACAACATCGTTTTGTGACAGAACTTTCACACGTTCATTCATAAATTCACCCTGCCTGTGTTTTGCAAAGCTCTGAACTGACATTTGCAGCTTCCGTGGCTTGTGACCGGGGTCTGATGTCAGCTACCAAACAACAACACAGCTGCGTGGCGGTCACTCTGTGCACGTTTGAAATTACAAATGTGAATCACTTAAAGAGATGTGAAATGCAAGCAAACTCAAACTACACTCTTTTAGTGTTTTAGTAAGCCTGCTGCCAACGTTAAAGTTACTGAAACACAGAAAACGAGCCAAATGAGGCTGATGCTATCGTAACATTACCTGGTGAGTGAAAATAACATATAGGCCTATGTTATCATTAACGCTATCATTAACGGAACTGTAATAGCATTGTTGGTATATTGAATTGAATCTAAAACTTGTTAACCAACGTAAATATGGTTGATCAATGAATGCAGGATACTGTGTGTGTGTGTGTGTGTGTGTGTGTGTGTGTGTGTGTGTGTGTGTGTGTGTGTGTGCACAGTAGTAGCAGTTCCTGGATGCTTGCTCATGCATTTAAGCTGATACGTTTGACAATGGTTTTTGGAAGATAAGTAAGCTTGATAGGATGTGGACCACTTTTGATGTCCTCAGTGCTAATATTCTGTATTGAATGAGTTTTGGTGATAGAACTGCACATAAGCCTATGTTCATTGTGATTACTGCTACTGAAAAGCCTCAGCTTTCCATCATTGTTAATAATAGTTGCAACTTGCACTGTGAAATGTGCATTGAAAATTGCCAGATGATAAAACCAGATTCATATAACATCTAAGGCTAAATGTAGCTCTTAACTGGCTGAGTTAGATGGTGATTAACACTAAACATTAGACATTTCCACCATAAATTGGTGCAGAAAATGTCTCCTGCAGAATGCAGGAGGACCCCCAGACCACCCAATCATGTACTCATCAATGAATATTTCTTCAAATACTATTAAAATATCCCCATAGTCTTGATCTTGTGACCCCAATATTATCTCATATGCTAAGTGTTTTGTCACAACTCTAATCTGAGCCCTAAAATGTCCCCACCACATTTAAACATAAAGTGATGCCCTTTCCCACCTGTGACTGTCACTGGCTGTTAAAGTCTTTGCATTGTTCATAACACATAGCCTAAGCAGTCCTTCAGAATGCACTCTATTACATGTACATGCATACTGTATGTATTAGTGAGTGTAGTGGCGCTTATGGGACATCACACTGGGACAGGGGAGTATGAGGCTAGGAGGGAAAAATCACAGTATACTCACCAGAAAAAACTAGACTACACCACTGCCTAAGACACCTGCGTAATACCTTACAGTATTAAGTCACCTGTTTCTTCACTGGCTACAGAGCTACCAGAGCTTCATTCTTCATTCTGCAGACTGGTTGCACTCTGTATGTCTGTCTGACATCTGACCCTTTGTAAAGAATAAAACCCTTAAAAGACGTCTGGAATGAATTCTTTAATTCATAACACTCACAAAAGGTTTAATTTCCATTACAGCCTATACTCATAGAATCTGGAGTTACAATACGTAAATACTGATCTCCCTCATCACACGCAACTGGTCGCATGCACACACACATCAACACATCCAGTTACTCGGAGCTACCAGAGCTTCATGATGATAAACATAAATCCAGTCAGAGCTCTGTGGAAATGCAGATGCAAAACAAACAAGCCAAAGTGCCCAAAACTTAATCCTGTTGCCTTAATTGTGGGTTTTTACTTACACAAAATAATTTGTTATTCTTTGCTCTTTGTTTCTAATGCAAATAATTTCTCTACTCTGTATTATAGTATTTACTGCTGTTAAAATAAATAAACAGTTTCAGATAAATTTTTATCTTTTCAGTTAATCTTTATCTTTTCAGTTAATCTTTTACACCCATGCAGCACTTTTAGTATAAACAATAAGAAGCTACTCTTTAATGTGTTTATCTTAATAGACTACATGTTTAAAAAAAAAAGTAGCTTTACACACAAACTTATCAGAGCTAATGATAATATTAGTACATTTTAGCAGAATTTAGCAGACAAAAATGCGGCTACTGAAAATGTGTGGCTAGTAACTTTGGAAAACCACTAGTCACATTGGCTAGTGAGCAAAAAAGTTAATGTCAAGCCCTGAATGTAAAGATTCGTACTTTTGAACCTCAATTTTCAGATTGCTGATTTATTTATTTATTATTTGTATAAAATAGTTCAACCACAGCTAATTACAAACACAACAAGAGATATAGTGTTTCAATTACATACACATTGCAGTAAAACGGGGACTTTATGGAGTTGAGGTTATCCAATGTGAATGTAGAACAACACAGAAGAGGAGATAAAGAAAGAATAATGTCCTGAACAAGGGAAAAGAATCGTTGGGCCAGGGAGAGAAAGAGGGGCAGTGACAGCTGAACCGGCAAGTGTTTCTATCCAGGTGCATAGCGAGATATGACCTTAGATCAGTGCTTGAAGTGGAAAAAAATAGGTGCCCCCTATCCTCAACCACAAGATTTAAAAGAGGCCACTGAGTTTGCCTGCAGCAAAGGCTCGGTCACAAGACGAGACTTTGGAACCACTAGTAGAGCCCTGCCAGAGGATCTCAGGCATCGGTCCGCTTTAAAAACAAGTAGTAAAATCTTAAAATCAATTCTAAAACTCACAGATAACCAGTGAAGCTGTGGCGAGGATTGGTGTGATGTGGTCACTCCTCTTAATGCGAGTTAAAAGCCTGGCTGCAGCATTTTGAATGAGCTGTAATCTATGAATATTTCGCTTACTGATACTAGAGTACAGAGCATTGCAGTAGTCGAGTCTTGAGGAAATAAAAGCATGGATGACCTTCTCTAGGTCAGCAGAAGAGAGAGATGTTCTAATCTTAGTTAGCTGTCTCAGCTGGACAAAACAGGACTGCACTACTTTTGTCACCTGAGCATCAAAAGACAGCTCTGAGTCAAAAATGACACCAAGGATGCGAGCTTCTTTCTGAATGTTGTCCGAGAAGACACCCAGGCTAGTGGTGAGGTTTTTGATGTAGCTAGCTGGTTCCAATGGGGGTAAATACACTGCTCAAAAAAATAAAGGGAACACTAAAATAACACATCCTAGATCTGAATGAATGAAATAATCTCATTAAATACTCCTTTCTTTACATAGTTGAATGTGTTGAGAACAAAATCACACAAAAATTATCAATGGAAATCAAATTTATCAATCCCATGGAGGTCTGGATTTGGAGTCACACATAATGGCAGTCAGGCTACCTCTGGCGAGCACATGGAGGGCTGTGCGGCCCCCCAAAGAAATGCCACCCCACACCATTACTGACCCACCGCCAACCGGTCATGCTGGAGGATGTTGCAGGCAGCAGAATGTCTCCAGACTCTGTCACGTCTGTCACATGTGTTCAGTGTGAACCTGCTTTCATCTGTGAAGAGCACAGAGCGCCAGTGGCGAATTTGCCAATCTTGGTGTTCTTTGGCAAATGTCACAGCTCGCATTGATGTGCCATCCTGGATGAGCTGCACTACCTGAGCCACTTGTGTGGGTTGTAGACTCCGTCTCATGCCACTAGAGTGAAAGCACCGCCAGCATTCAAAAGTGACCAAAACATCAGCCAGGAAGCATAGGAACTGAGAAGTGGTCTGTGGTCACCACCTGCAGAACCACTCCTTTATTGGGGGTGTCTTGCTAATTGCCTATAATTTCCACCTGTTGCCCCTGAATGTAAAAGCAAAGGGCTCACTGCAGCTCCTGCTTGACTGTATGAAGGACATCAAAACGTGGATGAACGTGGATTTAACTTCAAACAGCCGCTCAACTGTGAGGAGTCTTGGTGTTGTATTGGATAGTGCGTTTAAATTTGATAAACAGATATCTGCCACTGTTAGATCCTGCTTTTTCCAGTTGAGAACGATAGCCAAGGTAAAGACCTATCTCCCTCCTAAAGATTTGGAGAGGGTGATAAATGCCTTCATAACTTCCCACCTTGACTATTGCAACTCCTTATATGTGGACCTAAGTCCACATATAAGGACACATAAGTACTAAGTACACATAAATAGATGACTTGTCTAAACAAGTCATCTATTCAGCGCCTGCAGTTAGTCCAAAATGCTGCTGCCCGCCTCCTGACAGGAAAGAAGAAGAGGGACCACATCACACCTGTGTTGCGCTCCCTCCACTTGCTTCCTGTTGATTACAGGATTGATTTTAAAATCTTACTTACGGAATAACCGGGCCTTAACGGGACATACAACTGGGTGTCATCTGCATAAAAATGGAAATCAATATTATAAGTCTGAATAATTTTTCCCAGGGGCAGCACGTAAATGGTGAATAACAGTGGCCCCAAAATCGACCCCTGGGGGACCCCACAAAATAGAGGAGCATGAGAGGAGAAGGCTTCTCCAAGGATCATGGAAAATTATCTATTTGACAAATAGGAGACGAACCAATCCAGGGCCACATCACTGATACCAACATAGTTTTTCAGACGGCTAATTAAAACATCATGGTCCACAGTGTCAAAAGCTGAGCTGAGGTCAAGAAGAATTAAAATAGAGCACATGCCTGAGTCAGCTGCAAGCAGTAAATCATTGGTGTCCTTGATCAGAGCAGTCTCAGTACTATGCAGGGAGCGGAAACCTGACAAAATTAACTGAGTTGAAACGATTTTTAAAAATTTTAGATAAAAACGGCAGCATGGAAATGGGTCGAAAATTTTTTTAAACAGAGGCATTTAAAGAGGGCTTTTTTAAAAGTGGGTAAACCCAGGCATGCTTAAAAGAAGAAGGAAAAATGCCAGTTGACAATGAGCTGTTAATGATAGCTAAAATGTCTGGGCCCACTGTCTGAGCTTTTAAAAACCAAGTCGGAACGCAGTCTGAAGGGCAGGTGGACGATTTAGACAATGCAACAGTGCATTCCAGGGTTGACAAAGAGATTAATGTAAAATTAGTAAATGAAGTGTGTGGGCATGTCTCCACAATTTTGTTAAAAAAATGATTAAGAAATTCTTCACATTTTTCTGGAGAAGATTCACCAGGCTGTGTGGGCGTAGGACTAGTTACTGAATATATGGTTTGAAAAAGGATTCTGGAATTATGACCTTGACTAGCAATCAGATTTGAGAAGTATGTGTTCCTAGCCTCTTTGACAGCAATGTGATAGGAGTACATAAGATCTTTTAAAAAGGCAAGGGAGACACTGAGTTTGTTCCTTTTCCATTTTCGCTCTGCTTTTCTGCATTGCCTCTTTAAAATACTCAGTTCCTCATTCAACCAAGGTACACAAGAGATTCTCTGTTTTTTGTATCTGATTGGTGCTATTGAGTCTAAAATGGTAGTGCAAGAGTTATTAAAAAGACTGACCTGCTCATCTATGGTGTGGTCATGTTGTCCGGAGCTATTGAAGGCATCATGCATTTCGGTATAAGCTTGGCAAAAAAGCGGAGCAGAGAGTGAGTTTAGGGGGCGAGAGCGAATTTGTATTGCGGGTTTGGGGTCCATAGAAAGGTGTGGTATCTGGAAAAGTACTGCATTATGGTCAGAGACCACAAAATCTACTAAAGACACATAATCTATACAGAAACCATGGGTGATTACAAGGTCAAGTGTGTGACCTTTGTTATGAGTGGGATGTTTTACATATTGGACCAAGTTAAAAGACTTTGATTCTGATAAAATCAGAAATAAATGAGTAAGAAGACGGACAACAGATATGAATATTAAAATCTCCAAGAATAAGACCTTTGTCATACTGAGACATGATGTGTGCTAAAAGGTCAGAAAATTCCTGTATAAAACCAGAAATAAATTTAGGGGGCTGTAGATTAAAACACATAAAATGGACCGTTTGTTCTTTAAATTAAAGCTAAGACACTCAAAAGTGGAGAAAGAGCCCAGCAGGACTGGAGAGCAGTTAAAAGCCCTGCAAGCCCCCCCTCTACCTGTCATTCAAGGCTGGTGAAAAAATTTATAATCTGGGGGGGAGGACTCAATAAGGGGGGCACAATCATCAGGATTAAGCCATGACTCAGTAATAATAAAAAAGTCACACCTGCGGATGGGTCGTAGGGAGGGAGGGAATTCCTTTTGTGACCCTTGACCACGGAGGACCAGGCGGGGAACAAGGTGAAACTATTTCCGAGGAGAAAGGCCGCTGGCTACCCGCAGGCTCGAGACACGTCAGCCGGGAGCATAGATCTGACTGCCGATGGAGAAGTTCCTCAATGAGCCGTTCAAAGGACCGAAGCTTGCGCTTTAGCTCAGCAACTTCACTTCGCGTGGGCCATCGGTGCAGCCCAAGGGCTGGACCCGCTGCGGAGATGAGGCTTTAATTTCGGATTTGGTGTAGACGGTTCTCGACAATAATCCAGGCGTCCAATTTTTTAAATAAATAGGCCGGATTAAAAGTGTTGTTTTAAAATAAATTGGTAGTAAAAATTGTATCCTAAAACTAAAGTGTAAGTTAAGTTAAAATCACTTTGAGAGAGGAGTTTTCAGCGCACAAACAAAACGCCGTGCTGCCGGAAGTCAGGACGTCTCCCTGTTAATGATTGCGCATTGTTTGATGTGTTATTCAACATTTCTCGTTGCTGTTTTTCAGAACATCTTTAACAAAAGCTTTCAAAAAGTGATGGAGACATTCTGATTCTGACATGTCCCCAGCATCCTCTGTGTAAATGACACCTATCTGTCAATATTTTTAAATGTCCCGCCCCATCCAGGCTGCAATTGGTTTGTTAACGACAAGTGACATTGACGAGCTACATTCAGCACACGGCTGCTTGAAAGGCACCCGAGCTTCTCTTCTCCCTCGTCTCTCTCCGCCGACAGAGATTAGCAGGCAGGCGAGAACGAGAACAGGTGAGCATCACATAGCGCCCTGAGAAGCTGATATGGAGAGGGCAGAGGAGAGTACCGGCAGCTTGGGAGAAGTCCCGGTACACAAGAAAATGTCCCAGTACGCCAAAGAGTAAAATGTTGAGGTACTGTGTATCATGCGTTCCGGCCCACTTCAAGCACTGCCTTTTAATCGCGATTAATCGCATTGTTGTGCACAAAATTGAATAATGAATTCTAAAGTAGTGTATTGCGCATTTTTTATTTAAATGTACTGCTATATACACAAATGTGCAATAACATGTGGTTTGCAAACGCTTTAAACAAATAGGTGCTTTTTACCAGCAGTATTTACACAGTAGCAATGAAATATTTCTTGTAAATCTCAACTTAAAAATTAATGTAAGCAAATCAAATATAAAATCAAAGCTATATGCCACTGCCAGGGCATTACCTTTTATCTAGCGTTAAAACAAATTTATCATCAGAGTCCAGAGCCACAATCATAACATCATAACAGACAACTTCTGTTTTCTTGGGTTTTTTTCTGAACAGCTATCAGCAGAAACCGTTTCTTTAATCAAGGAGTTACATAAACAGTCTCTGGGTGCTTCACAAGTCTCTTAATTGCATCCACGTTTCCCTCACTTGCGTCTCTCCATGCATCCCAGGTGGGCGGGACTAAGACGCAAGGAAACCAAGCGAGGAGAGAAGGGACGAGGAAATATGTTTTTAGAGACATGAGACGTCCTTTCCTCTAAAGCGTCACATGAAGCGACATCCATTTCTGATGACAGCAGCAGCTGATCACAGCTGGATCATTCAGTTGGCTCTAACAGCTTTAGGCTACTCACTTTTGATGGAGTTTGTGTCTGCACACATGTGCACTGTGTGGTACAAATAGTCTCACAGTTATCAGAGCACAGCAGCATGATTCTCTCTGTAGCTGTTACCTGTTTTTTTTTTTGAAATTTTGTTTTTATTGAACATTTTTAATTTTTTACAAACATTAACTAAAAACTACACAAAACATAAAAAGGACCGACAAAATTAAACAGTTAAAAGAGCTATCTAGTAAGAAAAAAGGGAGATATATTACAAAATATGACACAGGTTTGTTAAATCAACTTTTTACGTATAATTCCAGTCCAGATCTACTGTGACATCTCACTAACAAAATATTTCCATTTTTTCCTGTACTTTTCACCTTTCTCCGAGTGTCTGAGGGAAAAAGTTAGGCGCTCCATAATGTAAAGTTCGTGTATTATGTCTGTCCATTCTGATACTGTTGGTGGCTCCTCATTTAACCATTTTCAGGTATAGCCTTCTTACTGGCTGCCTGCAATATTTGTAACAAATATCTGTCTTGTTTGTTCAGTCCAGTTGGTATGTTGCCCAAATAGAATACACTAAAACTCTCCTCAAGCTGTAGTCCAATAATCAATTGAATAGTTTTAATCACATCTGACCAGTAGGGGGAAATCCTGGGACACTCCCAAAAAATGTGAAAGTGGCCAACAGATGAATACCCACATTTCCTCCAACATCGACCATGTTCAGTGTTTTTACTTTGAAGCTCCTTCACTCTGGGTGTAATAAAGAACCTCACAGTATTTTTCCAGGAAAATTCCCTCCGCAAATCAGAGCTTGAGGTGGTTGCCATGGTCTTACAGATATTAAACCAATCTTCCCCAGATAATTCTATTGCAGCCTCTTTCTCCCATCTGAGCTTAATGTACATAGTAGACAGATTTTTCCCCTTTTGTAGTATTGAATAGGTCTTAGAAATCTGTTTTTTATTCAGTTTCCCCTTATATGCATCTATAAAAATGTTAATTAAGGGGTTTCTGTCCTGATTTTTGGAGAGTGTCAAGACCTTTTCCAGATGAAATTTTTGCAGGAATAAATTCCGTATCATATGCTGGCCAGCGTAGGATTTTTGCATCATCCTCAAACGTCTTGTCTCTAAGTTCCTTAAACCAGATACTTAATGGTACCTTGATCCAACTAGACACTTGTTTTTGAAGTAACTGTAATAACTGTTTATCTCCAAGAATTTATGGAAGAGTGTTACAGACTTCAGCCTGGTCTATTTCTTTCCATTTGGCATCACATGTCAGGTCACACCATGCAATCAGAACTCTAAGCTGTGCAACTTTGTAATAATTTTCTAAACATGGGAGAGCCATGCCACCTTCAACTCTAGCCAGTTGGAGTGTCTCGGACTTTATTCTTGGTCTCTGGTTCCCCCAAACAAAATCATTCTGTTCCATTCAATAAATTGTTTAGTCTGCACTTCAACTGGCAGTGCCAGGAAAAGATAAAGCAGTTTAGGCAGTACAATCATTTTTACTAATTCAATCCTGTCATGCATATTCATTGGCAGCAGCAACCATCGGTTCAAATCTGCCTTAATATTAGTTGTTAATGGGATATAATTATGTTTATAAATGTCATTCAAATCTTTGGGCAGCTGGACCCCTAAATATTTAATTAGGTTGTTACTCCACTCACCCTTTAGAAGCTTTAAGATATCTTTGTTTGGTTTATAGTTAAATGTGAGGATCTGTGTTTTATGAAGGTTTAATTTATAGCCAGAGTATGAGCCGTATATGTTAAGAAGAGATATTAGTGATGGCAGGCTACTATCAGGTTTAGTAAGGGTCACCAGCACATCATCCGCATATAAGCAAACCTTGTGTTCCGAGCCATATAAGGTGCTGCCCGCCACATCCTCGCTTTCTCTAATAGCCTGTGCCAGCGGCTCGATAAAAACAGCGAAGAGCGCTGGACTCAGCAGGCATCCCTGTCGACACCCGCGTTTAAGAGGCAGCAAGTCTGACAGATCCCCATTCACTTTTATCCCTGCCATAGGTGAGATGTATAACGAGCTAAGACAACTGATAAACCGACTATTAAACCCAAAACGTGTTGCGGTGGCAGCCCGGATGACGGTGAGTGCCCTGTGCTCTTTGGTTTCTTTTTTCCTTCATCCATTTCAATAATACCGCATATAAAAACTGCCACCTAACGGTGTCAAACGCCTTTTCTGCATCAAGGCAGAGAGCTACAGATTTCACAGACTTCATATGGTTAAAAAGATGAAGCGCCCGACGAACATTATCATGAGTTTGTCTATTCTTGACAAATCCAGTCTGGTCAGTATCAATCAATTCAGGGATTATATTTTCCAGTCTTTTGGCCAGTATTGTTGCAAATATCTTATAGTCTGTATTTAATACAGATATGGGTCTGTAAGAGCTACACTCGGTTGCATCTTTCCCAGCCTTAGGTATAACAGAGATAAGGGCATGTTTCCAAGATGGTGGTGGTTCCCCGCCCCCCAGAACATGGTTAAAGCAAGATGTTAGTAATGGTATAACAGTAGGTCTAAAACACTTATACCATTCAGATGGGAAACCGTCTGGGCCTGGCATTTTATTCCCCTTCAGGTTTGATATTGTTTTGTTAATTTCTTCGTCTGTTATCTGTTGTATAAGCATCTTATTTTGTTGTAGTCCTATTGAAGGTAAATCAAGGGAAGCCAGAAAATGGTGTAGCAGACCTAAAATTTATAGTTATGCATTTTAATAAAATTATGAGAATTGATACCCAATTATGAATTTTTACGATTCATAAAATCAATGTTCCTTGTTAAGGGCACCACCGGAGTTGTTATAATCATAGAGTCTCCGGACCTCTAGGTAGTTTTAATAATTATACACTTATTACTAGTGATCAGTTAGTTAATAATCGCTCAATTATCTTAAATCAATCAGTCAGTCTCATATCTAAAGGGTCAATTCTCTCGGCAGGGATGTAGAAATAGGCAACACACACAGCTCTTGATTATATTACAGTGAATTTATTCTCTAACTAATGTGATAAGAAGCTGGTTGGATACAGGGAACATAAACATTTGCTGACCAATGAGCCTGGAGGTGGCTTGGTCTGACCTCGGTGAAGTTGGCTCGACGAAAAAGGCTTAAAATGGAACTTGGTTGTTCCTGAATTAGTCCAGTGTAACTTAACGGACTGATAACTTTAACAAACGAAAGAAATAAAGAAAATAAAAACAAACTGAAGGGCAGATTGATGTCTCGGCACTTCACGTGTGTAGCTTCAACGAAACAAAAGGGCCTGTTTCGCTGGCCAACTGAGGGCGTTGCCTGGCGCGGCACGCCGACGCATGCCGAAGCGTCCAGAGAGCCAAGCAGAGCGGAAGAGAGCCAAGCAGAGCGGAAGAGAGCCAAGCAGAGCGGAAGAGAGCCAACAGCGAAGAGAAGAGAGCGAAGCGAGGTCGCGTGTCGCTCTTTTGTTGCCTGGGGCTTGGTTCCCCAGGGGGCATCTCAGGTTTCCCAAGGGACTGTCTTTCTAAACTTAATGTTTAAAGAAAAGAAATCTATTTGCACGTATTATAATCAAATATTTTCCACAATCAAACCTCAATGGTTGAACGGTTGTACTGTTCTAGGCATTTGGTAACAGGAAACAATTGTCACATTATTTGTCAGGATATTTATACATTTAACGGCATTTCCGACGAGGGCATGTAATACTTATTTCGTCCACTTGGGGGAGCTCAGGTTACATGAGGAAAGCTTGGATTACATTAGATGAAGGAGTGTCTTACTGAAAATAAAAACACTGCACAAGTAACTTTCTTTTCAGCACTAATATCAACAACGGATAGCAACAACAGTTAACATAACTACTCAAATAGAGGCAAACGTAATCAGGTAACTAAAGATTTAATTAAACTTAATTAAATGCTTTGAGTCTTTGGAGACTGCAGTCCTTTTTACATTGAAAGTTCGGCTGTCCTGTCCTCACACTTAGGTGAGACAAGGAGTATCCCTTTGATGGGATAATAAACAGAGCAAAGTCAGTTGCCATGGAAACATGTGTGTGTGGGGGGGGGGGGGCAGTTTTAATAGGCTGTTCAGGGAAATGCCAATGGCTGGTTCCTGTCCCTTTGTCAGTTTAACAGTCAGGCCCCGCGTTATCAGCTTCGGAATCAAAAAGGGTGGCGGTCGGGCTAGCACTTAGAGAAAGCAACTTTGACCCCCCCCCCCTCTTCTTTGGGGAGGAGGAAGGAATTTAGAGTAGCTCCAAATTTATTCAATATAAAATGCACAAATCCACACCGTTGTTCACTACAATGGTCTACCATTGTTAAATCTGCTGCCGGGGGTTGGGAGTATAGGTTCAAGTAGTAAGTCACAAAAGATTGTTGTATATCCTTCAAACTATGTCGTATTGGTCCGTGGATTTTTTACTCTATGTATATATCTATTTGCCTGTTGTTTGCGTGCTCTCCATGTAAGTAACTTTCTGGCTTTAGGGCCATTCTCATAATAATTTTGTTTAATAAATTTGGCTTTTTTCTCTATTTGGTTCTCATATAATTCGTTTAGGGCTCGTTTTGTGGAAGGTAGATGTTTTAAAGTATTCTCATTGTTATTTTTCATATGTTCTTCTTCTAAACATTTCAGCTTTGTGACCATATCCTGTATTTGTTTCTCTTTTTCTTTTTTCCTGATAGATGACCACATTATCAATTTGCCTCTGAACAACTGCTCATCAAAAGATTACTTCTGCTACACACATCACCAACATCTAGACATTAAAGTCTTAGTAATAAATGGTGCCATAAGCACTAACAAACCAGGCGGTATGCATCTCCTTGATAATGACCCCACAGAGGTGAAATCGCTGGGATTCCCCACAAGTCAGTTAGAAATGAACAGTTTTTCCCGGGATTCTCCCATATTTTACCATTCTCTCCCACTGTTCTTCCGTTTCTGTATTTTTGACATTTCTAAGAAATGTTTCCTACAATCACCTCAGGTAAAGCAGGTGGCAATATGTAGAACATTAGCTGCAACATTTAGTGACAGGCACCTGCCAAAAAAACAAGGAGGAGGGGAAGAAGAAGAACATCAGTGCGAGGATTGAGGATTCAAGGATGTATAAAGGTGAGAGTGATGGTTGCCAGGCAACCAGAAAACATGCTGTGATCTGGTCATCTGTGGCTTGTACACGCCGTTTTTCCGAGCTGACCTTACTGATATGGTGACATCACTGACTGATGGCGTCTATTGGGGCCCAAGCATTTCCGTGACGCATTATCTATAGATATAGTTACTTTAGACGGCATCGCCCTGGCCTCCAGCACCACTGTGAGGAACCTCGGATTTATTTGATCGGGACATGTACTTTAACTCTCACATTAAGCAAGTTTCAAGGACCGCCTTTTTTCACCTATGTAATATTGCAAAAATCAGGAACATCCTGTCTCAAAATGATGCAAAAGCACTAGTCCTTGCATTTGTTACTTCTAGGCTGGATTACTGCAATTCCTTATTATCAGGCTGAATAACTGATCCAGAATGCTGTGGCATGTGTACTGACAAGAACCGGGAAAAAAGATTTATATTTATGCTGTATTAGCTTCTCTGCACTGGCTCTCTGTTAAAACGTTGCTCAGGTGTGGCTGGGTCCTGGCATTGTGAAAGGACTGTGTGCCTCCATCGCCTGATCCATGCAGGAATCACATCACTTGTGTAGGGCTTCAATGGATCATGACTTTATTTTCACATTGAGTCAGGACCTCATACAGTACTGTTGAGCTGCATGGAGATGCTGTCGAGCAATCTCGTGGACATCTTGAGGTCCTGGCCTTGGAGATCTGAAAGAGCTGGCAAATGCTTTTGAACAGCGCAATTTCAAAATTACAGCCTTGTTCCGTATGCAGCTCTAGTGGGGCTCCAAACCGTGACATGAAGTCTTTGACCAGCTTCTTAGCTGTTGTTTCTGCTCCTTGGCCTGGAATGGGGAATGCCTCCACCCACCTAGTGAACTGATCCATGATTACCAGGACATACTTGTTTCCAGAAGATGAGATGGGAAATGGGCCTAATACATCAAGATGCAAATGGTCCATTGATGCTCCAGCCTGGTATGTTTGCAGCTTGGCTCTTGGACTGCTTGATTTCTGGGCTTTGCACTGAGGGCTTTTTTCTTTGCCTCCCCTAAGTGCCAGGACTGTGGAGGGTCATGACATGCCTGGATGACTTCATTTTGTAGTGAGGCCGGGACCAAGGAGGAGCTACACCTGTCAGCGGTAATGTTGTACTCCCTGAAGAAGTTCTATTTGTGGCCAGCAGAGCCAGTATTTTCTCAATGCTAGGTTTTCCATTGCTGCTTGTTTCCTGGTGGGGAGGTTTCCTGCTTCCTTCCAGCCATACAAGATGGAAAGTACTGGGTCATCCTTTTAGGCTGATACTAATTGCTGGGAGCTTAGTGGTTGCAGCCAGTTTACTGTGGGAGGTGTGGTAATTGGCTTCCACATTCTGCTGTTTTTCTGCGCTGTTCTCAGCCTCCAGCACTGTAATCTGCCTGATGACCAGAGGCACCACATCATCGACATCCTCTTCAGATCTGGCCCACTGGTTGTGCAGTCTCTGACAGTGTGAGCATCCTTGACATGGGAGCTCCGTCACCTCCTTGCCTGCTTGATAACAGTCACAGTCTATTGAGTCCTATGTGTTGCGCCTCGACAGTGCGTCAGCATTTTCATGCCGTCGGCCAGCACGGTGTTCGATCTCAAAGTCGTACTGGCTCAACTCTTCAAGCCAGTGTGCTAATTGGCTTTCTGAATGTTTGAAGGGAAAGAGCCAAGTTAGACTGGAGTGGTTTGTGCGGAGGAGGAACTCCTCCCCCACTGGAGCTGTGACAGTACTTCGCCAGGTCTATGGCTGGAGGCATCGGTGTCCAGGATGTAACCACCTGTGCATGCTGGATAAGCAAGAATTGGGGCAGCAGTCAGTCTCGCTTTGAGTTGCAGGAAGGAAGTTGCTGTTGTTCACCTCAGGAAGAGGACATTGTCTCTCAACAGTTGACACTTTTTTGGTAACAACTTCAGTCTGTAGCTGTGCAAGCGTTCAAAGATACCAGCTAGGCACTTCAGGTTCTCCTCAACCCCTCTGCCAAGGATGATTATATCATCCAAGTAGATGAGAAGCATCTTCCACTGGAACCCTCGGAGGATCAGTTCCATAGCTTTCTGAAATTTATCAGGTGAGTTGCAGAGGCCAAATGGCATCCTGGTGTATTCATAAAGGCCGTAGCAGGTAATGAATGCCGTTTTGCCACGGTCTTTAGGGTCCACAGCAATCTGCCAGCATCAGCACTGGAGATCCAGGGTAGAGAAGAAAGTGGATTCTCCCAGTAACTCAAGACACTCATCTATTTTTGGCAGCAGATAAGCATCCCTTAATGTTAAGCCATTTAGGCGCCGATACTGAGAGGTTTCTTAGCTTCTATTGGGGGCATGTTGTAAACCTCTTTAGATATATAACCTGACTGTGCTCTGCCAACTTTCAGTGGACAGTGGTATGGGGATCTTTTATTCCAAACTGTTTAAGTTTAAGGAGTAACTTTAAGGAGTGTATAGTCTTCATGGATGTGTTCTGGCAAGGAGCAGACATAGCGAATAGCAAGTCCTTGAAGGCACTCATGAAGCTTGTCAACTCGCTCTGCACCAGTCCACTCATTTTTGCATGTCTGGCACTCGAAAAGGCAAAAGAAATGAGTCCCAGTTCGCTTTGCCATCATACATCACTAGCTTGACTTTGGAAGCTTCATGAGGTGTTTGGTGCAGCATGTCCTGTTGATTTCCACTGCTGCCGTGTGCACCTGTGAAACCATGCGTGCTGGGGTGGGGCGTTGATGTACTAGCTCATCTCTGCGGCGCACTCCAGGTCTTGTGTTTGAGGCAGTAAAGGGGCCTGCATTGTGTGACCTCTGTTGAATCACCTCTAATTCTGCAGCAAACGGTGTATCCATTTCAACACCAGCTTGGTCTGGATTCTCTTGGAGTGTTAATGGAGGACTGAATACACCAGCATGCTGAGTTTAATTTCTTTGCACTGTGGGTATTGTTCTGTTTGTTACTCTTGTCACTACTTGTGTTTAGAGCTGTTGAAATTGTTGGGCCTGCTGATCCAATAACACTTTCAGCC
The DNA here is from genome assembly GCF_014851395.1 of Micropterus salmoides. Taxonomy (NCBI): domain Eukaryota; kingdom Metazoa; phylum Chordata; class Actinopteri; order Centrarchiformes; family Centrarchidae; genus Micropterus; species Micropterus salmoides. The sequence goes on along the minus strand of NW_024040817.1, from coordinate 33,232,798 downwards.
ATGCTGGTGGTCCCAGGTCCGGGGTTGCTGCTTAAGCTCCCAGCAGTTCCTCATTCCCAGCCATCATTTGTGTGTTGTTTTTATTTTAAGGCTGATTTTGCTGGTTCGAAACTATTTTTATTAGGTCCTTTCTTTACACATCCATTTTTAACAGTGCAGGCAAATCTTGTGTTGTCACTGTGTTTCGTTTTTAATAGTGCAGCTTGTTTGGCAGCTTTTCCAGGTCAAAAAGGAAACCCAGTACAGCGCAGGCTAACTAAACTAAAATTTTTACAAAGCTTACAATATCCTTACATATTTAACTAATGTGTGCAGTCTCTAGATGATGATAAATCAAATTCATTACACCAGTTCATGGGTGTCCCATACCACACGACAACTTTTGTAGGAGGACACTATTCTACAGCAAAACTGCCAGAAAGTCAGACGCACAACAGCAGACCATCATTTTAAGTAAAGGAAATGCTAATTACGAAACTCTGAAGGTAGGAAAGTTAAATGTATTAAATTAGCTAGATAGCTAGCTACTGACATTAACTTACAGCGTCTCCACCAGCGTGTGGTGGGCTGGACTGGAGCAGCTGCAGCTGCAGCTGCGAGTGATGTGGGCAGGCGACGTTCAGCTAATGTCAACGTTAGGAAATTGTATGGTCCATTTTAGGGGTGTCTGAAATTGTATTTCAAGATTCTTCAATATAAGGCATGAATATGGGAAACATATTGTAATATTTTACTATGACAGGTAAGAAAGACCCCCCTGAACTGTTGTTTTTGCGGCTTTTTTTGGGGGGGTCCAAGCCTTAATTAGGGGGGTCAGACCCCCCCAATCCTCCCCTTGTAATTACCTCAACATTACTGACATATTGTATTTACTAACATGCTGTAGTTATAACATGACTGACATACTCAATAACATGGGGCATGAGAACAGTACCAGTAATACAATACCAGTCAAATATTAAATCCAGGTACAGCTGTTTCATTTTTGTGGGTTGTTTTTATTCATTAAATCCTTGAAAAGGCTCTACATTGGTCCAAGTCCTAACTTGTCAATAATCATATTGTTCAACATTCAATGATTTGCTGTAGCACGTCAAACTTTTTTAAATGTCATGTTGAACAACTAAAAGCATTCTGTTAAATGGCTAGCGAGACAAATTCAAACCTTCTTTATCTTCTCCCTGTTTTCTTCTGTCTTACTGCTTCGGCTGCAGCCGACATCTCTGTCTCTGTCACAGAGCGCGGTGAGTGTTTTAAACGATTAAGGGCGGAGTGAAGAGGGTTGTTAGGTAAGTTGTTGTCTTAAAAGTTACTGGCACACTGCTCATAAATAATTTTTGCACGTAGGCATGCATGTTGTATAAAAGCATTTCAGTATGTTGTATGAGAGGATTTCAGTTGAAATGGAAGGCATTTCAGTTCAACAGGAAAAGCAATGTATTTTAATGTGTTGAACTGTTTCTTGTGTATTGGGAATCATTTTTGTGATATAAAATGTATGGAAGTACATTCTTTATTTGTCAGTTTCCTTTAATTGGGAAATAAAATTGTGATCTACAATTTTAACAAAAATATGAGAGAGCTGCTGCTGTAATGAAATTAAGATGGTATTCATAGATGAACAGTTTGCATAAATGTTGTAAAATAAAAAATGTAATCCTGATATTATTTGGACATTTCTTTAAGAGACAAATGTAACATTCATTAAGAAGTTACATAAAAAAAACAGTTTTGAAGCTCTATAGATGGTGTCATTTATTGCGACCTTTGAATAGGTCTTGTGGATATTACATGTGTATTGTTTGGTTTACTGTAAACTGTGTAGTAAAGCAAAAGGGGTAAAAACATTAGCCAATAGAAGTGCATTCGATCAGCTGATTTTGTTTTGCTCTGTGTGGGCTACTTGCCTGAGAACCTCCCAGGTTCACTCACCCTTGTCCTCCGTCCAGTCGGCTGGGCTCTTCCTCCGGTCCCCTCCTCCTCGGACTTCCCTCCCAGCAGTTGGGTCCTCTCTGTCCCCACACCACACCACCCATAACAGAAGGATCAAGCCACACATGGACCCAGCACGCTCACCCTCACCCCTCTCTTCCTGGCTCCGGGACTTCTTCAAGCTGAAAGAGCTGTGGAAGGGAGCCATAAATGACGGCCTGAAGGAAGATTTCCGCGCCAGGGCTCAACAGCTGCTGCGGGCTGAGCCTCGCTTGAGGGATTTTGTCCCACCCTGGGATGCTAGCTTCCTCCATGCCCTAGCCCTTCCCCTCGCCAAGGAGCCCCCTGGGCCGTTACCTCGGCCTGCGCTCAGCGATCGTTGGACTGGACCGGAGGTGGGTGTGGTTCGTCTCAAGGAATCCCTGCAATCTGTTCTGAATTCCTCCAATCTTTGAATAGTGTTTTATTACTGAGTTTTCTGTGGCAATTGCTTGTCTGTTTTATGTTATGTCTTTTGTGTTTTGTGGTGACATTGCACTTTGAGCTTCTTGCATATTCTTTTCCAATGTGGTTTTATACTGCAAATGGCTAATAAAGTGAATCTGAATCAGTGCTCCTCATGCTGTGCTTAGCATGCAGCCTGCTGGCCCCCTGCCTGTCCCTCTGCCTGCTGGCGCCACCAGCCTCCAGTCAGTCCCTCCTGTTCCCCAGTCGACTGGCCCCCAGTCTGGCCCTGATCCCCAGCCCGCTACCGCTGCTGGCCCCCAGCCTGTTCCTCGGCCTGCAAGCGCCGCTAGCCTCCAGCCTGTCCCTGATCCCCAGCCGGGTAGCCCCCAGTCTGACCCTGATCCCCAACCTGCTAGCGCCGCTAGCCCCCAGCCTGTTCCTCGGCCTGCAAGCGCCGCTAGCCTCCAGCCTGTCCCTGATCCCTGGCCCGCTAGCCTCCTGCCTGTCTCTCCCGATCCCTGGCCTGCAAGCCCCCAGCCTGATCCCCAGTCCAAGCCTGCTAGCGCCACTAGCCTCCGGCCGCCCGCCGGACCTCCCTGGCTCCCCTGCTCCGCCCGCCGGACCTCCCTGGCTCCTCTGCTCCGTCCTCGGGCCGCCCCCCTGAACTCCCTGGCTCCCCTGGTCCCTCTAGGACGTCCGCCCGAACCCCCTGGTCCCTCTGCTCCGCCCGAACTCCCAGCTCTGCCCTCTGGCACCCAGTCTGGCCCTATGTCCTCAGTTCAGCCCTGCCCGTTCGCCTGACCCTTCCCAGTCTTGAAACCCTCTCTGAAGTCCCTGTGTTTAGTTTTGGACCTTGGACCCCCACCAGCCGGACCCCTGTGCAATTTCCCCCCCCTTGACTGACTTCTGCCAAGCCCTGCCTAGCCAACGGGGAGGGCTGTCGCGAGGCGTCCGTTGAGGGGGGGGCCCTGTTGTGGTGGCAGTGCGGTTGACGGTGAGTGTCCTGGTTTTTTTCTCCTTTTCTTCAGTTATTCTGCTTTTTCCTTGGCTCTCCCTCTGCTCCTGAGCCCAGCCAATGACCTGCACCTCGTCAGCCTGCCACACCTGCCAGTAGTCAACCTCATCCCTGCCTGTATTTCAGCCCCGGTCCTCCACACCACTCTTTACTGATCGTCGTTGCTCCATACCCGGTGCCACCTCTGCGGCTCTCATGTTTTTGATTTCTCTCAATTTCCCTGTGCTTTGTCGCTTCTGTCACTAACCCCGTCTTTGTCTGCTTTCCTCCCAGGTTCACTCACCCTCATCCTCCGTCCAGTCGGCTGGGCTCTTCCTCCGGTCCCCTCCTCCTCAGACTTCCCTCCCGGCGTCCTTCTTTGCCTCCCCGCTTCCTCGGCTCCAGTGTTCCCCGGCTCCCTGCTCCCAGTCCCGTCGGTTTCCCCGGCATCCACCTCTCCTTCCACTCCAGTCCCTCAACCCCCTTTTCCCTCAAACCTCCTTCGCTCTGAGCGCTGCATTTGGGTCTTCTCTGTCCCCACACCACCCATAACAGAGTTGAGCTTTAATATTTGATTTTTTTTTTTTTTATCTGTGTTGCATGATGAGCTGGTTCTTTCAATAGACAATCAGAATGTAAAATGAACTTTCAGTCAGTAAAGACAAAATAACAATTTTTTAAATGGACATAAAACACAAATGTGGGCAATATTTAAAACCACAGTGGATGATGAGGAGATCCAGTGCTGCTCTTCCTAGCAGGGAGTGGCAAAAGAAGTAGACATGGCCTTTTCACATCCGTATCACCCCAGCCAAACCAACAGGTTCTGTATAGTGCCTGTTGGTTTGGCTGGTCTTTGTGGGCACCAGGCCCAAGGTCTTTGTGGGCACCGACCGTACATAGCTGTCACCAGTAATACAATGGGAGGAAAATAACAGTAAGTGTATTAAATGCTTCAGGTAAAAATATAAAGCTAACTATTTAAGGGGGCTCTGTTTTTAATGTTGTGAATACCATTATGTCACAATTGTAGGAGAAAACGGAGCAAAGTAGCAACACCTCAAAATATATTTGTGATAGTTTCTATTTTAAATGTTTGACTAAATTTAATTACAGTTTATACATTGTGGCCATGACCTCTACAAGGACCGATCACTGTCAACAGTTATATTCAAGATAATAATCTCACACAGGTCTGTCGATAGTATTAACATAACTGTACAGTCTATAAACATACTCAAATTCAAGACAGCACTGTGGGAAATTACAAGCTTTATTGTAAGCTGTTATGCACTGACTTCTGAGGATCAAACTGCAGAGTTTCTAATCTCTTATTCGATATAATGCCTTAATAAGCCAAAAAGTGGAAATAACTATGGCTACCATTATGCAAGCAAAATAGCTCATGTTACCATATTTAACTTAACATTATCTTACCATTGACTTCTTAAAAGAAATGTTATAATCAAGCGACATCCAAATTAATGACTCATAACTAAAGTTATGTGAAAATCTGAATCCAGGTTTAATTGATTTGCTTCAAATAATTTGTTATGTTAGAACTTAGTTTAAAGCTGATTCACGGTAACACTGGCTTATATTTCAGGTTTAGACAATTGTGGTGTTGCAAACCACAATTACATTATATACTTAAGATTTAAAATGCCTTAATGGTTTTATCTATAATGTCAATAACGTATCGATCATTATTTAAAGTTTTGGTGTATAGCTTTAATGTTAACTTACCTGAAATGCAAGCTGGGATCATCGGCTGGGACCAACCACAGAATTTCACTTGTATATGTGTAAGGTTTTCATTTGTGTGTGTGTGTTTGTGAGAGCGTTTCAGTTCAGTATAGTATGTGAATGAGTTTGGTTTCATGTATATGTGAGAAGAAAAATGTATATGCATTGTTTGACTTACGGGTTTCTTTTGGGGTGCCAGTCAGGTTTCTCTCCTGACACGTAAGATTGTTATGATTTTACACAGAATAATATATTTTACCTATAAAGTGACACAAAGGGTACATATACGATGTTATGGAACCTCACGTTAAGTGAAAACAATGAACAATAATGAAAACCACAACTCAGTTATAAAATTCAACAAAGGCAATGTATATTAACAAAAGCGTACCACAAATCAATAAACACAACTCAAATTTCCCCTCAGGGTTCTGTTAATTTCAATTCAGCAAGCAGTACAGTTCAAAACCGGTTCAGATTAAGTCTCAGAGCAAGAAAAAACACCCATCAAATAAAGATTGCTCTGCTCCTCAAAACAAATGTTAATCCAACATGAGAAAAAAACTAAAAGGTGCAGGCCGTCACAGCATGGTGATTCTGAATAATATCTCTAGTGGCACCTCATAATGAGCAGACTGCAGCGCACAGAGTGTTTTATTAAATCACACACTTTTTGGAGTTATGTAATTGCACATGACGACATTACGATTGTGATAATTGTGCAGCCCTATTTAAAATCCTTCTGCTTACCTACAAAGCCATTACTTGTCAGGCACCATCTTGTCTTAAAAAGCCCATAGTACCTTACCCGAATGCAGTGTTACTTGTGGTTCCTAGAGTCTCCAAAAGTAGAATAAGAGCAAGAGCCTTTAACTATCAAGTTCCTCTCCTGTGGGACCAGATCCCAGTTTGGGTTCAGGAGGCAGACACCGTCTCCACATTTAAGAGTAAACCTAAGACTTTTTGCTTTGATAAAGCTTATAGTTAGGGCTGGCTCAGGTGAGTCCTGAATCATCCCTTACTTTGCTGCTATAGGCCTAGACCAGGGGTATTCAATTAGATTTCAAAAAGGTCTAGTTAGAGAAAATTTCCTGAAGCAAAGGTCCGGAACATCAAAACGACGAACTTGCGTTATCATTCAGTACTATAACCTATAGTTGTATCAACACATGTTTTTAGTCAACAACGGACTGTCAAATCAAATAATATTTGTCAGTCAGTTTTCACATCAAACTGGAAGGATAATAAATAATAACTTTTCAAATAATAAATTCTAAATTTAAGTAAACTAAATTAAAGTGCCTAATTTTTAGAAAAAATTTAATAAAAAGTGTAGCTTGAAGTGATGAAGTGCAGTCTTAACCAATTTTATAATAAACACTCAACACATCATAACAAATGAACAGCTGTAATGCCTCCTCTTTCAATTCCTCTTACAGAGCTACCACTTTCCTACTTTCTGTTGTTCAGTGAGAAATGTGAGCTCCAGCTAGCATATTGGAGATCTATGAGATATTCTGGTTTTGAACTGCCCGTGGGAGGAATGTACATGTAAAAATCTGTACATTCTTGATTAAAAGTCATGTGAAATCTCTTTTATCTTTCGTCTCCTGAATTCGGGTGTGTTTCCAAAACGTCTCTGGTGAATCTCGCGGACTCAACTCGCAAGCATCGGTATGCACAGATTTGATTGGCTGAGCAGCGTCACATGAGACGATTGGAGCACATGCGATTGGTCTGTGAGTTTCCTGGTCCTCTAAACCAGTACAGTAAATGCTAAGCTTCGCGGGTTAAAATAGAAACGCTCCGTCACGAGGTAGTAAGTCTCAATAATAAATGGGCTGTAGGTCGGCGGTCCGGAGAGGACGGCGGCTGGGTCCGGATCCGGACCGCGGTCCGCCTATTAGTGACCTCTGGCCTAGACTGTCGGGGGACTTCCCATGATGCATTGAGCTCCTTCCTCCTTCTCTCTCTCAATCTTTATGCATTCTTATTCTATTGATGCATGTTTTTTTTGTTGTTGTTTTATATATATATATATTTTTTGTTTGTTTGTTTTTATTGATGCATGTTACTAACGCAACTTCTCCGGTAGTTTTGTGCTTTCTCATCCCTCTCTCCTCCTGTCTCTTTCTGCAGGTGTTTCTGGCTCCGCAACAGGGGCTTCCTGCTTACCCCCACGTTCCTGCTCTACACCTGTTTCTACAATTATTATCATTAGTCCTAGTATTTCTGTGTGGATATTGTGTTGGCTGCATATCTCTCTCTCCCTCTCTCTCTCCCTTACCCCCAACCGGTCGATGCAGATGGCCGCTACCTCCTAAAAGGGAGGTTTTCTTTGCCATTGTCCTTGCTTATGGTGTGAATTGTTGGGTCTCTGTATGATAAAGACTACGCTGAAAGAGTACGCTCTAGACCTGCTCTCCATGAAAAGTGCTGTGAGAACTTTTGTTGTGAATTGGCACTACATAAGTAAAATTGATAACAAGATACACTTCATGAGAACGACATGAGCAGGCCTCAGTGGGCAGAATGCCAATGTCCCACTTGGACAAGGGTGATGGATAAGTTTATCGGAAGTACAGTATGTGTTCAATCTGTCTGTCAATTTGATGGGTCCCAGCACATCCTGGGTGAGACATGCGTTCACCTAGTCTATCACAGGGCTAACTGAATTAATATACTGAATGCTAAGAAAAGTCAAATAGACAGAAAAAAAATGATTCAGCAAAATGTCTTTATTTGGTTTTAGGCATGTTGGTATGTGATCAATGAAGGAGAAAAAGCAGAGGTCAGTCCAGACATTAATATAGAGCAGTCTGGAGTCACACAGAGACCAAGCTGTTTGGTAGGAATTACATAGTTGAAAATGCTACTATCATAGTTATAGCTTTTCTCTTTAATATTCCTTAATTTAATCACTTTGGTTATTTTAATTAATTAAGGAAATTGTTTTCATCCAATTTTGCTCTTAAAGGGATACTTGGGGATTTTTGAAATGGAGCTGTTTAAGGTACTTATCCACAGTCAGTGTATTACCTGCAGTAGGTCCCCAGTTTGGAGAAGTAGAGAGAAGAAAACCTGTTAGCTGCTGACCCTGTCCACAACACTACATTGCTTAGCTTCCATGCTGGTACAACTCTGCTGGGTACACACTGACCACAATCTACTGCAGGTAATGCACTGACTGTGGAAAAGTATCTGTTAACTATCCCTTTAAGGAATATTTGTTCTGCGTCCATTGGCATATATTTTTAACAAGTAATTTGGTCTACATGTTAACAGAAACAATACATTGCTTGAAATAAAAGTAGCTAATGGACATAGTGTTATCGGAACACTACCTGACAACATATGCAATTCATTATGTTTTTACCATTTGAGTGCCAATTTTATAGGGAAAGGTCCTTGTGTCATTACCATCAGAACTTTAGACTTTAGAACAGGAGCCATAATGCTAAATAAATAAAATAAATAAATAACATTAAAGAGTCAGTTCAAACAAATCACAAAAAAATAATTTTCCCTCTTACCACTTGTGGTATTAAGGCATTCAAGAAGTACAACCGCTGTTGAGTTTTTCAAATATGTTTTTGAATGCTTTTAAGAGAGCCTATGTAACTTTTGCTGAACAAAGTGGCCACTGTGGAAAGAAGTGGTAATTACTGGATAAAATGCTCTCACATAGTTTAACAGAAGCACAAGTAAGAGATTAGTCAGCATGCAAAGTCAATGTCAGTCAGTGTCAGTAACACAGCAATATCTATCTAATTGTTATAACATTACCACCCTAAACAGGAGTTTAGTGCAACTCCAGGAGGTCATACTAGGCCAAGTAAGACTATAGCAGCTAATGTGTAATTATTTTAGCAAAGGTGCATTTCATTCCTTATGAATTAATTTGCAATTGTTATTTCTTCTACAGAATTCCATTCACTTCCACTGTACTGGGTTGGTAACCAACAAACCTTAGTAAATAAAACTCTAACTGTGACATTTTTTTTGTCATTTGCATGAACTGACCCATTAAAACATTTCTTTTTGAGAATGTACTACATTAATGTGTAAAACAAAATGTACACTTAAAACCTTTCAAGTCACAACTTGGTCTCCGTTTCCAGTTGCAGATTATCTACAATCTGTCCTTTACCTCCACCTTTTCATTTTTGCCAAAGACAAAGAACAGGACCTTAGTAACAACAGGCTAAAGCTTTAAGTCTTCAGTTGGCTACAATCTACAAGTGGGAAGAGAAACGAAAAGCAGTAGAAGAAGTGTAGTTTTTCGTTGGTACTAGCAACCAGCTTCTACTTTATTACAATTCTTTTCTTTTTTCATAATTCTTTTTTTTTCTAGTAGCTGGCTGTTTGGGGTGATTGTGGCTTTTACAAACTTTCCAGCCTTATAGTTACTGTCTCTGGAAAACTCACATCCCTTGCTCAAAGACCATTCCAAAGTAATCCTAACAATAATTTTCTTGGCATCCTTACACATGTAAAAAATGACATTTGAAATTATCATAAGTAATGTTTTCAAATCTAATAATAACAATATTACACTTTTTTTTAAAAAAGCAAACATTTGTTTTGGCAATGTTTCCTGTATACACCAGGATGAACAAAATACTCAAATGAAAAGAGGCAGAGAAATAAATTGTTCCCATAGGACCGACAAATGCTTTCCATTTAAAAAAACTAGTTTAACCACTACGCACTTCACACTACAAAAACACATTGACTTTATAGGTCTTCCATATCAAATACACTTTTTGGTATCGCATTGGTTTAACAGCTTTCAGGCTTTCAGTTCTGTAAAAAAGAGGGGGAAAAAACTTATCTTCATACTATTCTGCTTTGAGTAAACCTTTAACATTCATAAAGGGTTAAGGTAAACCTCGAGGACCATAAAACCTTGAGGCAACACACAATTTTGTGAGTGAGTTTCTTTAGCCTTGTAATCCAAAGCCATGGAAATTGAAATCCTGGTTCACTACATTTTTTCAACTGTTTAAAGTCCAATTGAAATCAAAATCAGTCCAGTCAAAAATGTAAAAATAAATATGTGGTTCCTTCTCAACGATGCTGCCCTCAAGGTTCACCTATTGTTAGCCATTCACACATCTCACTCAACAGGCATTTCTGTGCTCTGGACTTGAATGTAAAGGTATTTGGTTACATATTTCTTTAAGATATCTAAATATTTGGCACAAATTCAACTACTTTACAAAAGGAAGGAAGTATTATAGTATCAACATAAAAAGTATTTCAAAATATCTGACATCTTCATTTGGTTAACAAAATTTACTTAAAAGTAAAATGTTAGAATCAACAAAATAAAGACTTTCATGTTGAAGGGGTGCACCTGCAATGACTTCCAATGCAATGAAACTAAAGGACATGAAAGATATTTAAAAAATGGTAATGAAATCAAGAGCAACATTTTTTTTTGGCTTGGATTCAGTTAAAGCACTTTACACACAGGTGACCCCTTTAAAACATTCCAAATTTGTAAGGAAATGTAGTCTCTCTTAAAATATTTTTTTTAAAGGAAAATAATGAAAACCATCCAAACCTTTACATCTTTGGGTATCATTCAGCTTGGTTTTCATAGAAGAACTTTTTGGATATGCTGACACAGTGAAACATGAACCTTATCTGTGCATTCAGGCAAGTATCACCATAAAACGTCTTTAGCTGCCAAGTCAGTCGTTAAGGTCCCAGGGTGATCAATTTGGCATCTGGAACGTCAACCTGGCAGCCTGGCCTCAGTCATTTTTTTGGCTTATATTCAGAATGCCATCAGGTCTGTGCAGATCAAACAAGCATAGTTTCAACTTGTTGTTCTTTGGGAGGTCTTTGAGGTCCATATTTTCCGCTACATCCTCTGCACAAACATGTCTTTGGAGATGGACACTTGTGGGTATTTCAAAGCCATGGATAACCACATACTGGAGCAACAATAATCTGGTAGAAAACACTACATGGCCTTCTTGATATATTCTGATGTGAGATAAGAAAAGTTGAAGATTTCCACTAAAACTGAACATGATGGAAACAAAAGGTAACCTGGAGGAGGTTGTTAAGGCTCTTGTCGATCTCTGGCACGGTAAGGCTTAGACTTGTGGCAGTGGAATTCAGGCTCTGTCACAGTTATGCTCTCCTTGGTAGTCATCCTGGTGAGCACTCTCTGGACTAGTGTTGTTGGCAGCTGGCACGGTACACTAATACTGGTACTGGTCAAGGAAGTGATTGCTAAAGGGAAAGGGTTTCAGTATTTTTGGTTGAGGTAGGCTAGCAAAAGCAGCACAATCAGGTTAACATTGGCCACAACTATGGCTCAGGCATTCTTGCCAGACTGAGGTAGCTTTCTTTGGAGGTTTACAAGGTTCTTCTAAATGGCTTGTGTGGTGATAGACAATCATTTCTAATCAGAATCTCATTCACAAAGGCCGCTATGTTTCTTTCCTTTCTTATTGCAGAGGAATTGAAGGCAAGTCAAGAGTTCTGACACAACAGACTGACTGGAAAGTCTCAGTCAGGTGAGAATATTTGGCTTAATTTTGGGGGCACACAAGACTGTAGTGCACATTTTCACATGTCAGTTTAACAGAGGAGATCTGAGGAATAGAATATTTTGGTTATGGAACAGACTCTCACTGGAAAAGTGACATGAGTGTATGAGGTGCGCACACAAAAAGAATGTGACAGGACCTAATCTGGAGATGTAATGCTGTTTGAAAGATTTTCCTACAGGTGCATGTGCACAGGCAATAAAGGCAATAGGCTTTGGTTTGAGGTAGGGGTGGAGGATAGGGTTGGGGTGGCAAAAAATGTTCTATAAGCATTCTGTCGCAGTTTTGTGGGGCTACTTTGAGGTTATTAGCAGCAGTTTTTGAGGAAACTAAACCTATGACTGACCCCTTTTAAAGGCCACAGAAGGACCTCATTGATTGGAGGAGTGGGATTCCTAAGTGAGAAAGAGGGATGTGGGTGTTTATGTTATTGACCAGTGTTAGCCAGTGTCCGTGCCAAGCAAACCTGACAAATGCTGCTCAATGACAACCTGGCACTGCCCTGGACAGACCACCTGCTCAGAGGAAGAGTAAGCAACAGGACAGGAAGGAGATAAAACAGAGGAAAGACAAGGAATTAGTTTTATTTAAGTATTGTACTATTTTTGACATGCAAAAGCAGTGTACCATAGTACGAATAAAGATACTACATCACCAGTAGACTTTTAGCGATATACTACTGAGCTGTGAAGAATACTATTACTTACTGTAAAAGTCAGTTCTTTCAGTAGCTCAGTTTGTTCCATTTAACCTCTACTTATTAGTAGTAGATGGTAATTTAAAAAGGCACCTATCTGAGTTTAATCCTTATCTTGGAGGAACCCAGAGGTCACTTTTCAGTTTCTTGCTGAGATTTTCACTTTTGACATAACCAAACTTTAAAGAGAAATTCCAGTTTGTTCTTTTTTAGTCTTATTATTTGTGGTTTGGGCCATCATTTCTTAGGTTTTTATCACAAATGGCTACAAAAAATGTCATATCAATGTGTCATATGACAGAAGGATAAATACTAGCATCAAACTTCAACCAATATTTCAGTAGGTCAGTATTTGTTCCAAGAAAGAAAATGATAGATGCGTGTAAGGGGATCAACTGCTAAAGGTAGGCCCTCCGGTTTATTAGAAGTTGGACAAATGAACGAGCACACGTGTTATTTAGCATGAGAGCCGACAGCCAGTGGCTCTTTATATCATGACGCCAGATGGAGTCGGGACAGATGAAGACAGATGACTGCAAAAAATCACGGACATAATGGAGCTGAAGTTGTCTGTTCTCTGCTGGAAAGGTAATTAAGTTAGTCACACTTTAGCAATGCAAATGAAAGCTGTTGTTTGATAGCTATAGCTAGAAGCTGGCCATAATCACAGAGAGAAGTGACGCGTTTCGTCGGTGGTGTAAAATATGGAATGTTAGTTGGATTAATTTCATGTAGCCTTGTTATTCTCCAGTGCTGTGGTTTGGCCTTTCCGGTTACGTTAGCGAGACAATCAGCTCATCAGTAATTCCCAATAAAACGGTAACGTTAGCTTACAGCATGGAAGCATCAGCCAGCTAAACATCTACTGCTCTGGTAGAAAATACATGTGGTTGGATTAATTTCATGTAGTGATGCTCTCTCTAAGGCAGCATGGTGGTGCAGTGGTTTGCCTGACAGCAAGAAGGTCGCGGGTTCAGACCCCGGCCTTTCTGTGTGGAGTTTACATGTTCTCCCTGTCTCTGTGTGGGTTCTCTCCAGGTGCTCTGGCTTCCGCCCACCGTCCAAAGACATGCGGCCTAGCTTAATTGGTGACCCCAGGTTGTCCTTAGGTGTGACTGTTTGTTTGACTATGTGGTGTGGCCCTGCGATGGTTTGGCTACCTGGCCAGGGTGTACCCCACCTTTCGCCCGTTTTCAGCTGGGATATGCTCCAGCCCCCCGTGACCCTGTACGCAGGACAAGTGGTTGACGATGGATGGACTCTCTCTCTCCAGCGCTCTGTTTTGGCTTTGTCGGTTACATTTGTGAGACAATCAGCTGATCGCTAATTGGCAATAAAACGGCAGCTTCCAGCATGAAAGCTCAGATCAGCTAGCTAAATTTTTAGCTGAGATCAGATAGCTAAACTTTTACTGCCCTGGTAGAAAAAAATGTTGTTGGATTGTAATTCACTGTAGTTATTCTACAGCGCTCTGTTATGGCTTTGCAACATGGACAGAAATTTGCTGTTACCTTCCTGAGACAAACAGCTGACGAATATTATTGGCAATAAAACGGTAAAAGCAGGGAAGCTCAGATCAGCAGCTGCTTTTCACTGGTGGAAAAGATGTATTTATTTTACTGCTAGTAGTGACACATAACATGACCGTGTGCCTATCAAGTGACCAATAATAAATACTTTCCAAATTTGCATTAAAAAAAAAACCTTTTATTTTTTTTTTAAATAGTGCCTTGCCACTGTGCACACAAATGTGTAAATTCTTCTTTCACATGCTAAATGCCTATTAAAAATGTTTAAAAAACGTTAAAAACTACTTTGTGTTTTGTTGTATTTAAAAAAATTAAAAAAGACATTTTGGTAAGATTTGCAGATTGCCAATCTAATTAATTAAGCAAAGCGAGAGGAGCCTTGATCCTCACTTCATGTATGTGTTTCATAATGGGCTGTGGTGCAGAAACAGTGAGGCTTACATTTTCCTGTTATCTGTGAGTGGTCATACTTGATGCACTAGATGTGATAGTTTTTGAGATGTTCTTCATTTACTTTGGTATGTTAGTCTAGATGAGCGACCCTCCCAAGATGTAACAAAAAGTATGATTACAGTACAGTAAAATAATGTATTGTATGAGTATGAGACATCATGTAACATTTCTTGATGTGGCTGTTTAATGAACAAGTAACAATAATATTCACAATAACATATGGTTTTACTGAATAATCAAGTAAATATAATTTCTTAATATATCAATCTAAAGACATCTTTTGTCCTGTCTCAGGTACCGTAGTTATCCAACTTGCTTGGATAGGGCATCTCTTTGAATTTCTGTCTTGGATGGTCAGGTTGAGATTTACTTAAATAAAGCTTTTCTACTAGTGCAGGGGTTCTTAACCTTTCTGGCAGTCCGACCCCTTTTTGAAGTTAATATTTCATGACATTTGTTGCAGTGAGGTGCCTTTTTTAAATTGTTTTCTATTGGCAGTGAGCATTCTGCGTGCTGTTAATGCGCCCTGGGCACCTTGCATTGTGGGTGCCTGCTGCGCCTTGCGCTTTTGAATGAGTGCTCTGAGCGCACGGAGTTGAAAAAAATTCAACGTGTGCGGTTTTTCCCATTGTCCAATCTAATGAATGGAGAGACGGGCCCTCAGTTGTGCTCACGGACGTTTACAGTTGCTTGGATTGTCTGGCGCCCTCAGTTTGTCTATTTTTAAAGCAGGTGTTTTTAACAACAAAAGACACACACCTGTGAGTTGTGATCAAGTTACTTAGCAACAAACCAAAGATTACAGATCACTGGCGCTATAATTTTTGATTAGACAGACAGGACAGCTGAAAACACAGCACTTTGCTCTTTTCTAAATTTAACCAAGAAAAGGCATTGCTGTGCGCCTCGCTTTCTGTCTGATCAGGCCTTTTTTCTTCTTTGGCGTTTTTATAGCAGTTGGCATTACTGCCACCTAGTGGATTGAACAGTGCAAAATATTTACAGTGTCCACCCAAAGTGATTTCATTCACAACTATAGTCCGCCTAGTTATTTATTTATTAAGTTAGATTATATAAGTTATTGTTTTTCTATTTGTGTCTATAGCAGCATTCTTGCAACCCCCAGGAGGGTCCTGACCCCCAGGTTAAGAACCCACTGTACTAGTGGAATAAATTCACTCCTCTACTTTCTCTTTTGGTCTCTGCCACAGTAATCAGTTAGAAACATCAACAAAAAATGTCTGTCGCTCCACACTAATGATGTAAAATGACATAATTCTCAATTGAAATGTCAAATTAAATGTTACTTATGGCAAATGTGTGCTTACTTCAAAACCCAGAATATTTGCACCTGCTATGTACCTGCAGTGAATTTACACTACAGTTCTTCTGAGCCACAAGTTGAGTGCTAAGAGTTTACTTTTTCATCATTTAACTTGTAATTAAATGCAAGGCCCACTTGCCCATCTATAATGTACTTGTTTTATTAACTAGAATACCTTTTTTCAAGTCTCTACACCAAGACAAATACTTGAAAATGTACTGAAACAGTACTAAATTAAGTGGCTGAATAAAATCAAAAAAGCTGTGACAAGCATATTCTGAGTGACTACCTGAGGCACTGACTCCACTGTTTGGCGGTTTGCTCCATCTTTATGGATGCCATTGTGTCCTGTGTTGTCCCTCGGTACAGACCAGTTGTCCTGAGTCCCTTTACTGCAAAACAGACTGTAAACAGGTTCCAGCTACAGATTTTTCTATAACTTTGCAACATAACAAAATCTCAATTCATGAAGGTATAGGATTTTCAGAGGCTATTTCTATTCACTGGACTAGCCAGGTGTGGGTTTCTATATCAGTAAAATGATACACATTTCATTGGATTGTAAATTGACACGGATTATTTATAGTGTATAAAATACAAGTTGAAAGGATATACAGTGTATTGGTACTTACCTGCGACGGTATCCAAACATAAGGAAGAGCACACAGAAGATTATACAGGCTGTGCCAATATGGATGCCAATGACAATGCTGCCCAGAGAGGCTTCTCCATCCCTGCACTGACACAGACTGCTCCCTCCTGGAAACAAACACAGCACTAATGAGGACCACCCTGCAAAAAAGCTGAGATTTTGCCAAACTAACATTTCGCACTATATATCTGGTCCATGTTTTCCTGGATTTTACATATAGTTGAAATTATAGTCTTAATGCAATGTGCAGAAACTCCATAGAAATAATTTCCCTGACAATCTGGTGATCCTTGTGTGGAGGTTTGCCTGCAGCAATTTCAATGTGAGAGCTTTCTTATAGTAGCCAATATAAATTTTAAGAGAAATTCATCCTGGGCCATGAGTTTATTTGGGATTTTGCCCATGTATAATTTTGTACTTTAGTGATAATTGGGATATTGGATATTGTTACTTGTTATATTGTGACAATAAACCTACCTAAATGATGTCTTACATCATTTATGCATCTAAGAATATAGGAACTACATTAGGTTCATTACCCTTCACGTGTGTATAGTCTTTATTAATGTAGTTTCCAACTTGCAGATGAAATCTGTTTTTTCAAGGTTATCATTTCCAAAAATGCTGGTCTCATCCTTAACTTCATGATGGTATTGTCTAACTTTAAGCAAGATCAGAACATATTTGCACCCACTGTTTATAGTAGTTAAAAGGTGTCTATAGGTTGTGAATTAAATATATATAATTCAAATTTAACCATTGTACTTTGCACTCTTCAACAACATTTGCAAGTGTAACCAGAGGACTGGCTGAAAGCAAGACACAGTGCGTGACCATAATCACCAGTGCTTTGGTCACTCATGCCTTCCTCTGCCAGTGACACCAGTCTCTTGGAGCAGTCACTCTCCCCGTTTCCATTGTAGGCCAACAGTTTGACTTCATACACTCCACCCGGTTCTGAAACAGAGTGGCATACAGAGTCAGTCAAGAGTTTGAAACAATGTTTATGAAGTGGAATGATTTGTGAATGTCTCTGCTAAGTATGTGTTCTTCTTTAAGCAATCATACTTCGTTACACTTTTCTACACAACATACACAATGACTATTGTATTGGTGGTGCAGGGACTGCACGTGCACACTATAAAGATCAGAGGGGAAAATGGATTAAAGACGATAATCAAATCATCCACAGTTGATTCAATAAAAATCTGAATGTCATCATTTTGCTGCTGGCTGTCAAGGTGGTGGTCAGCAAACGATGTGGGCTTTGTAGATCATTGGCAGACTTTCTGGAGAAAACCTGGTCTGATTAGGAGAGACAGCATTCATCCCACCTTGGATGGGGAAGTTCTCATATATAGAAATCTTACTGAGTTTATTGGTGGACCAAATCCATGACAATTCAGAATTGAGACCAGAAGGCAGAGTCACAGTCTTACAAGCTCAGTGTTTCCATTTTAGCAGTTACCCACACAAAACTCCATAGTGATGGTGTCTGGCCCCCCATACCATTTAGCAAGTAATTCAATCAAAAATAAACAGAAGAGGAGCTTTGTATACAAATCTAATAAATATTAACACCACCGCTGGAAAAAGTACAAAACATAGTAAATTAAATGTGAAATCTGGAAGAATCTCATTTAATCTGGCAGGATATTCTTAAAATATAGATATACATGGAAAGTGAATATTTAATTGGCATTAAAGGAACCATTCTAAACTGGTTAAAGGTCTATTTATCAATCTCAGTTTGTACATGTTAACAATGAATCCTTGAGGGACGCTAGTGCGCATGCGTAGGATGTAGACGTGCTTAGCTTGTGCTCTCCACCGCAACTTATGCAAAATTACCGAACACCACGATAAAACTGTCCAAGAGCTGATATTTTTTGCTCGCTCGCCTATTTCATCTGTTGAACTTAGCTTGAAAATGTCGCGGCAAAGAAACCCTCCTGGGAAGCCCAAGACCATCAGTGGATACATCGGCAGTGCTAATGCTAGCGAGTCTAGTGCTAGTGATAGCCACTCTTACGAGCCCTCTGCTAAACCTACGACTACCGCTTCAGATACTATGTCCATAGACAAAACCCACATGTACGAGATATGCAAGGAAATCTGTAAGGAAATGTCAGAGACGACTCTGGGGAGACTCGATGAACGTTTTGATGCCTTTGACACCAAGTTTCAGTCTGTGCTCTCTGTGCAAACTGACCTGCAAAACCGCATGGTCAGTCAAGAGCAAGTGACCAGTGCACTTGAAGAGCATGTGGAAGTGCTTGACATAAAGTGTGAGGATTTAACAAAATGCACCAGCCAGCTTCAAACCAAACTACTGGACTTAGAAGCACGGTCCCGCAGACACAACATCAAGATTGTTGGTATAAAAGAAAATTCAGAAGAAGGAAAACCAACTGATTTTGTTTCCAAACTTATTCCTGAACTGCTGGGTAAACAGCACTTTCCACATCCAGTGAAAGTTGATCGCGCACATCGTTCTCTGCAACCTAAATCTGCGTCGGGTGGCAAGCCATGATGCCACCATGATGGCTCGTATTCATCATTTTCAGGTTAAGGAGCAGCTTCTACGCCTCAGCAGGACGCAATCAATGGAGTACAAGGGAAACAAAGTTCTGATCTTCCCTGATTATACTAACGAAGTGATGAGCCAGCGCTGTGCCTTTCGAGACGTGATGAAAGCCCTGAGAGACGTGGGAGTTAAACATCACCTGCGCCATCCGGCCAGGCTTCATGTTTACTGGGATGAGGAGGAATGATCCAGCGGCAGCTGAAGCAGCTCGTTCATTTAAGGAATGTCGCGCCACATGGCAATTATTAATGCACCAGGGCGCAGGACAATTTCTCTTAAAGGCGTATTTTACTTTGTTTTCAAATGTGTTACTAGCTTTCAATTTTCAACTTATATTTACATTGTGGTGGAGGGCGCTACTTGGGTCCGGCCTACTATTTGTCCAGCAGCTCCTGTGTTGACCAAATTTAAGGGACGCGGAGGTGAGGGAGGGGTGGTTGATGTGGGACTGTGTTGTTGTTCTTGTTTGGCTCAGATGCACATGTTTTATTCACTTGCATTCAGTATTGCAACAGCATTTGTATTTTTTCACATTTTTTCAAAATGACTCAAGTACAAGGTAAAATGCATGTAGGAGGCAGAGATTTACAACTGATTTCATGGAACATGAAAGGGCTTGGTAGTGTAGTCAAAAGGGAGAAAGTTTTTAAACACCTGAAATCTCTTTCTGTGGATATAATTTTTTTGCAAGAGACACATATCAAAACAACTATGCAGCACAGGCTGAAATGCAATTGGGTATCTCAGATATATCAATTGCCATTTACCTCGCCCGTGGTGTGGCAATATCGTTTCGAAAAAAAATCCCATTCCAGGTAACTTCTTTTAACAACGACCCTCTTTGTAGAAATTCATTTGTCTCTGGTACTATAAACTCGTTCTCAGTAACCCTGCTTAACATATATGGTCCGGACAAGACCAATTTTTTCAAAAAGGTTTTTGATCTGCTTCCAGACGATAGTGACTCAAACATAATAATAGCCGGGGAATTTAACTGCTATCTAGATCCTTTCTTAGACAGATTATCTACACGACCAGCACCTGAAATTGCATCTGTAAAGCTTCTAAACAAACTTTTGAAAACTAGGAATCTAGTAGATATTTGGAGGATTCAGCATCCTACAAGCAAAGAGTATTCATTCTACTCAAATGTTCACAAACAGTAGGACTGATTATTTTTTGACTAGCTCTAACCTTATTTCTCAAATCACCAATTCCAAGTACCATAATATTTTAATTTCTGAACACAGCCCCTTAGCAATATCATTAAATATTTCCCTCCCAAAACAGACTTATTCTTGGCGTTTTAACCCAAATCTTCTAAGTGATGACAACTTTGCTAAGAATATAACCTCTAAATTGGAACAGTTTTAGCTTGGTGTACCTCATTAACAGAAACTAGTATTTAATTTACATGGGTATTTTGTGCAAATAAAAGCTAATGCCACTTTTTAGTCACAAGGTGGCAGCGTTGGCTCACAATACAGGAAGAATTTAGTCTTACAAATGTTCTAAATGTTGTCTTTTCCTCTGGGTTTGTTCACACATGTACAACTTGTGAACTGCATGATCTGCCTTTTCTACAGGTTTCTCTCAATAGTTCTGCATTTCAACCACGATGGAAGATTAAAGATTGCTGTGATGGTGTGTTATATTATATAAACATGTTTTTCCTTTCCCCAGCATACGCATCAGGCCAAAAGATCCTCATGGATGGATGAGGCAGTCGCCCTTTGTCGGTTAACGGTTTAACACAGGACATAAATGTGAAACCAGCACAGAAGTCTTGGTTTGCGGTTTTCAGGTTAAGATCTTTATTAATGAAGGCAAAGCCAGATCAGTCCTACAATTAATATTCTAAAAAAACATCTCTAAAAGAGAGATTTAGATGAAATCTGATAAACAAATGTCTCAGCCAACGCAGCTGTGACTTTTGTTGTTCTCAACATTGCAAGAATGTATTTTGTTTTGTCACTGTACTCAGTTAAAAGAATGGTCTGTGTGTATTTTCATGTAGAACCAGTAATGTTATTTAAATTATTTTCTATTAATAAAATCTTGAGAATTGTATAGCTTGTACAGTTCCAATCTTCTGTTTGTGTTATTGTTAATTGCAACTTATAAATATTAGAATACATTAATGGTTTTATATAAAACATGTTTATCCATTAATGCACTATGCATCTGTTCAATATATAAATGATTACAACTGCATAAAATGTGATTAAGTTTACAGTCAACCAAGTGAGGCCATATAAAATGTGTAAATACGCCATTCTTCAGGACACAACACATAAAGGTAAGGACTTCATAATGTGCCTGCCTTAGGCCCAGCAACCTGCCTGTAAGCTGTGTGGTATTCTTGGTATTATAGGGACACAGTATCTACAGCTAAAGCTGATGAAAATATCATTATTGTCAGTGTGATATAAGTAGTGGTGATGTACATAAAATGTTGTTTCTTAAAACATAAACAGAAATAACTCAGATTCTGTTTTAATCTCTCCAGTTTACTATTTATCCTCTTAGTAAAGTTCATAACAAGTCAACTTTACATGCAGAAGATCAAGTATACGGTTTTATTCTAACTGTAGACAAAATAGCACAGTTCAATAGAGTAATAGACCCCCCCCCGTGGCAAAGTAAGCGCACCATATAACATAGTGGGAGTTATCATGTGCAGTGCATGACAGGACCATCGACTGTGTGATTGAACAGCTGATACTTGAACGTCTAGGGTTACGTATGTAACCCTTGTTCCCCGAGAAGGGGAACGAGACACTGCGTCGGTGACGACACTATGGGAACGCCTCTGGGCATGGCAGGGCTGAAACATGAATGAAACTACTCCAATCCTATTGGTGTTGCTAGAACGGTAGCGTGTGACGGCGTAACTGGAGGCGTATATAAGGTAATCCGTGCACCTGATAGGCCAGGGAAATAGTCTGAACAATGCAGTTGCTGATCGTGTGTTTGGAAGCGGGGACCCCAGCCTTGGGGGACCCGAAACACACCAGCAACTGGTCTGCCTTCCTCCACCGGCAAGACCTCAGAGTGTAAATACTCAGTGCTCTGACAGGACAGAGCAGATGAAGTCTCCCGTCCTCCGCCGTCACATGAGGTGGGGGATGAAACGCCTGCAGCACCGTGAACCCTGCCAACCTGGATGGGACCTTAGGGACATAGCCCGGACAGGGGTACAGGATGGCTGTGACCCTCCCCGGGGCAAACTCCAGGCATTGCGGAGACACCGAAAGTGCCTGTAGATCCCCCACCCTCCTCAGAGAGGTGATAGCGAGGGGAAAGGCCATCTTAAGGGTCAGGTGCTTGGCCTCAGCCGACTCCAGGGGTTCGAAGGGGGCCTCAGCCAGCGTTTCGAAAACCACCGCCAGGTTCCAGGTGGGAAGCCTGGAACGAGTCACGGGTTTCATCCTCTGGGCTCCACGGAACTGGCACGACCAGTGGAAGCCTCCCCAGAGGCCCATCCCTCAGAGGGGTGTGGAACGCCGCCACGGCAGCCACATATACCTTGAGTGTGGATGGGGAAAGGCCAGCAGAGAAACGGTTCTGGAGGAACTCCAGTACCATAGTCACCGGGCAGGTAACTGGGTCCACCGCTCGTTCTCTGCACCAGGTGGCAAACACATTCCACTGTAGGCTGTACATCCTTCTCGTGGACGGGGCTCTGGAGCTGAGCAACGTCTCAACTGTTCCTGCCGCGAGGCCCGCCTCCAGGAACTGGACCCCCTCAGGGGCCAGACCCACAGTCTCCATAGGGCGGGGCAAGGGTGAAAGACCTGGCCCTGCACCTGAGACAGCAGGTCCTTCCTCAGAGGGACCTCTAGGAGCAAAAAGTCCGAGAACCACACTCAGGCCGGCCAAAACGGGGCTACTAACAGTAGGCTGACACCGTCCTGACGGACCCGCTCCAGAACCCCCGGAAGCAGAGCGACTGGGGAAAAGGCATACAGCCGCAGCCTCTGCCACGTCTGTACCATGGCATCCAGCCCTAGCGGGGCTGGGGGCGAGAGGGAGAACCACAGAGGACAGTGCGTCGTCTCTTGAGACGCAAACAAGTCCACGTCTATGGGGCCGAACTCTTCGCATAATAACTCCACCACCTCGGGGTGGAGTCTCCATTCCCCGGGCCTCAGCCCCTGTCTCGACAGCAGGTCTGCTCCCTGATTCTGGGTCCCAGGGAGGTACATCGCTCTGAGGGACAGCAGTCTCTACTGGGACCACAGGACGATCCGATGCACCGGCTTGCATAATGGGCGCGAGCGCAGACCCCCCTGGTGATTCAAATAGGCCATTCAAATAGGTCGGTCCTGACAAGGACGTGGCAACCGCGGAGAGCGGGCAGAAAACTCCTCACCAAACAGGCCAGTAGGAGAGAGGGGGGCACATCCAGGAGAAAAGCCTTTTCCTTCCCCTGGATGCCCGAGAGTTTGAGCCACAGATGGACGCGTTTAAATCCGTAGCTCACGGAGCTCAGTCAGGTCCTCCTCAGAGGGACCTCCCCCTAGGTCATAGTTTTGAGAAGATCGGCCTGGTATGCCTGCAAGATGGCCATAATGTGCAGGCTTGCACCAGCTCGACCCCCTGCCATGTAGGCCTTGACATCTGAAAGAACGATGCGAGGGTGGGAGAAAGATAGCTCGCGATCGCTTCTTCCCCACAAGGCATCATTCCATTCTCTTAAGCCGTGCTGCTTAATTTCTGTCACGCTGCTGTAGTCCAGCAGAGGGGACACAGTCAGCCGTGCAGAGCAGCCTTTTTTTTTTTTTTTGGTCTGTTCCATGATTTACATAACTCATTGTGCAAATCAGGAAAGAACGCGGGGGTGGCCACGGGCTGCAGAAAAGCTCATAGAGGTTACTGTCGGCCAGCGGCTCCTGCCCAGTCTCTCATAGCTAGGCGCGGTCTAATGACGTCGGCCCGGCTCCTGGAAGTCATCCTCCATGATGCTAAGCACGTCTAGCTCCTCAGAATCAGACTGTGCAAGCCTCTCCAAACTCATACCTCGGGCGGGAGAAGCCGAGGAGAAACGGACTCCCGAACGGGGAAGAGAGGAGTCAGCAGACGAGGAACAGGAAAAAGCCTCGGCAGTCCCGATGTCCTCGGAGATGTAGCGCCGGGCGCGAGCCACGGGGTGGGCACATCCGGTCGTCTTCGGAAAAAAGAGAGCCGCACGGGACCTCAGCACCCTCAGGGGCAGGGCCTCGCAATGGCCGCAAGCAGCCCCCTCGAGAGCTGCCTGGGCATGCGGCATCACCAGACAGGAAACACACAGAATATGAGTGACGCCAGCCATGATATAGCATGGGCACAGAAAAACACATCGCCTGAATTGTTCACCAGCCTTCTCCTCCTTCCAGGTAAGAGCTTCTTTGGATTTGCTGTAGCTTTCTTGGTCTTCAAACATGCCAGAGTGCCTGCTGAATAGAAAAAGGCTAAAGTGTCCTGTGTGCCGGCGTGCTTATATACGCCTCCAGTTACGCCGTCACACGCTACCGTTCTAGCAACACCAATAGGACTGGAGTAGTTTCATTCATGTTTCAGCCCTGCCACGCCCAGAGGCGTTCCCATAGTGTCGTCACCAACGCAGTTCGAGTTCCCTCGAAGGGGAACATTAGTTTCTATCATGGGTATGTAATACTCCTGCCAGTACAGTGTACTAAACTTTACAGTGTATTGATGTTAACACTGCACATCTTTAGCGAACAGTCTGAAACAGCCGGTCAGTTTCTGGTTGCCATGGTAATTGATCACGTCCGACTATTGACCACACCCCCATTCTCTGTTCTGTTCTCTGTTCAGGTGTGTATCAGCTAACTCCAGTACATTTACATTAAAGTATAAACTGCAATTTTGATTAATGTCCATGTGGGCCTGGTAAATAAATAAATACACAATACATTAATTAAGTAATTAATAGCGACAGAAGAGCGGTTTTCAGTTCATTTATGCTGGTGCAACTATGAGAGGCAGACAAATGGCACTGCCAGAGTCATGATAAAACTTGATTTTATTTTGATACGTGATTAAGGTCATTGTTAGAGTGATGTGGGGGATAAGAGTGTGTCAGTTACAGCTAAAAAGACCAAATCTTACCCTTTCTGCATGTGAAGCACACACACGCACACACACACTCACCCAGCTTAGAGATGGTGTGGGCATTGATGTGACAGGGCAGCTGGATTGGTCCCTGGAAGACAGCGTGGGGGACCCTGCGGTAGGACAGTCTGAAGCCCTCGGCCATGCCGGCCTTATTGGGGAGCTCCCAGAGGACCTGCACAGTGCTGGAGTTCACCAACTTGGTGAAGAACATGGGAGGGGTTGGCACTGAATGGAGAGGGGAGAAAGAAGAATTAGAATAATGTGATATAAGCTGATAGATAACACAAAAAAATCCAGCTCTCTGTAGCTCAGACAATCCCTGGATTAATGTGCTAATCCATTATTTCACCCATATTCTTTGTCTTTATAATTGTTATCTTTATAATTATAAATAATAACGGCCGTTTCATGTGTAGGTTCGTGCATTTCCCGTTTCAAATTTCTGGCAATATGGTGGTATGTAATGTAAAATTTCACATAGAACTACCAGTTTTCTCCCAATAAGTTAATATACAGCCTATTACAATATACATTTCAATGTTTAATGCTGTAAATAAATATGTAAAAAGAATAAAACTTTCAATAAATGTTTTTAAAGTGCATAAATAAATCCAAAATTGTAACCCTAACCCTGGGTCGTCAGTGCGCATGTGTGCAATGGAGGAACACTTGCTGCTGAGATGGAGCCCTAGCTTCACTGATTTTGTGCCGAGTTGTCCGCACCTCGTGGGACTTCCGGATAATTTATCACTGTTGATGAACCACATAAAGAATATTTTTTTTGTTTTTAAATAGCCAGCTACTAGAAATAGACCCGCGAGGAACTGTGACGTGCATGCAGTTGTCGGCAGCAGCAATGCACGTAAAACTCTGCACAAGACCGGTGAATGACAGCCGCGAGAGAGAGAGAGAGAGAGAGAGAGAGAGAGAGTGCCTCAGTTTAGATGGAAATTTACAGTGTAATTTGAATGAAAAGAGACTGCAGCTCTGCAGCTTCTCAAGATTAAAGCGGAGCTACCGTGTGTTTCATGTTCTTACCGCCACCTAGTGTTGTAGCCACCACAGTGCGGGACTGCTGACTGGCTCCCAAAGGAGAGTAGGCCTTCAGGTAGAGGGAGTAGGTGATTGCTGGTTCCAGGTTGGTCACATCATGCTGGAAGGTGTCTTTACTGATAGCTTCCTGTAGCTCCAGACTGTCGGGCTCTTAATCACACACACACACACACAAACACAGGCATTTAGATTTTTGTTATTATAACTAAACAACACACAAGTTCAGATGGTATCTTTCTACAGTAGACTCTTTAGGTGTGTGTGTTTGCTGACACTTACCTCCTATCTTGCGGATGTGCAGGACATATCCAATGATGCTATCAGTGATGTTAGCCAGTGGCTGGCTCCATGTGACCTGCAGGGCATTGGTAGACAATATACTTGCTGTGAGGTCCTGGGGGGGCCCAGGCAGGTCTTTAGCTTGTGCCACTGCCAAACGGGCACTGGCCTGGTTGGTTCCGGCACTGTTCTCTGCAATGCACTGGTAGATGGCCTCATCCTCTGAGCTGATACGGGTTAGAGCCAGAGTGCTGCACAGATAACACATGGGTGCATCAGTTCACTGCCAGTCATATCTACCAGATACCACAATAAAGGGACTATATGGGAAAACATGGAGGGTCAGTAGTTACAGACACAATTTCCATACTGTTGTACTGTAGGATTCGTATAAAACAAAGTAAATATGGTACCAGCGGTCAAACTTCAAGTATGTGAGGAGAACATTAATATTGCATTGTATGTGAACAACACAACAGCAAGACCGAGGTTCATACCCAGCTCAGGACAAGCCTCCAGTAAAGTTCACCATGCATAGACCATAATGCAATACAGTCAAGCTCACTAACATCTCCCTAGTGCTCCTAACTGCTTTTTAGGAGCAATAAGCAAGACATAAATAAAAGAATACAACAATGAGATCTCTTCCATTTCTACTATTGTAATCTTATTTCAATATCCATTAGTCTTACCCAAGTCTCAAAACCTCAATCTCTGAAGTGATCTCAAAAAGATTTTTTTTAATATATTTTTACAGAAAGAGTTTAACAATACTCCTTGTTTTTACAGTTTTTTCCCCTTCCCACAACCCACCCACTGAACAAAAGAAAAAAGAAAAAAGAAAAAACAATAAATAAATAAAAATTAAAGCTGCAAGCAGCGTTGGGCGGGCCCTCGCACTTGTAGCGCGTCCGCGCGTGAACCGGCCGAGTTGCATATTCTGGAGCTCTGCCGGTGCGGCTGTGAATTTCCTACGCGGTTCCGACGCCGCATGAAGGTGTTATATGTCACTTCCTGTGTCCCCTATGTGGAGCTACATAGCACTTGCCGCTATGAATATAAATCGGTATTGGTGTGTAGATGTCTGCGGGGTGGGAGAGTTATCAAGCACGTAAAGTTTGTTTCAGATGTGAGCATGTACACTGAACAATAATGTACCCAAACAATAAAATAAATTCCTTTTATATTTCCCTGCCTTGTTGTTTATGTGTACATACAGAGGAAGAATGAGAGAACAGCACACATTTCATCGTTACTGTGTGTTACAGCATGGGAGAACAGTGGATACTTTTAATACAGCCCACACCCCTAATACTGTGTAACTATAACACGTAGAGAACAGAAGAAAAAGATGTTCTTTCTTTACAACTGTCTGCATAGCTCATTCATATTGTGTAATGAATGAAAATAAATAGGCCTACTAGGCTCCTCTCTACTTTGACATTTAAGATTAGCTTGTTTGATCCACCTTCATACACATGTGACATTACTGTACAACTTGAGAAAGGTGAGTTGTTTTCTGCTCCAGCCTGCCTAAAAGAAAAGCGTTTTTGGGATTAAATGGACTTTATTAGCTGCTGCAGTGCAGGATGAACTCAGAATAGACCCATTTCTCACCTTATTATTCTAAATCATGCAACGAAGAAGAAGAAATGCATAATAAATCCTGGGACAAAATCTGTCCACAAATACTGTACAGCATGTAGTCTAATGAACAAGACTTGTGTTATAGCTGACTTGGGCAGTGAAATGTTTAATTTTTTCAATTCATGTGGTCATAGTTGTCCACAACTCAAATCAGAATATAAGAAGAAATGTTTTATACCACCTCAAGAAGGCTTCCTATCAGAAAGGTAGGAAGGTATTTCAAATGTACAACTGCAGTACTTAAATCTAAGTAATTTCCCGGACATTTTTGTGTTACTTTACTTTTAATAGACCCATGTAAGAGGTTTTATACTTCCTGTGAGTATAATCCAATCAATCTTATTTTCATACTGTATATCCGTTGTGTAATTTGATAAATTGTGTTGTATGTCGTGCTCGCATCTCAGAGAAGACTCTGACTGCAACATGCGTCTTTGTAAAGAGAGAAACGGACAGAAAAAGTCTCTAACTCTGCCTGTCAGCTCGCTCTGCTCCGTTAAAACTGAATTTACCATACAGAATTGAATACGAGTGCACTCCAGATTTAGCTGCAGCCAGCTGACCGTGTGCTTCTCCCTATACCGCAGTTCTGTGTCCATGCATGCAGCAAACTGAAAGCACTGTCTGTCGGAGCGTCTACGTGAAAAGAGAAGGAAGACATGGCTGGTAGTGTCTTCAGAGTTGTTAAACACCTCAGCGCACTGAAGGAAGCCATCTGACTGTGTGAGGGGCAAGATCGTTGATGTCTGCAGGCAGAGTAGGCCTAGAGCTCTCCTGTCTGACTGGTCCACCAATAGCAGAGAAGATGACCCCTTGAGACACAGCCCCTCCTCATTTGCATAATGAGGCAGAAATGCATACAAAAATTTGTAAAGTTTGGTTAAGATGTGAGCATGTACACTGAAGTTACAACAACTTCCTGTGTCATGGCGAAGACTTGATCTCTGACGCCACGCCACGGACACACCCATTGACGAAAACTCGCAAATAGCACAACTTTTCATCTTCAATGCCTTTAGAAGGCACAGCACAAATTTGAAGTCGGTCGGACAAAATCCCTAGGAGGAGTTTGTTAAAGTACGAAGTGTGTAAATCATCCAAAATTTGACGTAAAATTCAAAATGGCCGACTTCCTATTGATTTTAGGGCATCGCTCCAAGAGGCTTTTTTGTGCGTCTGGACAAGATACACGTACCACAGAAAATTTGTGCACGTAGGTGAAACGTGCGGCGGGGGCTGCTTTGTTAAAAGTCACTTCCTGTTGCCAGCAGGTGGCGCTATGACTGTGGGTAAATGTCAGCATGTACATGTGTTCAGGGTGGGACTCTCATCCTACATGTACAGTTTGGTGCAGATGTGAGCATGTACACTGAAGTTACGACAACTTCCGTGTCATGGCGAAGAGTTGATCTTTGACGCCATGCCACGGACACGCCCATTGACGAAAACTTGCAAATAGCACAACTTTTCATCTTCAATGCCTTTAGAAGGCACAGCAGAAATTTGAGGTCGGTCGGACTAAATCCCTAGGAGGAGTTCGTTAAAGTACGAAGTGTGTAAATCATCCAAAATTTGACGTAAAATTCAAAATGGCCGACTTCCTGTTGGGTTTAGGCTATGGCTCCAAGAGACTTTTTTGTGCGTCTGGACAAGATACACGTACCACAGAAAATTCGTGCACGTAGGTGAAACATGCGGCGGGGGCTGCTTCGTTAAAGGTCACGTTCTATTGCCAGCAGGTGGCGCTATGACTGTGGGTGAATGTCGGCATGTACATGTGTTCAGGGCGGGACTCTCATCCTAGATCTACAGTTTGGTCCAGATGTGAGCACGTACACTGAAGTTACAACAACTTCCTTTTTCATGGCGAATCATCGACGCCACGGACACGCCCATTGACGAAAACGCGCAAATAGCACAACTTTTCATCGTCAATGCCTTTAGAAGGCACAGCAGAAATTTGACGTCAATCCGACTAAATCCCTAGGAGGAGTTTGTTAAAGTACGAAGTGTGTAAATCATCCAAAAATGGCCGTAAAATTCAAAATGGCCGACTTCCTGTTGACTTTAGGCTATGGGTTCTTGAGGCTTTTTTGTGCGTCTTGATATGATACATGTCCCCAGAAAGTTTCGTACATGTAGGTTGAACGTGAACGAGGGGCTAATCTTTTCCAATTTTCTAGGTGGCGAAATTTGTAGAATACGAAATTTTTCACCGGTTCTGACATGTTTGCAAATTTTGGTGAGTTTTCGAGTATGTTTAGGCCATGTCATTTGGGCCTACTTTGCAGGAAAAATAAAAAAATAAATAAAAATAAATAAATAAATAATCCGAGCAAATTCAATAGGGACCTCACACGGTCGTGCTCGGGCCCTAAATATATCGAAGTTCTTATGTTACAAACAGTGAGGAAATAATTGACAACATTTTTAGACAACTGTGTCGGATTATGTCATCCGATCCAATGTGCACAGACCTTATCAAAAATTTGTTTTAGTTTGGGGAAGGAGTTACATCCTTTTCAAAATAAGAAATCATTGGGGTCCATACAGAATAAAAACGTTTGGTGCATCCTCTAAGAGAATATTTTATTCTCTCCAGTTTCAAAAACAGCATCACATCACTAAGCCAGAGTGAAACTAAGGGTGGTTTACTTTACTTCCAATCAAGCAATATTCTTCTACGAGCCAAAAGACATGCAAAAGCGCATGCGTCTTGACACTTTTTGGACATGACCACATCTTGTTTAGGTACTCCAAAGACAGCCATCTCAAAACTAGGCCTGATATCCTTAACATATGCCTCAGACAAAATTTTAAATATAGTTGTCCAGTAATCCAGCAGTCTGGGATAAGTCCAAAACATATGAGCAAGGTCTGCTTTAGCAGAACGACAACGCTCACATGTATCAGCCACATTTGCATATATTTTAGACAACCTAACCTTGCTGTAATGAAGTCTGTGGAGGACCTTGAACTGGATTAAACCCAATCGAGTACAGGAGGTTGTTCCATTCACTCTAGCTAATGCATTATTCCAGGTTTCCTCTGATATGTCCACTGCCAAATCTTTTGACCATTCTGCACGGATTTTATCTAGATTAATATTTTTAATTGACATTAAAATATTATATACATTAGAAATTACTCCCTTCAAAAGTAAGGGAATGTTTAAAATTGCATCCAATCCTGTACTGGGAGGAATGGATGGATATGTGGGACAAAGATTTTGAATTAGATGACGAACCTGAAGATATCTAAACAGGTGTGAACTTGGCAGATTATATTTTGAGGAGAGGCTGGAAAAAGAGGCGAAAAAATCATCAATGAAAAGATCACTAAATTTAACAAGACCTGTCTGTTGCCACTGACTGAAGACTGAGTCCAATTGAGCTGGAAGGAATAGGTGATTCTTGCATATAGGGCTGACTATGAGGAAGTCCTTAAAACCAAAACATTGTCTAAATTGAAACCAAATCTTGAGAGTATTTGCGACTACTGGACATTTAGTATACATAGAAATACAAAGGGGCAATTTAGATAAAGCTAAAGCAGGAAGGGATGATGAAGTACAGGAGTTTGCCTCTGAAATACACCAGGCATCTTTGGGGTTCTGAAGCCAATAAAGTACTTTCCAGATATTTGCAGCCCAATAATAATACCTGAAATTAGGAAGCGCTAATCCGCCCTGAGATTTCTGTCTTTGAAGAAATTCCTTCCTAATCCTAGGTGTTTTTCATCCCCATATAAATGATGAAATAAGTCTGTCTAAATTCTGAAAAAAGGATTTTGTTAAAAATATTGGAATGCATTGAAACAAGTACTAGAATCTTGGTAAAATGTTCATTTTTACACAATTAATTCTACCTGCAAGAGAGAGAAATAGCAAATTCCATTTTTTGAGGTCTAATTTTAACTTGTCAATTAGAGGAACAAAGTTCTCTTTGTAAAGGCTAGAGAATCCCTGTGTGATGTATATACCTAAATATTTAAAACCCATTATGGACAACTGAAAAGGTATATCGGTATTTGAAATCTGGAGGCCCTTACGGTTTATGGAGAAACAAACACTTTTCGAAAAATTCAGTTTATAGCCTGAGAAAGTTCCAAATTGTTTCAAAATTTGAACTACCTGTGGAATACCTAAAATCAGATCTGAAATATACAACAGCATATCATCGGCATATAAGGATACTGTATGTTCTATGCCCCTACAGCTGATGCCAGTGAAATACTGTCAATGTCTTAATGCTATAGATAGGGGCTCGATGGCTAATGTAAAAAGTAAAGGGCTGAGAGGGCATCCTTGTCTTGTACCCCGTGATAGGGGAAAATACTTTGAACATACTCTATTTGTGATTACAGATGCTTTAGGGGAAAAATTTAATAACTTAATCAATGAGAGAAGAGATGTACCAAATCCATATTTTTCCAGCACAAAGAATAAATATTTCCACTCCACCCTGTCGATTGCTTTTTCAGCATCTAACGAGATGACTACCTGAGGAACTGAGTCCTGAGAAAGTTTAGACGAGTGTATTACCCCTAACAATCTCCGGATATTACTAAAAGAATGTCGACCTCTGACAAAACCTGTTTGGTCTTTTGAGATCAAGTTCTCTATTGCTGTATCTAAACGTAAAGCAAGGATTTTTGCCAAAATCTTTACATCTGAGTTAAAGAGAGAGATTGGCCTATAAGAGCTACATTTCAAGGGATCTTTTCCAGGTTTTAGTAAAAGTATAATGTTTGCTTCATTCAAGGTTTGTGGCAAGCTACCCTTTTTCAATGAGTCCTCAAACATATCAAGAAGAATAGGGGCTAATTTATCTGCAATTTAGTCTATTGGATAGCCATCAGGGCCAGGAGTTTTTTTGCTCTGCATTAATGTAATCGAGTTTAAAATCTCTTCTATTTGTATGGGCTGATCCAAGTTAGTTTTCTGCACAGAATTGAGGACGGGTATATCTATATTGTTTAAAAATTCAAAAATTTCAGAGTTAGATTCAGGGCTTTCAGAAGTATACAAATTTGAGAAGTAGTTCTTAAAAGTGTTATTAATTTCAATTGGATTAACTATTAAATCATTATTACTGTTACAAATTTGAGGTATAAGTTGAGAGGCAGCTTTAGATTTTAACTGGTGGGCTAGAAGTCGACCTGCCATGTTCATAAATATAACCTTTAGAACGTGATAAATACCACTCAGTTTTATTTGTTGATAACAGATTGTATTGAACTTGACAGAGATGTAGAGTTGAGGTAATCTACCCTTCTTATAGAATCAATTAAATCGTCCAGTTTTTGTTTACGTTTTTTATTGAGAGTTGAAGTATATGAAATTATTTCTCCCCTGATAACTACTTTAAGTGTCTCCCACAATGTAGATGCTGCAATAGATTCGGACCTGTTATGTAATAGGAAATTATCTATAGCTGTTGATAGAAATGTACAAAACGTAGGGTCTGGTAACAAGGCCGTGTTTAGTCTCCACAAAGGCCGTTCATTATACCTCAAATTACAAATAAGGTCTAATTGCAAAGGAGCATGGTCTGATTCCACAATAGGTAGATATTCGATTTGTCCAACAGAAGGAAGGAGAGATTTATCAATAAAGAAATAATCAATTCTTGAATAGGAGTGATGAACATGTGAAAAATAGGAATATTCTTTGCTGTGTGGAAACTGAAATCGCCAAGGATCAACCGCCCCTACTTGCTCTATAAAAGTAGATAAGGCTTGGGCCATCTTAGAACGGGATGAAGATTTGGGATTAGAACGGTCAAGGGACGGATCCATTACGCAGTTTATGTCGCCACCAAAAATCATAAAATGGGAGTTTAGGTCTGGCAATAAAGAGACTAGCTTATTAATAAAGCTCACATCATCCCAGTTAGGCGCATATACATTAACTAATAAGACAGGAACATTATATAATATCCCAGAGACTATAACATATCTTCCCTGAGGATCAGCTATAGAAGCAGAAGCAGTAAATTGAATGCTTTTGTGTATCAAAATGGCAGTTCCCCTTGCCTTAGAGTTAAAATTAGAGTGGAAAACTTGCCCCACCCATGGTTTCCTAATTCTGAGATGATCGACAATGCATAAGTGGGTTTCCTGTAAATATATTATTTCAGATTTTAATTTTTTTAAGTATGCAAAAATTCTGCCTCTTGGGCTATTTAGGCCTTTGACATTCCAGCTAACAAATCTAACTTTCGACCCCCCATGAGATTTAGTTAAATCGGCCATATCAGACATGAACAAATATACATTTAGTCAAGAATTCACAGATCAAAGATGCAAACCACAACATAAATGTTTCCTCACTATTCAGTTTTTCTAAAAACATAAAGCAAAACTTTCCCAAAACTTTTTGGATAAATTAAACTTAGAACCAAACTTCCCACCATTTTCCTAATGCTTGCTTCCCCAACTGAAACAAGCCGCAGAAACCTATATAAATTGCGTGGCTCCCGATTATCCAGTCTTTACCTCTCGATCTTCTTGAGGGACTCCAAACCACAATATTTACATTGAATACAGCATAGCGTCAATTACGCTATGTACTGAATGAGCTTTAAGTCAATAAACAAAAACAATCATGCTGTCTTTTCCTGAAGTTACAGATAAATTGCGATAGATGAATAGATAGAGAAAGTCACCTTATTGCTTGAAGTATATTGTCTGTGCCATTTAAGTTCACAGACAACATATTACGGCTAGAGTCGTCTTTAGTCTTGTACAAGGACGTGCTGTTTGTAAAAAGCCTCGGCAGCCTCAGGTGAATCAAAAGTGTGGGTTTCCTCTCCGAATTTCACACGGAGACGTGCAGGGTACAGAAGTTGAAACTTTATGCCTTTTTGATAGAGGGATTGTTTGACTTCTTTGAATCCGGCAAGTTTCTTCGCTAAAGCTGCGCTCGTATCCGGGTATAGCCGCAGTGACACTCCGTTGAATTTAGTATCATGTCGTCTGGCCCAGTGAAGTGCCTTTTCCTTTTCCTGAAATCGGTGGAAGCAGACAATAAATGGTCTTGGAGATTGCCCTGCTCCAGGTTTCGGGCGAAGCGCGCGATGCGCTCGTTCAAGTTCAGGAGGTTTGTCAAACACGCTCTCCATGGTCTCTTTAAGCAGCCCAGATATAAATCCGATGGGGTCTTTTCCGTCCTCAGCGCCTTCCGGAATGTTGATAATGTGCAGGTTAGCCCTTCTGGATCTATTCTCAAGATCGTCAATTTGGTCAAGAAGAGATGAATTCTGTGTCTTCAAGGATTTAATTGTCGCTTCCGTGGCGGCTAGCCTTTCAAAGTTTTCACCGGCTAGCACTTCAGTAGATGTAAGACGGTGCTGAAACGAGCCGACTGTCTCGCGTAGCGTGTCAAGGGAGGCCTGTAACGGCTTGATTGAATCTTGAATTAAACTTGCCATGTCCTCTTTTAAACTGGTCCGCTGTTTTGACAGTTCGGAGATTAGTTGACTCATTGTCAAATTATCCGTATTGTCTTTTACCGGTATGTCCTTATTGCTAATAGTGGTGTCATTAGCCGCCATTACTGCTAGCTTACCTGCTAGGGTTGCACCTGACCGTGTTGCTGGTGCGGTACTTTGCTTCTATTTAGAGTTGCTCATTTCGCTTTCTGGACTAGGTGTGGTTGATGGTAGATGTTCTATTGCAAAGCAATTAGATTAAAAAATAAGACGCATAAGTATGTTTAAAAGGAGTGGTTGGGAGGTCCTCGCCTCTGCTGCCCTCTCTTACATCGCCAAACCGGAAGTCTCTCCTCAAAAAGATTTTTTAAAGACTATTCTGAGCAAAAGATTTTTCCTCTGGGTTGTGTGCAGAGAAAGTGTGACTGATGGCTCTGTCTATGGCTTGCCAAGATATTGAACTTTATAGTCTATGCATTCCTTTTGTATTGTTCTTTTAATGGTTGAACTAGCCCTGGGACTATAATCCTGGATCATACTAAATTAACACACACCCTCAAATGTCAAACTTGTTACGGGTTTGTTAACGAGACAGACATTTGACAGCAGTCAAAACACCCTAATCATCATTCTTTTAGCCTGAAATTGTATGACTTTTCCTTAAGTGACCCAAAATACACAAATATTTTTGTTTAATTTTTATGGGACAGTGGTAACAGAGTACAAGCAGGACCTCAACATTGTCACGAGAACTGTCTGTCTTCCCACCACAGGTTCCTGCCCATGTTCCTGCAGAGACAGACCTCCTGGTCTTTGAAGGGGCATGGCATGGGAGAATCTTGAAATAGTCAAATAGCATCATCATATGTCTGTCATGAACACTCTGTATAGCACCTTTTTAGTTATTGTGACTACTCAAAGCTTTTTTTACACTATATCAATTCACCCATTCACACACTGAGCCTAAGTGCTCGAACGGAAACTGACATTCACACACCAATGGAACAGCCATTTGGGGCAATTTAAGGTTCAATATCTTGCCCAAGGACACTTCGACATGTAGCCTGGAAGAGCTGGGGATTGAAGCACCGATCTTCCGATTAAGAGGCAACCCGCTCTACCTAGAGCCACAGCCTCCCCACCATATATAGTGCACAAAGGCAACAGAAGTCATCCAGATGTCAGAGGGTGCCTTGATACAGACAAGATCTGCACCTGCAAGCACAATAAAATAATTTCCAAAGTAATTCTATTCAAAATCAATTTGGCCTGGGAGGTGGTGGTGGGTAGTTCATAACATTATAAAGGTAACTGCCATTTCAGTGACTGAAATGCTTTTATGTCTTAGGTAAAACAGGACATGATGCTGTGTAATAGTAGATTTTGGGGGGCGGCTGTGGCTCAGGAGATAGAGCGGGTTGCCTCTTAATCGGTGGTTCAATCCCCAGCTCTTCCAGGCTACATGTCGAAGTGTCCTTGGGCATGATATTGATCCTTAAATTGCCCCCAATGGCTGTTCCATCGGTGTGTGTACAAGCAGCCAAAATGGGTTTCCTCTGGCGGGTGGCTGGTGTCTCCCTTAGAGATAGGGTGAGAAGCTCGGCCATCTGCGAGGAGCTAAGAGTAGAGCCGCTGCTCCTATGTGTTGAAAGGAGCCAGTTGAGGTGGTTTGGGCATCTGGTAAGGACGCCTCCCTATGTGACAGAGCTTCTAGTAAGCCGCTGGACCCCTTTACATTTCCCGCGATTGAAAACTTACTATGGCTGACTGTAAAAGCAGTCACGTCTGGCTGTGTTTTAGCTGTGAAGGTAATAATTTAATTATATTTTCATTATAATTAAAGAATATGACAGTAATTTGATGTCATTGTCATTATGCAGCTATTATTTTGAATTGGTAAGCCAACAGCCTACTCCTTATTTCTGTCATAAATACAGAAACGGGAGGGGGGAGGTCTCATTAAAGTAGAAATAAAATATGTCAAAAGTATTGGTATTGGTATCGGTATTGGCAATACCAGCCAGGGTATTACTTGGTATTGAATCGGATAGGAATGAAATGGTATCGCACATCACTATTGTACGCTCCGCTCTTGACCTACAGAGTGATGCATCTTACTTGTACAAAATCTTTGTTGGGAGTTGCACATGCTCCGTTCCCA
The DNA here is from genome assembly GCF_014851395.1 of Micropterus salmoides. Lineage (NCBI taxonomy): Eukaryota > Metazoa > Chordata > Actinopteri > Centrarchiformes > Centrarchidae > Micropterus > Micropterus salmoides. Next base: position 33,195,175 of record NW_024040817.1, on the reverse strand, counting down.
GGTAAGGACTACTAGCCAATCAGAAGCAGAGAAGATCACACTACCTTGTTTCTTACGTAAGAAACAAGGTAGTGTGATCCAAATCAAAGCCGCTTCAGACTGCGACTGTAACCTAGCAGATGGTATAAGTTACTCACAAGTCCACAACCACACAACATCATTGTTCCACATCTTAGCATAAACCACTACAAAAATCACCATATTTCAACTCAATTTTACATAAAAATTGTAGTAGCTTTCACATCGAATGTAACGTTAGCATTATAGTTATATCTTTAGCTGTGTTAGCCAACGTTTACAACAACTCCGCACTTGAACAGTCTGTGAAGTTACATTGGCATTTTAAATATAACAACCAATAAAGCATACTTACAGGTTGTGATTGTGAATTTCCAGGCCCAAACAGAGTCAGAGTTGCATCGTCTTTTAGGACTAAACTTTGAACTGTTGCCGGTGTTTATGACGATCTATGTTGCCTTGCCGAAAATGCTACCATAGCGCAAATCGATAGACTCGACGCCCTGCTCCATTTTTCATTGCAGATAGTACCCAGAGATAGTACGTAGCTTGTCGTCATAGCGACGCAACACACAACTGCTGCGACGTAATGTTCAATGCAACACACATACCAGCGATCCACACAGAGTTGCCCGAGAGGGTAATCACCCGCGATGGGAAGGAGCCGGTGATGCTCTTAGCCATGAAAGCAGGATTAGGGCGCAGGACAGCAGAACTGCCGTCACCCTGTATACAGGGACATAACGAGGCCACAGAGAGGGCAGGCAGGTCGTTGACCCTCTCGGCCGACGTCAGAGCCAAGAGCAGAGTGACCTTGGCCGAAAGGAGCCGCAGTTCCGCTGTCTCCAAGGGCTCGAAAAGGGCTTAAGTCAGGGCGCGTAAGACTAGCGGCAAATCCCACTGTGAAGCAGCAGGCCGCGACACTGGCCTGTGCCTCCGCACCCCCTTCAGGAAACGCTTCAACAGCAGGTGAGTGAACACCGTCCTGTCACCGAAGCCTTCGTGGCAGGATGAAATGGTTTTAACTGTACTGAACGCCAGAAGGCGTCCACCCCCAGCGGGGGGTCGTCTGGCGAGCACAGTGAAAACCACAGGGCACATTGAGCTCTCTTTTGGTTGGCAACAGATCTACCTGTGCCACGCCTAACCTGAAAGTCAATGCACTTTTTGAGGAAGTTGGTGTAACTGACATATGGAGGGACCTATTCCCTGATAAAAGGGACTATACTCGTTACTCTGCACCCCTACTACTACTACTTTATAACATTTGGAAAAAACAAATACAAAATAAGCCCCTGCGACATCGGGACGATAGATTTAAGCGACCATGCCCCTATATATTTATCTGTTGATTTTAATTTACCACCAAACTAAATTCAAGTCTACTCAATGATCTCTGTTTTATGGAACAAATTAAAAAAGTAAAAGTCTTTATATGGAGTTCAACAAAAATGGAGAGGTCTCACCTCCCATTTTGTGGGATACTCTGAAGGCTGTATTAAGAGGGAAGATCATAGCAATATCTTCATACATGAACAAAAGGAGAAATAAAACGTTAGAGGAATTACAAAACAACCCGAGAGAGCTAGAAAGAAAACATAAATTGAGTTTGGCACAAGGTATACTAAAGGAAATAAAATAAATTAGGAATAAATAAAATTGATAGTTTGGCTACACAAGATATTAAGAAAAATCTCATGTTCCTGAAACAGAGACACTATGAAAGTGGATCTATATCTATGAAAGTATTGGTGTGGAAACTGAAAAAAAGAACGGCAGAAACAACAAACAATTCATAAAATTAAGGATCCAAGGATGAAAATGGTTAAAAATAAAATAACTGAAATTCAGGAAGCCTTTACAATGTTTTACAAAACTTTGTATTCTAAAACACCAGGGGGAAGTGTTCCCCAAATTGACACTTACCTGAATTCCTTAGAGCTACCTACTTTAAACAAAGACCAAAATGTAATATTAACTGCCGACATAACTGAAGATGAATTAAAAGCTGCCATTAGTAGACTTAAATCAAACAAATCACCAGGATCGGATGGCTATACAGCAGAGTTAATCCCTCTTTTACTTCCCACACTAAACTGGTTTTTAAAGGCGCAAACGCCACCCAGAAGAAGGCAAGTACAAAATGGAATGTGGATCATTTAGACCAATATCTGTTCTTAAAGTAGATTATAAGTTATTTACATCCATTATGGCCAAAAGGTTAGAAAACTTTCTGCCAACATTGATGCATAATAACGACAAACACAGGATAATATACAAAGAATACTACACATTACGGACTATATAAGGAAAAAGCAATATTGGTAAGCGTCGATGCCGAGAAGGCCTTTGACTCTGATAGTTGGATTTTTCTTTACAGAGCTCTACATAGGTTTGGTTTCCATGACGCAATTATTAAAACAATACAGGCTCTATATGACAATCCCACTCCTAGGATTAAAGTTAATGGATACTTATTGAATACTTTTTCTTTAGAAAGAGGTACAAGGTTGTGCATGGTCACCGCTACTTTTTGAACTGTATTTGGAACCATTAGCTCAACACATTAGACAGAATAAAGATATCAGGGAAATTATTATTAAAGGGACGGAACATAAAGTGGCCTGTTATGATGTCATTTTTATTTATCTCGGGCAACCAACATACGCCTTACCTAAGCTGATGCAATCACTTGAAAAATATGGTCAACTATCAGGATATAAGATCAACATAGGTAAAACCCAACTACTACAACCCCACTACTACATATAATTATAGTCCACCGGGAGAAATTAAAAGTAGGTACCCCTTTGTATGGCAGACAGAATGTTTCAAATATTTGGGCATCAATATACTAAAAGATCTGACAAAACTGTCAGAATGCAATTATACACCTATACTTAAAAAAAATAAAGGAAGACATAACAAGATGGAACTTAATCCCTTTTTTTAGTCTCAGTTCAAGAATTTAATCTACTAAAATGAGTATATTGCCCATACTATTATATTTATTTCAAACCCTACCTACAGAGATTAACCAAAACCAATTCACTGCATGGGACAAAATGTTGTGAAGGTACATATGGAAAGGTAAAAGACCAAGGGTTTGTCTCAAAACTTTACAGTTAGCCAAAGAAAAAGGGGGCTGGGGACTTCCTTCCCTTAAGGATTACTATTTTGCAGCACAGATGACAGTTATGATATACTGGTGCAATCCGTCATATAATGCTCAATGGAAAGACATTGAAGAGAAAATACCTTCCATTCCCATACAAGCAATCTTAGCTGATGACAACCTACAAAGTTATATAAATACAACCTACAAGTTATATAGATAGTGATATATATAGATTTTAATTTTGTCTAAAGTTATATAAATACTTTAGACAAAATTAAAATCTGGAAATTGGTTACAAAAAAATATAAACTAGAGGGAGATATTACCATTCTTAAGTGGTGTGCACCTAATAAGTTGGATGCCAGATTTCAAGATTGGGCGGATAATGGAATAACGGCTCTATGCCAGGTAATGAAAGAGGGAATATTGCTCAGTTTTGAAATATTTAAGGAGAAATAATCATTAGAAAACAAGACTTTTATCGGTATCTGCAGCTGCAGCATTACTTTAATAAGAAGATGAAAAATTTAACTGAGGCAGGTACATGTTTTGCAGAATTGTTCAGAAAAGCATATAATTCAGATGCTAGAGACAAAATTATCTCGCACATGTATAAGGGTCTGTCACATCTTAAAATATATTCAACCTCACATATTAAAACCAAATGGGAGACAGAAGGGATAACTACAGTGGGTACGGAAAGTATTCAGACCCCTTTAAATTTTTCACTCTTTGTTTCATTGCAGCCATTTTCCAAAAATCAAAAAAGTTCATTTTATTTCTCAGTAATGTACACTCAGCACCCCATCTTGACAGAAAAAAACGGAAATGTAGAAATTTTTGCAAAGTTATTAAAAAAGAAAAACTGAAATATCACATGGTCATTAGTATTCAGACCCTTTGCCGTGACACTCATATTTAACTCAGGTGCTGTCTATTTCTTCTGATCATCCTTGAGATGGTTCTACACCTTCATTTGAGTCCAGCTGTGTTTGATTATACTGATTGGACTTGATTAGGAAAGCCACACACCTGTCTATATAAGACCTTAAAGCTCACAGTGCATGTCAGAGCAAATGAGAATCATGAGGTCAAAGGAACTGCCTGAAGAGCTCAGAGACAGAATTGTGGCAAGGCACAGCTCTGGCCAAGGTTACAAAAAAAATTCTGCTGCACTTAAGGTTCCTAAGAGCACAGTGGCCTCCATAATCCTCAAATGGAAGACGTTTGGGACGACCAGAACCCTTCCTAGAGCTGGCCGTCCGGCCAAACTGAACTATCGGGGGAGAAGAGCCTTGGTGAGAGAGGTAAAGAAGAACCCAAAGGTCACTGTGGCTGAGCTCCAGAGATGCAGTCGGGAGATGGGAGAAAGTTGTAGTAAGTCAACCATCACTGCAGCAATCCACCAGTCGGGGCTTTATGGCAGAGTGGCCCGATGGAAGCCTCTCCTCAGTGCAAGACACATGAAAGCCCGCATGGAGTTTGCTAAAAAACACCTGAAGGACTCCAAGATGGTGATAAATAAGATCCTCTGGTCTGATGAGACCAAGATAGAACTTTTTGGCCTTAATTCTAAGCGGTATGTGTGGAGAAAACCAGGCACTGCTCATCACCTGTCCAATACAGTCTCAACATTGAAGCATGGTGGTGGCAGCATCATGCTGTGGGGGTGTTTTTCAGCTGCAGGGACAGGACGACTGGTTGCAATCGAGGGAAAGATGAATGTGGCCAAGTACAGGGATATCCTGGACGAAAACCTTTTCCAGAGTGCTCTGGACCTCAGACTGGGCTGAAGGTTTACCTTCCAGCAAGACAATGACCCTAAGCACACCGCTAAAATAACGAAGGAGTGGCTTCACAACAACTCCATGGCTGTTCTTGAATGGCCCAGCATCTCTGGAGAGACCTGAAAATGGCTGTCCACCAACGTTTACCATCCAACCTGACAGAACTGGAGAGGATCTGCAAGGAGGAATGGCAGAGGATACCCAAATCCAGATGTGAAAAACTTGTTGCATCTTTCCCAAAACGACTCATGGCTGTATTAGATCAAAAGGGTGCTTCTACTAAATACTGAGCAAAGGGTCTGAATACTTATGACCATGTGATATTTCAGTTTTTCTTTTTTAATAAATTTGCAAAATGAACTTTTTTGATTTTTGGAAAATGGCTGCAATGAAACAAAGAGTGAAAAATTTAAAGGGGTCTGAATACTTTCCGTACCCACTGTATATCTGAGGAAGAATGGGCAACAATATGGAGATATCAATGGAAGTGTACCAGTTCCCAGAAATGGAGGGAGTTCGGCTGGAAAAGCTTGATAAGGTACTTTATTTCACCCTCTCAGAAATCTCACTATGAGGGCAACCCCCCTGCTTGCTGGAGAAACTGTGGAATCCCAAAAGCAACCCATTACCATATTTTTTGGGACTGCCCTGTCATTAATAACTACTGGAGAGAGATACACAATGCCTTACAAGTTATTTTTAAATGCAAAATACCCCTAGAGAGTAAAACCATATTCTTTGGAAATATACCTCAAGAATGGTTGAAAAAAGATAAACATTGAATGAATGTATTACTGGTGGCAAGTGAAAAGTCCACTGCAGAATACCAATAAAAAAAGAATGAAAAAGAATAGAGAGACTGAAGTAATTCTTATCCTCAATATCTAGTTAATGAGATGAAGAACACTTGCATCACAGTACATCACTGCCATGAACTACCTGTTGTTATTGGTCAGCTTGACGTTGTGTCCGGGTATCAGGACCTTGCCGTTCTTCAGCCAGATAAGGTGAGGCTCAGGGACACCCTGGGCCACACAGGTGAATACAGCACTACCCCCTGCTGGTTTGGACACAGACTGCGGCCACTGTAGGAACTCAGGAGGAGCTGAGGAGGAACAGAGGGTGATGACAGAAAATGCGGACAATAAAAACAACAATAGTATAAAACTGAAGCACATAACAAACCCATGTTTCCCAAAAACTCTGCTGCCATACATGGCCTGCGTTAACAGCTAACAGACATTGAGACCTGAAATGCTAATGTCAAGTAGACATTTATTTCATTAATACGTTTACATTTATTTTATAATTTAAGGAAGGCACAGGACCAGGCACACACACAGGTGCTGTGATTGCTCCAGAGGAGAGAAAACAGAGCCATGAAAGAGCCATGCTGGCCCAGCTTGGACTTAAGGCTGCTCCTGGTAAATGTGTGTGTTGACGAAATGGGACTCATGCACCGGAAAATCAAAAACTATCAAGCCCACATCTTTACACAGACCTTCCCCATCAATGTCCCGGAGCATTCAGTGGGCTTTCTGTCAGAGCACAAGCCTCTGGCGAGATTAGAGTAGACCTCAAATACTGGAAGTACTTCCACATGACAAGTTAAGTTTTCCAGGTTTCCTTTACTGCTGCATTAAAAATAAAAAAAATGTAAAAAAAAATTATTAAATTAAACCAAAGTTATTGTGAATCATGCATTAATTATAATGTATGACTGCAGCATTAAACAAATGTAAGTTGAATTATGCTATTGTGACTTTGTTTTTAGCACAATGAATGTCATTTTGTTCATTTGTATACTCAGTATGTGGATGAATGACAATAAATGAACTTGGACTAATCAAGAATCAATTTCAGTCCAGTGGTTTGTATTTTGCATTAGTCCACAGTTATAATCTTGAAAAGATACTGAAAATGTGTATGGAATGGTTCCCACAGAGGTTGCTGCTGGAAAGCTGAGTTTCGATTGGTGCACGCGTATATGAACACATTTTTATAAACTCAAGAGCTTTATTTCACTCTCACAGCGCTGGAAGTAGCTGGCAAGCAGGTAAGACAGAGCAAGAGATCCCCTGCTCTGCTAAGTCAGCAAGACAGCCTGAGGTGGGTCTCGTGAGAAGTGCCTACTGTGTGCAAGAAAAAAGTATTCACCACCAGTCAGGCACACAAAAATAAGATATATAATATACAGCAGACAACTTATCTGTATACTGTTCCGATTAACGGGCATCACTACTTTACTTCAGTCACTAGACTACTGCACTCCCAGAATGCAGGGTTACTTGTGGTTCCTACAGTCTCCAAAAGTAGAATGGGAGCCACAGCGTTCAGCTATCAAGCTCCTCTCCTGTGGAACCAGGTTCCAGTTTGGGTTCAGGAGGCAGACACCATCTCCACATTTAAGAGTAGGCTTAAGACTTTCCTCTTTGATAAAGCTTATAGTTTGGGCTGGCTCAGATGAGTCCTGAACCATCCCTTAGTTATGCTGCTATAGGCCTAGACTGCCGGGGGACTTCCCATGATGCACTGAGCTCTTCTCTCTTTATTACTTTATTTAATCCCCAGGGGGGAAACTCAATGTTTTCACTCTGTTATTATGTTGTATGTATACATGTATACACACAGGTCTGAAAGACACACATGCACAAACACGACCCATAGCAACACACAGAGAGAGTCAGAGTTAGGGGGCTGCCAGTCAGTGCGGCCCCCGAGCAGTTGGGGGTTCAGGTCCTGCCTGCCTCCCCTCTCTCTCTCCTTCCATCCCTCTCTCTCTTTCTCTCTGTTCCTCTCTTGCCTTCTCTCTCTTGCCCTCTCTCTCTCCCAACCAATCGAGGCAGTTGGCCGCCCACCCTGAGCCATGGTTCTGCTCAAGGTTTCTGCCTCTTAAAAGGAAGTTTTTCCTTGTCTCTATCGCCTAGTGCTGCTCTTGGTGGGAACTGTTGGGCTTCTGTAACATCACAGAGTATGGTCTAGACCTGCTCTTTTAAAAGCGCTGTGAGATAACTGTTGTTGTGATTTGGCGCTATATAAATAAAATTGAATGAACAAAAAGTGTAAGGGAGGACAAAAGTAAATTCACAGAAACCATAAAAGGGGACACACAACACCAACAGTTTGGGGACGGCCCTTTGCTGTTCTAGCATAACTGTGCCAGTGTGCCACTGTGAGGTCCACAAAGACATATTTAGATGAGTTTGGAACTTGGGTTGCCTGCACAGAGCCCTGATCTCAACCTCACTGGACTCAGATCACAAGCCTTCTTGTCCAACATAAGTGCCTGTGTCACACATGCTCTTCTGCCTTCCCAGAAAAGTGGTGTTTTCAAGATGTTATAGGGGTCACAACTCCATGTAAATTCTCATGGTTTAAGAATGGGATGTCCAACAAGCTCATATAGATAGGATGGTCAGGTGTCCACTGAATTTTGGCCATATGGTATATGTTCCCACCGTGTAAAATATAAAAATCTACACACCCATGTTAAAATGCCAGGTTCTTGTGAAAAAATTTATAAAAATAAATCATGTCAGCAACTTTTTCCACCCTTAATGTGAACAATTCAATTGAAAAACAAACTGAAATCTGTTAATTAAAAATACGAAACTTACAATAACTGGTTGCATAAGTGTGCATTGTAAGTGTGTGAAAAGCATTAAGAAATACACACAGAATGTTTCATCAACTAATACATCTGTGCTTCAACTTCATGTATCATGGGTGTTTCTCCAAACCCCAGACGATAGTCTGGTCCCGTTTACAACACACACACGCACAGCCTGCTGACCCCAGCCAGTCCTCAGCTGTCCCCGGACAGACTGCTCCTCTTGACATCCAGTTCAATATGTAAGGCACAATAAACGTGCATCTATGTCCTGGGATATAAGTAATGCTCCTAAAGGCCCTCCCCACTTCAGCCCATACTCAGAATCCATTGATCTATTGACATCAACGCCCACTGTGACCCCACACCCAGACATCCACCTATAAGCTGAAAGGGATTTGTTATTTCAGTAAGGACTCCTTCATCACTGCAGCCAGGGATTTTCTTTCTTTTGTTGGTCAGACCATTTTAATTAGACCATCTCAGCCAAAACTAACCCATGAAGGAAACAATAATGCATGTCTATAGGTGTGTGTGATTAAGATGATGTCAGTTATTGGGTTTCATAGATTTTAGAACTGCTCCTTTACATTACATTTCAATAATTTGATTTTTAAAAATCATATTACAGAGAAACCTTTACAGTACCATGTGTAAGTACATATATCTATACTCAGTGGCTAGTTTATTAGGTACATCTGGCTAAAACTATTAAATCCTTCCTCTATGAAGATTCTAGTTTGTTGACGCTTTTGATTCAAGTTTCAGTTTGGAGGGTGTAGTTTTGTTGAATTGTATTGCGTCATATCATGTACGACAGGTGTTTCTATTATTTTGTCCACCCCATTTATGTCAATGTGGGTAGGCTAAATAAAAGAAACACCTCTCAAGGGGGGGAATTCTGCACAAATACACCTCTCTTAATATCATAAACGAGGTCAAACGTCCAATGGTAAGTCTAATATCAGTGTATAAAAAATTTCTTTCTTTAGATATCTGCACATGGGGTCATTATCTCTCTGGGGATGGGGCTTCACCCTTCATCCCCTTCATCTGTTCAGCTGTCCAAGCATCATTTTTGAAAGTGTCAGGCATCCTCAGCTGACCATTCATCAAGTTGGATCTATACTCTGTATTGATCAGTGATTCTGTTGACCTTGAGTTTCACTGTGCCTTGTTACGTTTAGTCCCCTTTGTTTGCAGCCTGGTTCAATACATCTGTCCACTGCTTGGACAAAAACTGAACACAACTAGATTTACATATGCGTGAGCAATACTTTGTCATTTTCCTCAAAAAACTGAACATTATTGCACTTTTGGCTACCTAGTTGTGCCTAATGCAGTGTATAATGAGTCATGTAACTGAGGACAATCTTGCAGTCTTTCTGAAAACCTATATAAAATTGGTACTCAGCCTACCTTAATTTGTTGTTGGCAAAATGTATTGCCAAATGTCATTGTAGTGACAATAGTATAGTTCATAAGCTGTTAAGAATTGCTGAAATAATAAAAGCTGACAGAGATTGAGTACCAATCAAGTATCAAGTACATATTCATTACTGAAAACTAGCTTTACTTACCTTCATTCAGACAACACTCTTTTACCAGTCTTTTACTAGCATACCACAGCATAAAAGTACTCTATTACTATTAGTCCTGCATTTCTAAATTTGTTTGAGTAAAAGTATACAAGTTAGTAGGGCTGACCCAGAATAGTCAAGGATTTGATGCTTCGACGGGGAGCCTGATTCGACTGTCAATCTCACAGTCAAAGCTTCGCAGCAAAACGAGGATCATGCCATTTTGGCAAAATGGAGGTGCTCAACATCTGATTTTACATAGAACTACAAGTTTTCTCCCAATAAGACAATAGACTGCCTATTAAAATATAAATTTCAACATATAATGCTGTAAATAACCAAGAAAAAAGCATTTAATAAATGTTTTTAAAGTGCGTGAATAAATCCTGAATTGTAACCTAACCCTTAAGGAAGGGGGTCAGTGCACATGTGTATGCGTAGGGGTAGCCTGTATGTGTGTAGTGACTAGGGTTTGCATAGACTAGTCGACTAGTTCACCAGTCAACTTTAATGTGCTGCGATGACACTTTAAGCTTGACGTTGAATAGTCTCTGATCATGTGATTAGGACAGTAACAACATGGACACCTCAACTGTGGGTGAGGAGCCTGGTGGGTCACTGCAGAAAACCAGCAGCAGTGCATCATGTGTGTGGAAATACTTCACTAAAGATGAAACAGGTTACTACTGTCACTTGCAAAAAAACCTCCACCATAGATTTCGGTAACTGCTCACTACATCACAAACACATGGGAGCTGAAGGCTCGAGTGCTGTGTACAGCTATGATGCTAGAGAGACAACATGCCAACATTGCCAAGCGTCTGTCTGAGATAATTAAGGAATGGGAAGTTACGACAACTTCCGTGTCATGGCGAAGAGTTGATCTTTGACGCCACGCCACGGACACGCCCATTGACGAAAACTTGCAAATAGCACAACTTTTCATCTTCAATGCCTTTAGAAGGCACAGCAGAAATTTGAGGTCGGTCGGACTAAATCCCTAGGAGGAGTTCGTTAAAGTACGAAGTGTGTAAATCATCCAAAATTTGACGTAAAATTCTAAATGGCCGACTTCCTGTTGATTTTAGGGCATCGCTCCAAGAGGCTTTTTTGTGCGTCTGGACAAGATACACGTACCACAGAAAATTTGTGCACGTAGGTGAAACGTGCGGCGGGGACTGCTTCGTTAAAGGTCACTTTCTGTTGCCAGCAGGTGGCGCTATGACTGTGGGTGAATGTCGGCATGTACATGTGTTCAGGGCGGGACTCTCATCCTACATGTACAGTTTGGTCCAGATGTGAGCATGTACACTGAAGTTACAACAACTTCCTGTTTCATAGCGAATCATCGACGCCACGGACACGCCCATTCACGAAAACTCGCAAATAGCACAACTTTTCATCTTCAATGCCTTTAGAAGGAACAGCACAAATTTGAAGTCGGTCGGACTAAATCCCTAGGAGGAGTTCGTTAAAGTACGAAGTGTGTAAATCATCCAAAATTTGACGTAAAATTCAAAATGGCCTACTTCCTGTTGATTTTAGGGCATCGCTCCAAGAGGCTTTTTTGTGCGTCTGGACAAGATACATGTCCCCAGAAAATTTCGTACATGTAGGTTGAACGTGAACGAGGGGCTAATCTTTTCCAATTTTCTAGGTGGCGCTAGCGAGTCATTTTGCCACGCCCATGTGCGAAACTTGTAGAATACGAAATTTTTCACCGGTTCTGACATGTTTGCAAATTTTGGTGAGTTTTCGAGTATGTTTAGGCCATGTCAGTTGGGCCTACTTTGTAGAAAAAAAAAATATATATATATATATATATATATATATATATAATCCGAGCAAATTCAATAGGGACCTCGCACGGTCGTGCTCGGGCCCTAAAAAATAATAATCCGAGCAAATTCAATAGGGACCTCGCACGGTCGTGCTCGGGCCCTAATAATCTTAGCAAATTCAATAGGGACCTCACACGGTCGTGCTCGGGCCCTAAATATAATCTTAGCAAATTCAATAGGGACCTCACACGGTCGTGCTCGGGCCCTAAAAATAAAAAAATAAAAAATAATCTTAGAAAATTCGATAGGGACCTCGCACGGTCGTGCTGGGCCCTAATAACAAGACAAGTGGACTAGAAGTAGGGCTTTGGGGGGGGAAAGTAAAAGACATAATATGCATACTTGCCATTTATACATATTTGTACATTTTTGTCAACGCATTTGGGCAAGAAGTCATGTGCCCTCTGTGAGGGAAAGATGTTGGTGCTGATGTTAATATAAAATGTAAGAAGTGAACTGAAGCCCCCCGTGGGATTTGCATGATAAACGATCTGCAGCTCATCTCATCTGGAAAACGTACACAAAAATGAGGAGGTAAGAGGGAGGGATGGGCGTATTTCACACACCATTCCCCATTCTTCAGAGGTCAGGGGTCTGAGGTTGCAGGTCAGCCTTCCTTCCCTAACCCTCTGCACCTTGCACCGCACCCTACATTGTCCTCCACTTTTTGTCTCTCAATATGTTGTCCTCTTTGTCCCTTCATTCTGACCATGACCATGGACACAGACTGTGTGAAAGTTCAGATCCCTGCTAACCTTCACACTACAAACACAATCAGCAGCCCCATTGAACTTGAATTCATTGAATTCAGCTGAATAATGAAAACATTTACCTTCACAGTGAGACATCGCAACATCTCTGCACATTTGAAGCTAGCTGTACAACTGTAATGGAGGGCTTGACTGTTACATAAGACATTTTCCAGAGTAATATTTTCAGATTTTCGAATTTGGGCACTAAATGTTCACAAAACAATCAAGGCCTGTGGCTATATATTACCATTTATAAACTTTAACAGAGTCAGTGAATATATCCTCACAGTCCGCTAACTATCTATCCTGTGTTTGTACAGATGTTGGAACTAATTTCAGCTCTCTCCTATTACAGTTTGGGATTACTATTTAAATTTTTGATGCACCACTGCAGAATAACAAGGACATTTTAACTTCAACACTTTTGAAACTCTGGAAACCACATTGTGGGTCTTCATTCTCTCTCAACACCAAAATGAGAGCAAAATGATCAATAAATTAATGAATATATTAGAGATTGGGTCCTTCTCCCCTCCTCCACACCGGAAGAACTGCCAATCACTGTGAGAGAGTAGTGGGGTATATTATTGATCCCTTCAAAGAGTAGGGAACAACAGGAACAGAGGTATGGATGGATAAAGGCAAAGCTGAATTATGAATATAGAATTGTTATTGAGAGTACAAGAAAATCAATCAAATGTGCTCCAGCCTTTTCATTTGGTTTATACAGTATATCAAATGCTATGCATTGTTTGAAGCTTTAAATGTAGACAACATAGAAATATACTATAATTTTCTCAATCCTTGATTTAAAATATATAAAATTCATTGTTTTAAAGCAACACATTCCTAAATTTCCTCTCAGCTCAAGTCTCTGCTATTTGATTTTCACACTTTAGTGGAAAAAAAAGTTAAACTACAGGTGTATTTTGGTCAACGGTAATGTCAACACAAATGGAATACTTTATGTTTATGTTTTTTTCATTCATGTTTGAGGATTTACAATATGCTTATATAGTATTTAATCCTTTCTGAAAATCAAATTTGACCATAGGTGAGGGTTGGAACATATCATGTCACCATCTCACGCTCCATTTTACCGTCACTCATGAACAAGATCCCAAGATACTTAAACTCCTTCACTTGGGACAGCAAATCCCTCCCACCCCAGAGGGAGCAATCTACCTTTTTCTGGCAGAGAACAACAGCCTCCTCACTCAGGCTGTGCATTAGAAATTGTCCATGAATAACACAACCAGGATCAGAGACTAAGGTCAGCCTTAGCAGTCACCCACTGAAAATGGACTTCAAAAACATGAACACAGCTTTCACTTTGGTTATACAAGGAACGGATGGCTCATAGCGACAGCCACACCATTCCATACTCCCACAGTAGCCCCTATAGGATTGTCATGGGGGACATGGTTGTAAGCTGTCTCAAAGTTCACAAATCACACACTTAACAGTTATTTGTATCAAATATAGGGTATACGTTAATAACAGGAAAACTTTACAGATTTTTTTTGCTAATTGTACATTTCTGAATCCAAACTTCAGTATTTTTAAATGCTTGTTTTTGGCCATGTCTTTACTGGACACAGGGTGATAATAACTTGAAACAATCTTCTCACCTGAGCAAAGAAGGGCATTTTCAAAACAGTTGGACTGTTGTTGGACTTGTTAACAAAAAAGCCTTGTCTCTGGAGTTAGTCAATACAAAATCAGTGACCAGTATTGATGGTGTGTGGAGCTCTACTGGGCCAGTAGAGTGCTTTGCTCAAGAACACTTCAGCAGTAGTCTCTGTAAGGCCTTACCTTGTACCACAAGTCGCCCAAGTGCAGTACGTCTCATTCTGGTGCCGGGGCGATTGGCAGCACACACATACACACCCGAGTGCTGCAGGGAAACATCTGAGATCATCAAGTTCCCTGTCCCCAGAACCTGGATACCCTCCACCCCAATGGAGCGCCCATCTGATAGACACAGATAAGCAGACAGAAATAGAAATAGATATAGAAAGTTAAAACATTCTGCATCTTAGCATTAGCTAATTCTCATTCTATGATATAAATTATGTTATAATTTCCCAGTAGTACCTAGTCTGCTCCAGGAAACAATGGGCCTTGGGTTTCCTGTGGCGATGCACTCCAAGATGGCCGTCTGATGGACAGTGATGGTCAGATTCTGGGGTCCTGACAGGATGACTGGCTCCTTGTAGGTTCTGGGAGTTCCTCCTGGTATGACAAATGAAAAGTGAACATGGATGAGATGACAAAATACACTGACACAAAGATGATAAATTGGTGTCTCTTATTAGCTGTTGCTGCACTGTCAATCCACAATATAATGTAGATTTTTTTCATTCTTTTCACAGTTATTTTTATTATCGCTAGCAATTTACTGTTTTTTACAACTGCTTACACATGTTTTCAAAACTATGTCTCCTTTTTTCAAAACTCTACACACATTTCCCAAAACTGCTCACACAAAATGCAAAATGCCTGTGTGGGTGTGTGACCTGGTGAAAAAGTGTAGCATTTTGATTGGTTGTGTTTCGAAAAAGAAAACAAGTCACTTACTGTTAGATTTTTGTGTCTTAGGTAGAAGATTGTGTGTAGTGTTTTGAAAAAAAAAAAGTATTTTATGCAATTGAAAACTGAGTGAAAGGCTGAGAAATAGCTTATGATTTTGGAGATTTGAGGTGAGGTTTTGCTCTTTGAGTGAGAGGTTTCAAAAATCATGTGACATGTAAAGATTTTGTGTGTAAGTATTTGTGGAAAAGTGGAAAGTGGAAGTGGAAAAGATATCTGCTGAGCTAACACTATCCAAATTTAGTAAATGCCTTTTTTTGGGATAAAAACAACATTTCTGCTTGGTTAAGCACTGTTGTTAAGAGGACTTTGGAAACAACTCAAGTTGTAATGGAGAACATTTCCGACATATACTGCAGTGAAGACAATTCACCAAAACCTCTGCAAGCAGATGCATTTATTATGTCCTTGCAGTTTAATACGTATAGGCACGAATAACATAGCTAGCGAGCCAGAGGGAATAGAACTCTTAACTCCACAGAGGTGTTTCTCTGATTATCCACTATCACCTACCAGTGATGTTGAGTATGGCTTCATGGCTGTAGCGAGTGTTGGCAATGTTGGTGGCAACACAGCGGAAAACCCCAGCATCCGCCTGCCTAACGCCCGTCACCTGTAGAATCCCCATTGGCAAGAGAGTGTATCTGGACCAGGATGTGAGATCAGGGTACAGGTGAAGTATATCTAGTGTATACTACAAACACTGAAATGTGTTGTTCTAAAAGGTAGCACCCCCAAACTAGCACCCAAGGCATTCATATACACTCACCTAAAGGATTATTAGGAACACCATACTAATACTGTGTTTGATCCCCTTTCGCCTTCAGAACTGCCTTAATTCTACGTGGCACTGATTCAACAAGGTGCTGAAAGCATTCTTTAGAAATGTTGGCCCATATTGATAGGATAGCATCTTGCAGTTGATGGAGATTTGTGGGATGCACATCCAGGGCACGAAGCTCCCGTTCCACCACATCCCAAAGATGCTCTATTGGGTTGAGATCTGGTGACTGTGGGGGCCATTTTAGTACAGTGAACTCATTGTCATGTTCAAGAAACCAATTTGAAATGATTCGAGCATCAGAGGATGGGTACATGGTGGCCATAAAGGGATGGACATGGTCAGAAACAATGCTCAGGTAGGCCATGGCATTTAAACGATGTCCAGTTGGCACTAAGGGGCCTAAAGTGTGCCAAGAAAACATCCCCCACACCATTACACCACCACCTGCACAGTGGTAACAAAGCATGATGGATCCATGTTCTCATTCTGTTTACGCCAAATTCTGACTCTACCATCTGAATGTCTCAACAGAAATCGAGACTCGTCAGACCAGGCAACATTTTTCCAGTCTTCAGCTGTCCAATTTTGGTGAGCTCTTGCAAATTGTAGCCTCTTTTTCCTATTTGTAGTGGAGATGAGTGGTACCTGGTGGGGTCTGTTGTAGCCCATTCGCCTCAAGGTTGTGCGTGTTGTGGCTTCACAAATGCTTTGCTGCATACCTCGGTTGTAACGAGTGGTTATTTCAGTCAAAGTTGCTCTTCTATCAGCTTGAATCAGTCGGCCCATTCTCCTCTGACCTCTAGCATCAACAAGGCATTTTCGCCCACAGGACTGCCGCATACTGGATGTTTTTCCCTTTTCACACCATTTGTTGTAAACCCTAGAAATGGTTGTGCGTGAAAATCCCAGTAACTGAGCAGATTGTGAAATACTCAGACCGGCCCGTCTGGCACCAACAACCATGCCACGCTCAAAATTGCTTAAATCACCTTTCTTTCCCATTCTGACATTCAGTTTGGAGTTCAGGAGATTGTCTTGACCAGGACCACACCCCTAAATGCATTGAAGCAACTGCCATGTGATTAGTTGATTAGATAATTGCATTAATGAGAAATTGAACAGGTGTTCCTAATAATCCTTTAGGTGAGTGTAAGTTAAAGCAGTTGCAAGTTAGTTAGTATACTTTAATAGCCAGAACAGTATCTGAAAAGTGCAGTTTGCTTTTTATAGTGTGAATATAAAAGCAGTGCAAAACCCTTTACCTTTACTAGAATACTACCACAATTTCTAAAATGTCCTCTTCCTCATTTTCCCTTTTAATGTTTATTTTAGAAGTTATCCTTTGGTTAAGTTGCACTTGTACAAAAATAAATGCGATGTTTTACATCTAATCTTTAGATCTCTTCTAGAGAGAGCCATAGCTTATAACATGTAGAGTAGAAAGGTGGCTGTTTAAAGTTTAGTTTGAAATCATGTCAGGTACAAGGGATTCCAATTGTGACAAGTTGTTGTGGTGGAAAAAAGTAGTATATGTGTGTATGGTGTTACCTGTTGTCGGTGGTGTTGAGTGTTACTCTGTTTCTCTCCCAGGTGATGTTGGCCTCAGGTACTCCATTGATCTGACACTGGAAGCGAGCAACACCTCCCTCATCCACAGACATGGACACTGGGTGGGTGTGGAACTTAGGAAGCGCTGAGGAGCAAACCACTCAAAGATCAGCCTTAATGAGGAAAATACTGAATATGGATATCATTGTGAAACATTGATGGAGCACTCCAACAATAATTATGATATCATCAGGGTTATCTCAGCTTGAAAGATTGAATATAGAATGTCAGCGTTACAAAATGTGGTTGTGTAGTTTTAAAGATGTGGGACTTTACTAGACTGGAAAGGTCTAACAAAAATATCAGTTACATTGTGGAAAATATAGGAACCAGTGTTTTTGGATCTTGACCTATAATAGTGACTTAAAGTGTTAGCTCTGCTCCTTTAATTTTGAGTGTTTCTTCTAATGTTTTCTCTTTATAGACTTTGTGGGAGTGGAACACTAGATAAGTGTAATTTTTCTGTAATTTATCACTATACGGTTAGTTATTATTTCTTGGAATGAGCTTTAGAAACAAAAGTAGCCTCTCCCATTTTCTGTGAAACATTTGATTTTTAATGAAATTTAATTAGGTTTATAAATATTGTCATAACAAGATATTGTTTAACTATTTTTCTTCAAATCTAGCAAGTAACTTCTAATTGTGTTCACGCTGCATGATAAATAATTACTTTACATATATCGTAAAATCTCTGTAGCCCATGGAATGCAATTCACTCTAAAAAAACCCTTCTTAATGACTCTGTACTCTGACATATTTAAGCAAACCTTTCCACAGTGTTAATATTTCACATTTTCACCTTATTGATCCAGACATCACACATAAACCATCAAGTTGAGATTAAGTAAAATACCCAAGATCGTTATGTATTTTAAACTTGTTGACAACAGAGCCTAATTCAAATTTAAAATTTTAACTTGGAATTTATAGTTTTGTCCATCTTTCCTAATAGATATAATAACATGTTATTCACCAATTTCATTACTGTGATCACCTGGAGAGTGACTGGTTTAACATATGACAAATTCGCTACCTCTGCAGTGTGACCCCTCTAAAGAAATCAAATAACAATACACCACAATGTGAACAACGTGCAAACAAGCTCATTTTAGCTGCCTTTATCTATTTCTATTTTTAGGGAAATGTGATGTGAAAGTTCTGTGATCGCATAGAAACATTGCCATAACCTCATTGTGCAAAGTCAAAAACAATTTTTAAATTATCACAGCTGATTTGGAAATACTAGAAGTCATTAACCTTTTTCCCTAACATCACATCTTGTTATAGTGATTTAGCATCTTGTAATTACGTCAAAGGATCAGTATCATCGGGTCAAAATGATGAGATAGTTTCTGCAATTATGAGATAAGGAGCTCGTAATTACGATCTATATCTTATCAGTGTAGCTTTACAAACTGATGATGTACAGTTATTGTGGTAGTGCCCTTCCTCTTCTCATCTCCAGTTTCCTACTCAACCAATTTGCACTGTAAGAAACTTCTTTTTCTCTGTGACATTATTTTTTGCTGACTCTGCAACATGTTTTCACTCCCATCTCGTGAAACACAGCTACTTCAAAATGCTTCAAAATATGACACTGTAGGTAATTTCCACAGTGTCATATTTTGCGCAAAACTCCGTGGTCAGGTTAGCAACAATAAATATGCAACGTCTGGGTTAGCCTTTCAATGGTTAACGTTGAGAAACGGTTGCACTATGGTCAGGTTTAGGCATAAAAACCACGTCCTTTAGGAAAAGATTATAATTATATAGTATAGATGTAGTATAGATGTATGTCTCATACATCCACCCCACCTCCTCTACACACATTTTGCTGTTTATACCTTATACCTTTCTATCACCTTTGTTTGACAGTGTGCGCTTCCAAAGATGATGCTAGAGGGCAGGGGCGGACTGGCCATTGTGGCGTTCAGGAACAATCCCGAACATCAATTTCAGGCCGAACCGGCCGGGAGTCAGGTGTTTTTATTTTTCAGTTTCTAATGTTTTACTTTGTTATCCTTTACTACTGGTTGTGTCCCTGATTATTTTAAAACGGCTTGTGTGAACCCACTTTTAAAGAAACCTGGTTTGGATCCCTCCCTCCCACATAATTTTAGACCAATTTCAAAACTGCCTTTTATTGCAAAGATTCTAGAAAGAATTGTATCCAAACAGCTGCTCACTGTACTGGAAAATAACAAAATATTTTAAAAGTTTCAATCTGGGTTCAGGAAGTACCACAGCACTGAGACTGCCCTGCTTAAAGTCACCAATGACCTTTTAATGTCTGCTGATGAAGGCATGTGTTCAGTCCTGGTACTCCTGGACCTTAGCGCTGCTTTTGACACCATTGATCACAACATCATGTTAGACAGACTGAGGCTGGGTGGGGATCTCTGGTACTGCCCTAGAATGGTTTTCATCCTACCTGTCAAATAGGAAGTTTTGCGTGTCTGTAAACAACTATGTCTCTTCGTTCTGTCCAATTAAATATGGTGTGCCTCAGGGGTCGGTCGTAGGACCCATTTTGTTTTCCTTGTATCTGCTTCCCCTTGGACATATTATCCATAAACATGGCATTTCTTTTCATATTTATGCTGATGACACACAAATATACTTGCCCGTCAGATCACAGAGTTCACTTATGCCTTTGTGAAGTTAAAAAATGGATGTCAAATAATTTCCTCCAGCTGAACTCAGACAAAACAGAAATCCTGGTCACTGATGGCAAAACAAATACTGCCATCTGCTGGTTCCCTAGTAAATCACATTAAGCCTGTGGCAAAGAACCTTGGTGTTTGGTTTGATAGTAATTTAAATTTCAAGCAGCACACCATAAAGCTCAATCATTTTTTATCAACTTAGAAATATATAAAAAATTCGATCTATGTTAACTTTTAAGGACACCGAGACCATTTTACACGCCTTAATCTCATCACGCCTGGATTATTGCAACAGCCTTTTCACCTGTTTAACCCAAAAATCTATTGATCGACTCCAGACTGTCCAGAACTCAGCTGCCAGGCTTTTAACCAGAACAACGAAATATGACCACATTACTCCTATTTTAGCTTCATTACACTGGCTCCCAGTATGTTTTAGAATTGACTTTAAAATTCTATTGATCACTTTTAAAGCTCTTCATGGCCTCTCGCCTTGTTATATTTCTGAACTTTTAGTCCCATACACACCAGCACGTACCTTGAGATCCTCGGGCAGAGGTCTGTTGTCTGTTCCAGAGTCTCGACTGAAAACTAAAGGGGACAGAGCGTTTGCTGTCAGGGCCCCGAGGCTCTGGAACAGCCTGCCCGAGGAAATCAGGTCAGCTGAGTCAGTGAACTCTTTTAAGTCCCTTCTTAAAACATACTTTTATAGGAGAGCCTTTCCCGATCTTATTTGACTTTATTTTATCCCTTTTATTTTATTCTATTTTACTAGTTTTATATTTATCTTAAATGTGTATTTTAGCCTTTTCAATGTTTTCATGCTTTTATCTTGTATTGTTTTTGTATTATTGTATTTTGGGTATGTCTTTACACTTGTTAAAGCACTTTGTAACTTGTTTTTGAAAAGTGCTCTACAAATAAAGATTATTATTATTATTATTATCCGCGACCGCGCTGGGAGGCCGGCCAGACAGCTGCAGCGACCGCTGTCTGCGTGTCTGACTAGGCCAAACTAATACTCTCAGGATGGAGAAAACGAAGATCGGTGCAAGTTGGGAGGTCGGTCGTACCCCCCAACTTGCACCGATCTTCGTTTTTGTTGAAATCTGATCAAAGGAGTTTACCATCTGCAGCGAGTTTAATGTCAGCGCTGGGTTGTGTGATAAGCGCAACAGAGATGGTAAATGTGGAGAAAAGAAAGAAAGAAAGAGGAAAAAGAAATGTGTGGTGCCGAAAAAACAAGAATTAATAAGAAAAAATTTTGGCACTAGAGGCAGCTAAATGTGCCACATTAACTGAGGAATCTCTGTATGTCTTTATGTAGGCCTATATTAGCTGTTGAGGTCAGTGGAGGTGATACTTGTTGATGAGGAGGGATAGAAGGAACAGGAGGAGCAGCAGGAGGAGAAGGAGGAGGACAGGGAAGAGAAGCAGCAGGAGGAGAAGGTTTACCCCAAACATACTAATCTAGCATTTTACTACTTTCCAAAAATTATAAAAATCTTTCTCTCTAAACAATTGCATAACTTATCTTAAGGCTCCCCTTAATGTAAATATACATATTACATTTATCTTACACTTTTATCCAAAGTGACTTACAATTCGAACCTGGGTCTCTCACACCAAAGGCATGCGTCTTATCCCCTGCGTCATCATCAATATATATATATTGTACACAATAAAAACAATTTACAGCTTACTTTAAATGACAAAAAAATTAGATCAACTTTGGTCAAAATGGCTTTGATCAAATAACTTTAACAATTGTGATCAAACAGAGGAAATTTTAGGTCAGTGAGAGGAGGGGCAGCCAGAAGAAACCTTGAAAACAAAAGGTGACATTTTGTGTTATTTGTTAGAATTACCATGGGGGGGGGGGGGCTTACCACATGTTACCCTATTTATTACTGATGTTCTTCTCCTGCATATGTAGCTGTACAATCAGTACAAGCAGAGGCAGAGTCCAGCACAGGGGAGCTGAGCCAGGGAGAGGCCTACTCAGAGCTGAGGCTGATGGATTTGAAGTTTATGCACAACACATACACACTGCTGTATTTTATGGGAATGCATGCATGTAGTTTTTGAGTATATTTAAGTATTTTAGCCCTCTGACTGACTCAGGCTTGTCTGACCTGGTTTTGTTCAGTGCAGAGCTGCCTTGCTTATACAAACGAGATAGGTGTCATACTGAAGTTTCTTGAAGGTCTTTAGCATAATAAACAAAAACACTAATACCTATTAAAATAACTGCAAATAATATTTCTGCTTGCATAAAAGGCCTCTCCGTCTCAAAGTCCCTTGCTTAATTTCAGTCCCAGTACACCCCTGCTAGAGGGGTACCTACAGCATCATATTTACAAGTGGAGGGCCACAGACCAAACTGCAGTATTTGATGAGTTGAGACCTCAAGTAAATTGTACTGTTCCAATGAACATGAAAATGTATGGCATAACAAGTATATAGACTGTAACAATCATGTGCTGTGTTGCACTGTCAAACACTTACATGCCAAAAGAACTTTAGCCTTTCGACTGATCAGCATTCCATAGCGATTTTGGGCAGCACAGTCGTACTCGCCCATATCCGCATCACTCCCATCTCTGCGTTTCTGGAAGCTCTGGATAAACAGCGTGCCATTCGCCAGCACCCAAATCCGCGGACTGGTGGGTAAAGGCAGCCCGTTTTTACGCCACGTAACCATGATCGGTTCCTCACCCTGCACCCGACAGTCCAGCATGAGCGGGCGTTCCCTTACCGCAATCACATCACTGGGCTCCAGCAGGAAAGACAGCTCTGAGGCCAGACAACCACCTGCAAACAGGAGAAAGATAAATGCAGATTATAAGAGAGATAAAAGATGTGTGAGTACTAGGGGTGTCACAAGATAAAAATGGGGCTAGATTTCTCATTAGGTTAGAAGATTAGAAGGTTAGATTATAACAGCACAACCTTGCTCTGTATGGAGGTCCTGAAGTTAACGTGTGGATTTGTGGTGCGATTTCAAGTGTTTTCAGTTAGTTTCGGAGGGAAGACTAAATCACGCCTACATGTGTGCAGACTCAGCAGGGATGATATTAAATGAGAAATGGATTTATAGGAGAAAACATATCTGCCTGAGAGCCTTAGTGCATTATATTTTATTTTATATATTTTTTATTTTATATATTTTTATATTTTACATTATATATTTCTGCCACCAGAATTTTGTGTTTTCCTTTACATAAATAAAAACATTTCAACCATAAATTGGTGCATCACACCCCTAATGAGTACTCACCTACTTGCTTGATTATAATTGCGTTAAACCATCTTGAGCATTGTGGAAGTGATAGCAGGCATAATAAAGGTCAAGGCACACTGTCTATGTTTCTACAAATTTAAATACAATTTAGTCATAAAAAAAAATTAAAGTAAAGAACTGGAATTCTGGGTAAGTGTTAAGATAAGTCCAAGTGTGATCTATCTGTCACACTCCACATGCACACAAGTGTGTCATGTGTATGTTCATGTGAATAAACCAAGGTAAAAATTAGCTTGTTGTTCAGTCCAGCTGTGTTTTAGAAATCTTTGTATTTACTTGGAATTGTGGGAAGGCAACCTTGAGTGGTAAGTATATAGACATTTATGTTAGATCACAGAAGATCCAACCTATTTTTCATGTCAAAGTCACAAACATCCCATGGTTTCAGAGACAATACCACAGGAGGAGGCTTCTCTCTTTGAGACACCAAGCATCAGGGAACCCTACCTGAATTGCCCAAAAAAACTTACTCAACACCAAAAACCATTTCATTTGATTGATGGTACATTTGGTTTTGCGGCCTATAACGCTTTTACTGAAGACAAGCCACAATGGAGGCTGAATGCCAGTGAGTCATCCAGCCAGAGAGGGCAACAACAATACCCGAGCAGGGGAGGAGAACACTGGCAAGGGTTGCTGGGGTCAAGTTAGGAGAGCTTCCATTGAACCAGGGGCCAAATGTGACAAAAGCGTTGTGACTATGCTTATTTGCACCCAACCCACACTAACCTCTGTCGTGTCAGCCACCAGGCACCCAAGGGCACCATCTGCCCCTTCTTATGCATCCCCTCCACCCCGCCCGTCTCTTCCCGTCCTTTCAGATCCATCTCTGAGGTGATTTTCCCATGCCACCAGAGCTCGCTTCCTCACCCTTATCCCTCTCCTCTGTGGCCTTGGTGACAGTCCCATACATCCATTCAGTCTTTTTTGGTGTTAATGTCCTCATATGCAAAGAGCCTTGAACGATTGCAAAAGCCACTTTCCTTCCCAGCTGTAAAGCAGTAACAATTGCAGTTGCACTTGAACCTGCACAATGCCTTATCAATGTCACTTGTGGTCTAGACATCACATCAGTTGGTTTCAGTCATATGTGTATTTCTTCTCCCAGTGAAATTCAGTTTCAAGTTTCCACTCTGAAAGCCAGTTGATGCTGTTTGCTAATGTGTTGAACATAATTTTCAGTATATCTGATTTTGATCTGATTTTTTTTTTTTTGTTAAAAGCTAAAATCAAACAAACATTTTCTCACTAACCTTTAGCAATGCAGACATCAGCAGGTTTTTGAAAAAAAAAACACATTAACAGTAAAATGTCTTACCAGAGTCCTGGTTACTCTACATAATCCTGTTACTGTGTAAGATATTTTATCCATCCTACAAAGCTGTTACACTCAGCATAACTGCTTTTTGTTGGCTAAACTCTGCTAAATGGTATGGACTGAGATATCATGGCGTTGCCTATGCAAATGACAAAAAATTGCCTAAATTTATCTGATTATAGATAGTCACTTAAATCCTCCCAAAGATCTTTGTTATTGGCTTCACTAATATGTCACATTAAGACATGAGCATCTGCCCTTCTTCTAATGAGAGTTCTCCCACCCAGCAGATGCAGACAGCAGAGAGGATTGTGGGTGTACTGTAAGTATTGGGTTAATACCCAATGCTTGAAGTGCTGTTTTATTGGATTGTATTTGATTGTACAGATGAAACAAATACACTGTAACTCAGTAGCAGTTTTAAGTTTACTGCTGAGATTTGTGCCTTAATACATCAGCATTGGCTTGGGATTAAGTCGTGTTTGGGGCAACTGTAGCTCAGGTGGCAGAGCAAGGGAACTTTCAGTTTCTGATGAGCAGTTGGTACTTAAGCCTTCACTGTGAGTATGTGACTGACATGTAGTGTAAAGCATTTTGAGCAGTCAGTCCATTTACCATTTCCAGATTGAAGCCTCAAATCCAGTGAGATGCTCTGTATCAAGATGGATGAAGAATGATAGTGTGTCAAACCCAAAGAATGTTAGACAACAACCTTGAAAGCTGCTCCAGACTGGAGGTGTTAAATGTACTCTAAGCAAGTTCCAACAATCTGAATCTGCATGAGGTGAGTTTAAGTGCATAGAATTAGAGATTTGACAATTTAATATAGGGACAGGACTATAATGAGAATTTTTGAAGGGAGGGGGGTGTCCAGCAACCCCCACACTAGCACCCTGAGCCCTTCAGGGGTGATGAAAGAGTCAGAGGTGATAGGGTTGGATGTGTAAATGAGGGTGGGGGGAATTTTACTGTTTAGCCTGAGCTCCTGTCCTAGCTCCTCTCCCAACCCTTCACTGCTATTGTTAAGTGGGACTGCTGCCCGTGAACGTCACAGATTTCTGTCAAACGCCCATAAAAGAGGGACAGAGAAAAAAGCTGAGCACCATATACAGAAATCTTTTTGTCTATTTATTTCCCATTTAGACATCTCTGTTTGAAAGTCAACTTTGGAGGACTACATGGATTTCAGCTAGGAATGAAACAGAGAAATATTTCTGATTAATTTAAAAGGGTTATGGTCAGGGTTGAGAATAAGGCAGTAGCTTTAAGGGTTGGGGTTAGAGCTTCATATTGTGTGGATTCACTGCACATATCCACAGACATCCCATTAGAACAAATATTTGATAATTGACCAAATCAGAGCACAATAAAAGTTGTAGCATTTGGTACCCAATTCATTATGTTCTCGCAGAACTTAACTTTATTTTGCAAATATCCTGAATGTGAAAGCTACAAAATTTCTAAAATATGATAGTGAAGGTTTAATATCTGATACCAATACAATGACATTAAGGTCAAATTTAGTGTGTGATCAGGCTTGGTTTTCCTGACCTACTGATAACATGCATAACACATGCGTTAAGTCATATTGGTCCCATAGATCCAGGGGCCCAGGACTTTGATATGCATTTGGTGGTTGCTTTCTAACAATCAGTGCAGAGTTAAAAAGCCTGACCAAAAACACTGTCCACACCAGGTGGATCAATAAGCAATAATCTCTAATGTGATGGAGAGGAGCCCACAGTTTGTTCTGCAATTTTAATCAGTGAGGTGTCAGCTCCGAGAGTGGGTGTAGCAACTCTTATTGGAGAAATCCTAAAGCAAAATGCCTGGCATTAATAGGCCTGGCTGATGACCAGCTTTGGATTTATATTTAGCACATTTATAACTGTCAGTTACCAGGCGCTGCTCAGTCATGTTTCTTCTGTCAACCACAGTGGCACTGACCTTAGAATTCTAAGGTGCTACCTACAAATAAATTATCTCTTGTAAACATTCATTGCATTAAAGTTCACAAAGCAGTGTGTGCTTGTTAACACCTCTTATAGGTGAATGTTGGATGTGGACCCTCTGCAGAAAGTCCCATCAGCCTCATAATCATGGAATTAGTCTAAATTCTGGACAGATTAAGATGTTAGCTTCTTTTTCTATCACACTGTAGGCCACCACAGGCCCTTTGTGTCCCTGCTGATTAAACCAAAGGGTTCTTGGAGTGTTGCTGGTCTAGTCCATCGTGGACAGCATGTGTGTGAGTGAGGCTGAGTGAGGAGCCCTGACAGGGGAGGGTTGTCGAGGACACGGTCATGGGCAGCTGTAGGGGGATTACCTTTTACACACATTAATTTAAAAAGGTCTCAATCTGAGTGCAGACTGAGGGCAGTGTTATGGAGATGAGGGTTTGAGGGTCAGGTCACTGAAGGCTTAGGACCTGGGGGGCCTATTGTCTCCTTGGTCCCCCCTCACAGACTGCTCTGCTGTCCAGGACAACACAGAGATCTACCCCCTCTTCAAGGTCGGAGGTCACGGACTCTAACCCCTTACTGTGGTCTGAGCTAAAGGCAGAGACATTGCCACTGCTTTCCTTCTCATGCAAAGCAGCTCTGTCTTTCCTCAAAATACATTGTTTTTTGTTCCCATCTACAACTTTGAAGGTTATTTTGAAGGTTTATTATCATGAACGTGCCTGAAAAACAACTGGAATATTAAGATGACTTCACCCTCAGGGTTTTAATTTTTTAACGTTAATATATAAATTAATTAGTATTGCGTATGGAAATAAATTATGGGTACAGAGAATGTTCATATTTGGGTCACCCCAAAAATGTAACCCTGATGCAACAATTAGATCAAGTTAAACATTTAAAAACGAAATGAATGTCCCTTTTTCTGGAGCTGTCAACTCCACTTCAGCAGACCTATTTTTCATTCATTTTTACTTCTAACTACTCTTTAATGAATAATAATAACACATATAATAATGCTTTGCCAAGCATTGTTTGATCCCCTTCAATTTGAATCTTTCAATGTTTATTCAAGATTAATAATTATATAACCCATGTATATTATAATTTTTAGGAGTTATCCCTCTTATCTAGAGGGTCCACTTTGTGTTTCTGAAGCTGAAGTATAGGAAAGACAAAGTGGATGCTGTGATACCACTTTTTGTCGAATTGTATAGATGAGTAACTGAGACACACAGTTCTTGTTTAACTTGATGCTTAGTTCCAGTTTATGCCCATATGTTAAAAGTCACTTTGAGTTTTTATTGTGCATATTTGTGCAGAGAATCATTTAAAATCTATTTACATCCATGAAGATATGTACAAGAGCTTCCAGGTACATGGGTTGAATGGAACTGTTCTATGGGGAACAATTGGATCAGTAAGGAAGCTGTTATGATGATGATTATGGGTTTTGGCGCATCAACTGGATCATTAATAATTTAGATGTCAAACATTTGACTTCCAGTTTCCTGAAAGTCAAAGTCAAAGCAGAAACAGCTGCAGCACCATCTTCTGCTCTTTCCCAAGTTCTCACCTTCTACTATCTAACAGCTGAACCCAGCTACAGTACTAAAATTAAAAGCTGAACCATACTTACTCAAACAGTAGAAAGCTGCCAGGCAGGTGAGAAAGATTCTTGGTTTCATTTTGGATTTCTTCACACCAAACTCCTTGACTTAAAATCTTCTTACCCTTAGAAGCTGATTAAAAAAATAATCCAAATTGAGATGCGTCTTATTCTGGATTCTGGATTCCTCCTACTTTGTATCTTCTTTGGTGATAAAGCTAAAATGTATATTGTTTTATTAAAGTATTGCTATTCTTTAGCTTCCCTGGTCCCAAGGGTTTGGCCCATGGAAGGTTGCTGGTCATGTCCAAAGCTGCTCTGAGAATAGCGCAAGGAAGACACCTCAGCTTGGACAGAGCTCATTAGTTAGTCAGCCTCATTGTTGTTAGTAAATGGACAGTGATAAAGCGGCTTTCACCAGCTGCTCCAGGTTGGTGTCTTATGAACCAATCACAGCCCTGGGGTGACAGAGGGCTGCTGACCAG